>NW_027507789.1:51392474-51819974 GCF_037356315.1 Lithobates pipiens | reverse complement strand
AACAGGCGTTAAAAATGTTGAAACAAAACAACTTCTATAAAAGGCAATTTCTAAGTGTCTTCTGCTTTTAGAGCTGATGCAGCAGTTGACCCTTACGACATGGCTTCCTCTTTGTGTGTACGTGACTGCACCCATCCGGCCTTTAAGAATGATGTCTTTAAAACAACTGAAAACAGACGAGATAAGCATTTAAAGAAACATACTGTCAACCATTTTTATTCTTATACCTTGATCCTCACAATTTCCCCCTTTGACATCACCCTTCCCTCTTACCCTGGGTCCACCTGAACAAGTTCTAGTCGGCCTATGTCCAAAGTACTCTCCCTGACCGCGAGTTGTCAGAGGGGTATACACCCATCCCCCTGGATAGTACCAACATCTAAAATTCAGGAAGAGTGGCTTTTCTGACAGATGGGTGATGTCAAGGAACCAAATCCACCTATCTTATCCAACTTATCAACTTACAAAAGTTCCATCTTTTCTACAGCATTTACCTTGGGGTGTAATTTACTGCAAATCCAACATTTCTCATATCCTGACTTCCGAGCATAAGCATATTTAAACTTCAGTAATAACATTTTTTTTAGAAAATCCTTCATCCTTGTGAATTTCATTCTGTGAGGTAACCAAACTATTGGTCAGAATTACTGAAACAAAAAGAATAAAAAGATACATGTTGTCATTTGCCAACTAGCTCCTTTTTACAGTGTGAAGCGTGGATCCAGGCTGCTTTACCCTCCAACTTGACCGATGTGGGAGTGGTCAGCAGTACTTGATATGGTCCTTCAAACCGTGGCTCTAAAGCTTTTCTGGTATGTTTCTTTACATAGACCCAATCTCCGGGGCTCAGCGAATGAGTACCTGCTATTGAGTTAGGGTCTGGAAGAGAAGAATACACACTTTTGTGGATCTTAGTTAGATGCTGTTGTAATTGTATCACATATGCAGTCAAACTATCACATTGCAATTGCATACTCTGTGGAAAGTATAAACCTAGTCTGGGTGCATTCCCAAAAAGTATTTCATATGGGGATAACCCTGTTTTTCCCGTTGGAGTATACCTTATGGAGAACAAAGCTAAAGGCAGACATTCTGGCCAAGGTTTATTTAACTCTTGCATAGCTTTTTGTATTTTTAACTTTATTGTCCCATTTACTCTTTCTACTGATCCTGAACTCTGTGGGTGGTAAGGGGTGTGGAAACTTTGTTGAACCCCTAACATAGCCATTACATTCTGCATGATTTCTCCTGTAAAGTGTGTTCCCCTATCTGATTCTATGGTTTCAGGAAGACCAAACCTAGGTATTAACTCTGTGATCAGTTTCTTCGCTGTGGCTTTCGCTGTAGCTGATTTCACTGGATAACTTTCTGGCCAGCCTGAAAATAAGCAGATGCATACGAGACAAAATTCAAATGGGCCGCTCTTAGGCATTTGGATATAGTCAATTTGCAGTCTCTGAAAGGGATACTGGGCCCGAACCTGATGTTTACGTGGGGTTTTCACTCTCTGTCCTGGGTTATTTAACAGACAGATTTGGCATGCAGCACAGTAGTTCCTTGCAGTACTACTGAATCCAGGGGCTAGCCATCCTTGGCTTACAATCCTATACATAGAATTGGAGCTGACATGAGTGGGCAAGTGGACAGCCGCTGCCATTGCTGGGTATAGAGAGGCAGGTAGGCATATTCTGCCTCCTTCCCTCCATATATTGTCAAGGCCTGTTGCTGCTCCCATTTTTACCCATCTATCTTTCTCGCTCTCTCCTGCTTGCTCCTGTAGTTTACTCATCTGCTGCCATGTCGGTTCTGGGATGCTCACCTTTACCGTAGCTAAGGTCTCAGGGCTTACTTCCCCTAGAGCTGCTTGTTTTGCAGTTAAATCTGCAAATGCATTTCCTTTTGCCTCAATTGTTTTTGCGCTCGTGTGTGCCGCTATCTTCATAATGGCTACTCTTCTAACTTTTTGAAGATTGTTCAGGACTCTTTTGATTCCTTCACCATGTTTAACAGGTGTGCCTGCTGCTGTAAGGTAACCTCTAGCTTTCCATATGTGGCCATAATCATGTGCAACACCATAAGCATAGGCAGAGTCAGTGTAAATGTTCCCTTCTTGTCCCTCTAAGTGTTCTAAGGCTTTTTCTAAGGCTGTTAGTTCCGCTTCCTGTGCAGACATGTGTGCTGGTAATGACTTTGCCTCAATTACCTGTGTGTCCGTTACCACAGCATAACCTGTGTGATATTTACCTTTGTCATCGGCAAATCTACTACCATCTATGTACAGTGTGTGTTCTGCATTTGCAATGGGTGTGTCTGTGACATGTGGGAACCCCGTGATCTCTTGTTCCATAAGTTGAAAACAATCGTGTTCATCAGATGTTATGTCATGAAATGAAAGTGTGTCAGAATCCTGAGTTTCTTGTGCTGTGCCTTCACCATTACTCCCCCCTGTCAAATCTGTCTGTAAGGGTAGAAGTTGTGCTAAGTTAAAGGAAGTGCATCGCTGGAAGGTAACATTGGGAGGTAGGAGCAAGGTGCATTGCAGACGCAGCTGCCTCGCCATTGATATGTGCTTTGGCTGAACTTGTGACAAGATGGCGTGTATGTCATGTGTGGTATGTACCACTACAGGATTGTCTAAGACAATTTCTGAGGATTTGTCAATGATAATTGACACTGCTGCGACTGCTCGTACACAGGACGGTGATCCTCTAGAGACAGGATCGAGAGCCGCTGAGAAATATGCTACCGGCCTTTGTTTGATGTGTTGTTGTGTCAACACCCCTGTTGCGTGTCCCGTGATTTCAGCAATGTACAAATGAAATGTTTTGGTATAGTCAGGGATCCCGATCGCAGGTGCCAAAATTAGTAACTTTCTTAAGGTGCTAAAAGACTTATGACCTGCTTCTGTGAGTACATAGGGTACTATTTTCAAGCAATCATATAATGGCTGCATCAGAGAACTGGCATGTGGTATCCATTGTCTACAATATGACACTATTCCCAGAAACATACGAAGTTGCTTAAAGTTGCGTGGGATATTCATTTGTCTTATGGCCTGGACTCGTTCTTCAGTGAGGTGTCGAGTACCCTGGGATATACAGTGGCCCAAAAAGACAACCTTTTTCTGGCATACCTGTAACTTAGTTCTATTCACTTTGCACCCTTTTTTAGCCAGGAATTGTAACAATGATAGAGTGGCTTTTAAACAAGTATCGTTATCCGGACAACATAACAATAGGTCATCTACATATTGCAACAATACACAAGTGTCAGGTGGTTGCCATTCCCTATTTTTACTTTTAAAGGTTTAGTCAGTGGGGCATCGGACAAAAGACCGTCATAACCACTTATGGGTATGGTGTCACGGGATGTCATGTGTGGAGGGACTACTGAATCAGATAATAAGCTGCGTGATGCTCCTGTGTCAACTAAACAAGGAATATGTTTACCTTCCACCTTCATCAACATGTGGAGCATTTTATTCTCTGATTCAGCTAGGACTGGGGCAAGTCATGCGGTCGGATCGTCCCTATCGTTGGTACGCCTCTGTCTGTAGTCCCTCGTGTCTCTGTCCGTGTTTCCTTCCTGTTCGTCTTTTATTCTTTTCCTACAGTCTCTTTTTATATGTCCCACCTTGTTGCAGTAATAACAGGTAAGAGGTTTACGGGAGGAATTCCCTCCTTCATTGACCCGGGCAACAGTGTTAACTCCCGGTGTCCTTCTGGGTTTAGCTTCTGCTAAATCAGCCTCTATGCCTTGTGCTTTCTGCAACAATGTTCCTCTGTCCCGTATGGCTCTCCATTCGGGAGTACATGCCTTCAGTTTGTCACCTATTTGGGGTACTAGTCCTTCCATAAACTGTCGATTGAAAGCCCTAATGGTGACGGGTAAGGCTAAATCTAGACCTTCGTCAGCCATCATGCTTTCCATGTTGAGGTAAAATTCTGTAACAGTCTGACCTGGGGCCTGTTTTATGGGCGCTGTCGAACCCCTTTCCTGCTGTTTCCTTTGGCAAAATTCTCGTAACTGATTAATAAACAGGAGTCTAGAGTCTATATGACAGGGGTGTACTCCTGGTGGATTTGTCGCTGGATCCCCTTGTGGTCTATGTGGAGCAATTTCATTCATAAATTGATTAAACATCGTTAGTGTCATTTTATGTCTACACAAATCTTCCCCATCTTGCCAAGTTGCTTCATGTGTGTCTAGTAATTGTGTCACGAATCTACAGAATGCGGCAGGTTTTGCTACGGGATCAGGAGCATTCTGTATTAATGCCATAAGAGTGTCAGCCGACCAAGGTGCCCATGTCCTCAGAACGACTTGTTGAGTCACTGTAGGTGGCTGTCCTGCTTGACCCGCATTTGGATTATTTACTTGTATTACCCTAGTCCGACTGTGGACTGGAGCTACGGACTCTGGTCTTTGAGCTCCACAATGTACACATTCCTGTGCCCAGTCTGTATTCTGGGTACCGCATACTCGGCATACCCATCCTCTTCCTCTTAAGGAAGGATAACGTTTTGGTCTTTCGCTACCTGGTGTGGTAGTGGTATAAGGAGGTGGAGTACCTTCCGTTTTTACTCCATCCTCGGGAGCAGAAGGGAGACTCTTGCGTCGGACCTTCATGTCCCATCCACCCTGTTCATGACAATACTTCCATCCCTCCTCTTTAGCCCTGTTGGAAACCTTAATTAAACATTGTATTTGTGATACCCATCTGTTCTGCAGGACCTCCCCCTGTCTGTCTCTCTTTATATTCTCCCAACCTTCTACACTTAGCCCATTTTCTCCATCCATTCCAAATTTCTTGAGAACCCTATTCGTGCCCTGTGCCTTGTCCTTCCCATACAACATTGTAATTATGTCTTTAACAGCATAACATTTCTGAGATTCCTCCTGGGGTTTACCATGTGTCAGGCCCATTTTGACAGTCCTGCCTAGGTGGCGTTTGGATCACTTACTAAGTGTCTCGTTGCCGTCTCCTCCTAGGGTGCCAAAATACTAAAAACCTCTCCTGGATGAGATTTCTGAAATCGAATTACTTTATATGCTAGCCAACTGACAAATATTATGACCAGACTGACGGCTACAACATATACAAGCATTCCTTTTGGTGGCCAAACACATATAACTAGATCTCCGGACTTTGTGGAGACCTTATTCCCTTCCCATTACCATGGAATCTCTCAGCAATCGTTTCTTATTCCTGCTTTATTGAGGCAGTCAGGACTTATACTTTCAACCCGTTTTTAGGCTCATGAATCAAAAAGCGTATATCAAACTTAAGTGTCGGACCCCCAAGTACTCTTACGAGTTAAGGGCGCATTCCGTTACCCATTGGGATGATATATGTTTCAATTCACACCATACAAACAGGGCTTATCTCAGTCACAACAGACAGATGACAAGGAGACAGACAAGAAACAACGGTAACATAAGTCAAATATTAAATTCAAGACTCGCTTACTACAGAGGTTGGTTTTACCTGAAGAACAATACAGACAGATCGGGTGGGCACAAATCTAAGAAGCACAGAGTTTATAAGAAAATAAAGCTTTTCTTACCTGCGCAGGTTTTGTCTGTGGTCCCTGATGTGCCCGACCTCTTCGTTCCGTCCTTATGTTCGTTCGCCTCTTGTAGTTTCTTTAGCGAAGTCCCTTGTTCGTGCGCCAAAAATGTTAGGTGTGACTACTGCAAGTCACCTATTCATAAGTTATGTTACCGTTTCCCAATTATTATTAGAGTCTTATCTAAGCAAGGAGACACGGAAAGAGTTCTCAGTATGTCTGCTCAGACGGTCGCACTCACTCACTCTGAGGTCCTTTATTATCACACAGCTCTTTTTATACACTAAAAAAAAACAGGCGTTAAAAATGTTGAAACAAAACAACTTCTATAAAAGGCAATTTCTAAGTGTCTTCTGCTTTTAGAGCTGATGCAGCAGTTGACCCTTACGACATGGCTTCCTCTTTGTGTGTACGTGACTGCACCCATCCGGCCTTTAAGAATGATGTCTTTAAAACAACTGAAAACAGACGAGATAAGCATTTAAAGAAACATACTGTCAACCATTTTTATTCTTATACCTTGATCCTCACAGTGCCAAGTTAGACTCTGCCATATCCAAGGTAACAGGAGGGAAGTCAGGCCTGATCCCCCTCCGACAGGAGACCCAAGACGCAGAAGGGACCTGTTTACAGACGTAATCTTCCGGACAAATATAGAGAGTCCAGGTCCTACTCTCCTGGTAGGGAATTTAGAAGGGACTGGAAAAACACAAAACCTTCTTTTCTAAGGATACAGAAATCTAAGGCCACCCCGGCAGGGCAACAGAAGGAACTTCACCAAGATCTTGTCAGACCATATAAAGGATTTATGGACATTGTCCACAATCCGATTCAGACACAGGTGGAAATTCAAAAACAGACTCCCACCAAATCATTTCCAGGCAACCAGAGTACCACCCTCAGTACCCCAAAGGATTCTGCTAGTAAAGTACATAGCAGAATTGAAACAAAAGGGAGCAATGCTGGAGGTCCCATCATGCCAAAAGGGAAGAGTTCTACTCTTCCTTGTTTCTGCTAAAAGACAGGGGATTTGCGTCCTGTATTAGACCTCAAGATGCTCAACAAGGATATCAAAGTGGAGGCTTTCAAAATGGAAAACCTTCAATCCATACTTCTAGCAATAAATCTGGGCGATTGGATGCTTTCAATAGATTTATCGGACGCTTATCTGCATATACCAATTCATCCGGCCTTTCAAAAGTTTCTCCGGTTAGCCATAAACCAACATCATTTCCAATTCCAGTGCCTCCCATTTGGCATCTCTTCGGCACCCAGGACATTTACAAAAGTATTATTACTGTTGGTGGCTTTCCTCAGAGAAAAGGGATTACGTGTCCACCATTATCTGGACGACATCCCACTTTTAGCAAAGGATCAAGAGATGTTGATTCATCACTGAGAGATACTCCTTACAACCCTCCAGAAGTGGGTGGATAATCAATTGGGAAAAGAGCTGTCTGCGACCCACACAAAATATATTTTTAGGGGCAGATCTGAACACCAAAACAAACAAGATACAGCTCCCACAAGATCCGGCATCTGATACAGAAAATGCAGAAGCTGCTATCAAGGAATCACTTACCAGCCAGAGCCTGTCTGAGTGTACTAGGGTCCATGTCCGCAACCATACCCATGGTGCGATGGGCACAGTGACACATGAGAACCTTACAGAACTCATTCCTCAGGCAGTGGGATGGAGTCTCAATGCGTCGGACCATCTTCATCTCCAGATCGGTGAAGCAATCGATATGGTGGTGGATGCGCCCGAGCAATCTCAGGAAATACAAACCGATAGTCCCTCCAGACCCGGAAGTAGTCACTTCGGATACCTGCCAGAGCGGTTGGGGGGCCCACTATCAAGACCAGGCAACCCAGGGCCAGTGGCATATTCAGGCTCAAGGTTTGGTCTCAAACATTTTAGAGCTCAGGGAAGCCGTTTATGCCTTAAGGGCATTCGCACCATTTCTGACGGACAAGAATGTGCTCATTCGAATGGACAATCAAGTAGCAGTGTCTTATGTTCAGAAGCAAGGGGGTACCAGGAGTGCCACCTTGATGAAGGAAGTTCGGCCCATCTTAGAATGGGCTCAGATACATCTAACAAGTTTAAAAGCAGTGTATGTCCCAGCGGCACAGAACATACTACCCAACTGCCTGAGTTGAGAAACGCTATCCAACAACGAGTGGTGGTTGAACCCTCGGACTTTCTCCCTCCTTACGGAAATCTGGGGAACGCCGGAAGTAGATTTTAGCAGCCACTCCGACGAATACCAAGTGCCACAGATTCCTGTCAAGAGGTTCATTCCCATCAGTGGAGGGAGTGGACTGTCTAGTTCACCCATGGAACTTCAAGTTGGGGTATATATTCCCTCCAACTCCGTTAATTGTGAGGTTCCTATCCAGGCTTCAGAGATCCTCAGTGATGGTATTTACGATTATTCCACTGTGGCCGAGGAGGCCGTGGTTCACGACACTCTTACAGCTCAGCCTTCAACCTCCAGTTCCTCTCCCAATAACTCCGGATCTTCTGTCTCAAGGTCAACTTTTACATCCTGCATCAGAGAAATTGCACCTGATGGCCTGGAGATTGAGAGGGCTAGACTAAGAGCGCAAGGCTGTTCTCATGAAGTCAACCCTGATGCAAGGCAGGAAAGCCACTACCAATACCATCTATTCAAAGGTTTGGGGAAGATTCTGCTTCATGGCACAACAGAAAGGATGGAATTCCCTTTTTCCGGAACCCTCTCAGGTCCTGGAATTCCTCCAGTCGGGGGTCAACAAGGGTCTAAGCTTAAGTACCCTAAAGGTTCAGGTATCAGCTCTGTCAGATAAAACGGATACTAAGTGGGCATTCCACCCATTGGTAATCCAATTTACAGAGCCTATCTAAACATTAAACCCCCAGGAGGCCAGTTTTTCCATCATGGGATCTTTCAATAGTTCTCCATGCTCTCGCTTCTCCTCCGTTTGTTCCATTTGAAACGATCTCTTTATGGGACTTGACTTTAAAACTGTCTTTTCTCATTGTGATTACATCAGCTAGGAGAGTGTTGGAGATCCAAGCATTAAGTTAGTTCTCTTTCCTGACAAAGTAGTCCTCAGACCTTCCGAACACTTCATACCCAAAGTTGCAAATTCCTCCCATTACAACCATCATCCTTCCATCCTTCACGGACGATCAGGGTAATCCTCATCCACTAGATGTCAAAACAACCATCATGAACTACTTAACTGCTACCACCTCTTTTAGGAAAACTAACTCTCTTTTGATCATTCCCCATGGAACCAGGCGTGAGCAAGCCGCCTCCTCATGCACTATTGCATCCTGGTTAGTCAGAACCATTAAAAAAGCTTACTCCACCCAGCATATGGCGATTCCTGAAGACATCAGGGCTCATTCAACTAGGGCAGTGGCTACCTCTTGGGCAGCATATTGCAGGGTCTCACCAGAGACAATATGCAGGGCAGCAACGTGGTCCTCCAGGAATACCTTTATTTCCCACTACAAGGTGGATTCTGCTCATTTATCCATGGCCGACTTCGGCAGATCCGTCATTAGAGCCAATTCTTCAGCATTATAAGGAATAAATATTATTTTACTTGCACCCACCCGACTGGCGAGTTATTTCCCAGTGTGTGCTGCCATGAAGGCGTCAGGAAAATGGAAAATTGTATACTCACCTTTCCGTAATTTTCCTTTCCTAACGCATCTTCATGGCAGCACACAGTTGCCCTCCCTGTTTCTTTTGTGATGATATTTACAGAGAATGCAGCAGGGTGTCTCCCCTTCAAATTTATAGTTAATCCAATCCTGTCAGGTTGTGGGGGCGGAGTCACAACCCAGTGTGTGCTGCCATGAAGATGCGTCAGGAAAGGAAAATTACGGAAAGGTGAGTATACAATTTTCCATTTTTTAAGCACTTCTGGGTACCTGCTGTGTATATCACAATTTAAAACATAACAGGCAAACAGGTACATACAAGGATGAAATAAAAAGATGGGAGCTTTTTTCCTGCCAAAGTATTTGTATTTCTTTTGTTCCAGTCTTGAAATTGACATCATTTTGGCACAGAGCACAGTCCTGCCTGGCCAGGGAGGAGACCTTATTTTTTTAAGCAGTTAAAGAGGAAGTAAACCCTGATGGGTTTACTTCTTCTTTGTCTCCCTGCAAAGGTAAAGCATAATGGGCTACTATGCATCGCATAGAAGCCCATTATTTGTCACTTACCTGACACAGGAGCCAGCGATGTTCCCGCTGTCCCCTGTAGTACGGAGCGTCCATCTTCTTCCGGGTGTCGCTGCTCCGGCCACTCACAGCGCCCGAGCAGCGATGATGTCACTCCCGCGCATGCGCATGGGAGCCGCCACTAATGGCATATCGCCGTTAGCAGCGGCATGCTGCTAACAGCGATAGTGCGCCTGCGCGCCGCTGTCTACGCCGCATGTGCCATAGACAGCAGTGCCTGTCTTTTAGTAAATATCTCCTAAACCGTGTAGATTTAGGAGATATTTCTTGGACCTACAGGTAAGCCTTAATCTAGGCTTACCTGTAGGTCAAAGTGGTTTGTAAGGCTTTACAACCACTTTAAGTTACACCTACAGGTCTTCTTTATACCCTAGTACAAACAAATGGCCACTGCCCCCACCTATAACTCACCTTCGCAGCAAGGAGCACATGAAAGGGCAACGCATGTCAAAACCAAAGAAAATTCCCAGCTCAACTCACCAAGCAAAAATGAAGAGAAAATAAGCCGCGTTGTGGTAATTGGTCTAGTAGGTTGCTGCCGTCCCTATAATTCTCAGCCCCCTTAGGAGACTATGAACCCCAACTATTATATAAATAAAATTAGGCTTATTGTATTTATAAGAAGGACTGTTTAAACCTTATACAGCCAGATAAGTGGCAGAAAGTTACATAAGCCAACCTAATATATATATATATATATATATATATATATATTTATAATTTTTTTTTTTTTTATTGTGCCTTTGCTTTTATCTTCACTGTTGTTTTTATGTTTGCTTATGGTCTGATGATGTGATATATTTAACAACTCTTACTTTCTCTATCATATAGAATGCTCATATAATTAGTTGGTGTATACAATAGTGGGGGGGTGCTGGCAACACACCCTGTGTCTGGTAATTTATGCATAGAGTATCCTTATAGTGGCCTGGACTATATAGGCTGTGGCTCTCTCCTCTTGTTCTCTCTTTGCCGTTTACATTAGGAATTTTTCTTTCTTATATACGGGACATAGGGCTACTATAGCCAATAAAGTTTAGACCACCCTATGTAGTAAGGGTATACCTTTTACCTATAAAAACAACAGAGTTTAGATCACTCTATGTAGTAAGGGTATACCCTTTACCTATAAAAACATCTTTGGGAGGTAGCGCCAGGATCCCCAACTCACCAACCAGCCTGCAGACCACCAAATTATCCTTCTAACAGTTTGATTTAAAAACAGAAGTTTAGTTTGCACACATTGTAAATACATGTGGAAGCTGCAGAGACACTTCATGGCACCCCAGTATTATCTGCAGTCCTAACACTATAAATTTTGGAGAGCCTCCACAGTGGAAGCACATGAATATTAGTGGATAGATAGAGGGCAGGAAAGCATGGAGGGAGCTCATCCCTCCTTAAAGGCACAGGGGAGCACTGGACAACCAGCATATAGCACAATGGCAGTAAAGGTGTCCAGTGCGACCTCTCACCAGTATTCTAGCAGTACAAACAAATGGCGACTGCACCCACCTATAACTGGCCATTAAAGCAAGGAGCACATGGAAGGGCGATGCATGTCAAACAAAACTAAAGAAATTTCCCAGCTCAACTCACCAACCAGCCTGCAAACAACCAAATAACCCTGTCTAATAGTTTGCATTTAAAAACAGGGGTTTAGTGTGTACACATTTGCAAATAAATGCATTAGCTGCAGAGCCACTTCATGGCACCCCAGTATTATCTACAGTCCTAATGCTATACATTTTGAGAGCCTCCACAGTGGAAGCACATGCATAATAATGGATAGAGGGCAGGTGAGCCTGGAAGGAACTCACCCCTCTTTAAGGGCACAGGGGCATACTGGACACCCAGCATATAGCACAATGGGAGCACATCCTCTCAACAGTATTCCAACAGTACAAATGTAGGAGAGTCTCTAACCCCTTCCGGTCTAATGAGAACCTTTGAGGCCACGGGCCGCTGGCATCCTTCCATATGTAGTGGTTTGTAAAGCATAGTGGGTGCAAAGATGGTGAAAGTAATTTGGCTCAGACACTTCTTGGATGCAAAAGAGGTTTAACAGTCCTATTCATATTTTGCAAGAGAAAGAGGGTTAGGGCCAATACACCCTTAAGTGGTTGCAATTTCAGAGTCTGAGACTTCAATAGGGAGACAGGCATAGAGGAAAAGGCTCCAGCAAGCTGCCACTTCTGCATGTGCAGGTTTGTTGTCCCCTATTGCAACAGTATTTAACAGTTCCTAACACAACTTCAACAGTTCTCTTAGCTTCACTACAATGTCCACTTGTAGCTCTTCAGTCCCCTGAGCTCCCAGTCTCTCACTGGACTCTCTGATTCACTGACTCTGAATCCCGTGAGCTCCTCAAGGCTTTTGCAGTGATATTTCCCTCAAGCGTCACTCACGCTTCCCTGCTAGGTCCCTAGCTTGGCACTCCAGATACCCTTTAAGCTTCACCACTGCTAACCAGCTCGGTCCCTTGCTTGACACACAAGGCTGCTCTGCAAGTGTCACCTCCGCCGGTTGGTTCCCTGACTTGCTCACTGCCTGAAGCTTCCAGATTCTCCATCGTGCCCATTCGGTGAGAATGTTGCTCTGGTACTCGCTTCAGTTGCTCGCTGTGGTCCCTGGTAAAGGTGGTTAGTCCCTTAATGGCAACAGCTTCCCTTCTACCTCCAACCACGACAGTTTCTCCGGCCATCAAAACGGTAAATTTTGTTTGAACTGCAAGCCGCATTCCCAACCCTGCTCTGCCCTCTTACTTCTGGATAGGCCCTCACACAGCCTGGCAGCCAGATGTCCCAGGGATAGGCCCAATTCCGGCCTAGCAGCCCGGGGGCAGACAACACACTTCCACCCAGATGACAGTCCGGGTGGCACAGAACATAGATCACCTGACTCCATCCTGAATATATAGGTTCTCCCAGCAGGCTATGGGATTCAAGAAAACCCCTGCCCATTGGCAGAGATATCCCACATACCCATAACTTGACCTTGAAATGTTCTTCTCACATCTAATGCCACCAAGTGCCGGCCACCTAGTGGCAGAAGAGAAAAGTACAACAAGACCAAACTTAGGGAGAAATCAATGGATCTCTAACAACTATCTACAGTAGCTACCCCTGACAAGGAATTTGGTGAGAAGCTCCCTGACGAATCCCTAGGGCGCTACAAAAACAAATGGCCACTGCCCCCACATATAACTGGCCTTAGCAGCAAGGAACACATGGAAGGGCGACTTCTTTATACCCCACCCTGTGACTAAACAGTGAAAGGAAAATCAGCAGACTGATGAGCTCATCTCTCTGCCATTCTTACCTTTCCTCCTATCAGCATACCCTTGCATTGCAATACAACTGACTGGCTCCTTGTGCTGTTTTGCCGTAATTCAGTCTGAGTTCTACTGTAAAGGCATGCATGAAAACAGAGCTGCATTCATTGGAGTCTTTTATATCTGCTTAGGGTTCACCTTTAAGGGGAGAAAAATCATTTCAGCTATAATTCTACAAGGAGATCTGGAAGACATAACCTTTTAATGGTCTCCCATAAATGGAATGGGATACACTATAGGAAATCATAATAGCCAATCAATTATCAGCTTTTTGATTTGTAATTGGTCACTATGGAATAATAAAGTATTTACTAGTGATGTGTCTACTACGTTAATAAATGTTAATATGGGCCCGCCTCATAAAAAAAAACGAATGACAGATGACTGTGTAGAATGCAGCAAATCAGTCAATCCCATATTTGTTCTAACATTCACTTAAAGGGACAACCAGACTTTGTGTTTATGGGCAATATTTGCACTTTTCAATCCTCTAGCTGTTGTTGGTCAATCTGTTAGTACTTTAGTCTGGGTGTATACTGTTCCGTGTGCATGCAGTGTGCACATTAACACACGTATGTAGGTGCAAATGGTCCCATAGAGCTCGTTTACACTAACCTGCCGTGCATAGATATGAAACAGCCACATAGGAAAGAATGGGATTTCTATCTATTTGATATGCATTTTCAGTTTTGCTGCCATAATATGGACGAAGCATGAATAGGCTCTTTATTTTAATCATCTGTGAACTCCGCTGCGGAACCCTGGCACTTCCTTTTTGTCTGAAGGCACTTAAGTGGGGTTGAAGGAAAGTGTCGATGAGGGCTGAGGGTTTTTAGACTCTGCTTTTTGCCTTCTTTCTAAGTTCAGCTTGTGCTTCCATATTTAGGAATCGGGCTGAGTCTGCTGGCAAGCACTTACTTGGAATGTCTATTAATACCTCAAGGAGCCATTTGCTGCCGTTTGTCAGCTTCTCCCATGACAGCAGCTGTACCCCTTTAGCTATACATTTCTGTGTGCCAGTCTTTAAGTGGATAAGCCTGATTGCTTAGGATTTCTATGGCACTATTTTATACAAGCACAAAATTAACAATAGCAAAGCAATATTAACAAAAAACTATCAAACCCTATAGCCATATAAATAGAACTTTACATTAACCAGGGATTATAAAACATTTATAAGTATTCTGTGAGCATTAGCGGCTAAATCCGATATGCTCTCCAATCTTGGATGGCATATCGAGAGAACCTCAAAGCCTAGTATGCTAACTTCCCCCTTGCCAACCTTGTAACAAGACCATCTCTAGGATTGCCAATATATTACCATTATATCTTAAAAAGTGCTTGTTCATTTCATTAGGACATGAACAAGTTAATCTTTACTGTCACATTACAGGTCCAGCGTTGCAATAGAAACCGCTACTGTGCAGGACATACTGTATACTGTACATACACAAACAGGGAATATACTGTAGTTACCAGCATGGACTGCTGTTTATTCTGCAGTTTATGTCTATCTAACATTTGGCTGGTATACTTATACCCTACCCTACTTGATCTGACAAATATAATTCTTGCATGCATGTTTGCCCCTGGACTCAATAAAGCATTGCACAGTGCTAAAGAAGTCTTTACAGTCTACTAATGCTTTGTGAGTGCAAGCAGCTTGGTGGGTTGCCTTATTTTCTGCATTTAACAAGTTTAGCACATTCTGCTCTAAACTAGCAAAATACACTTTTTATGCAAGTCCACTCAATGACAGATTATGTTATCAGTAATTTATTTAAAAAAAAGTATTTTCCAGTTTGGCAAAATTGCTAATATATATATATATATATATATATATATATATATATATATATATATATATATATATATATATATATATATAATATATAGAGAGAAAGAGAGAGAGAGACCTTCAATGCCCTTATATTAACCTCACCAGGGTTTCCCCACCACTTACTTTGTCTCTGCATCCATCCATAATAGGTGGCTCTTGTCAATATAGAGGAGCATATGACTTTCTCCCCTGTGACCATGCTCAAGTCTAGCAGACAATTGCTAGGCCCAAACACTGTCAAATAACTAAGAAAGTGACCTTACTGCTCCCCTAGGTCATGGACACCAGTTATTTCAGTGCCAGCTGCGAAGGAAGGAGCAGTGAAGGAAAGTTGGCATGGTGAGTATGGGGGTCTGGGGAAGGGGGAACCTTTTGAAACACATGGGCAAGGTGACAGTCTCCCTGTAAAGTAAACCTGAAGTGTGAAATACTTACCTAATCCAGAGCTGTCAACACTCAGCAGGCACCTCTGGGACCCACGTCAGGTCGTTTTTCAATTTAGACATTCTCAGGTGTCTTGCATAGATGGTGCTTTGTTATGCACCCAGATGCTTCCAGAAACCCCCTGAGTAACATTGGTGAAATGCTTGGCCATACCTGGATCTAAGCCCCATTTGTTGCCTCAGTAGCCCGCATTCAGGCTTAGCAGGTGGGAGGGAGAAGGTTCAAGCTCTCAACTCAGGGAGTATGTAATTTATATATCACGGCATCCAGGCACCCTGGGTGGTTAAAATGACTGTCAACCTGGCATTTAAGTACCCAGAGATGCTTTCTATGTGTTCCCATATCTAATTTAGATATTTTGTACTTTACAAAGATTTTGTTTTATTTTTTTATCAACAAGCTTTGAGTGTTCCAACTGCAGAGAAAAAGCCCAAATACATGGTGAAATACAAATATTTAAGCTGTTTTATTTATTGGTGTTTCAAATCCCTGGTACCTACTTCAATCAGTGGTTCTTTCCACTGACCCCAATGTTGCTACTGTGTCCTGACTTAGGGGTCAGAGAAAGGAATCACTGAGTGCAGTAGGGGGCTAGGATTTGAAACATGTACACTCATGTAAGTGTCAGATTCTTTATTACAGTGGTAATTGACAGCACGGGTGGTGGGAGAGGTAAGTATTAAAGCGGAACTTCCGCTTTAAGCACTCCTCATCCCCTTACATCCCACATTTGGCATGTAATTGTTTTTTGGCAGGGACCCAGGTCACACTTTTGCTCTCGCCGTCCAGGTGACTCCTCCTCTCCCCGTCCCTCCTGGCAATCTTCTGGGACATGTCGCAGGTCCCAGACGATTGCCCGGCCACTGAGAAAGCGCAGCGCGACATGCAATGCCGGCGCCGAGGAGAAGGAGAAGAGTGAGGCTTCGTGCAGCCTCATCGCTTGACCGTGGGACAGGTAAGTCTCTGTTTATTAAAAGTCAGCAGCTACACTTTTTGTAGCTGCTGACTTTTAATAAACTTAAAAATGACTGGAACGAACTACCTTCTTCTATGCAGAGAGCCCTTTTTGGTAGTTTGATACAACTTCAATTCCAAAATAGTTAGGACGCTGGGTAAAATCTTCATAAAAACAGAATGCAATGATTTGCAAATCTCATAAACCCATATTTAGGTCACAATAGAAAATAGAAAGCATATCAAATGTTTAAGCTGAGAAAACGTATCATTTTAAGTCAATTTGAAATTGATGGCAACAACACGGCCAAAAAAGTTGGGACAGACCATGTTTACCAGTGTAACATCCTCTCTTCTTTTAAGAATAATCTGGAAACGCCTGGAAACTGAGGAGACCAGTTGCTGGAGTTTTTGGGAGAGGTTCTATAAATGCTCAACAGTCCTGGTCCTTTGTTGCATTTTTTTTTTGTTTATAAGATGTGTAATCATGTGTAATCTTATGGTGAAAGGTCTGGACTGCAGACAGGCGGCGAGATTGACACGTCACTGGCCCCATCACCTGGTATGAACTTAAAGGAGAAGCCCTACGCCGGAAAAACGGCGTGGGGTCCCCCTAGGTCCATATAAGACCCTTATCCGAGCACGCTACCCGGCCGGTCTGGAAAGGGGGTGGGGACGAGCGAGCGCCCCCCCCTCCTGAGCCGTACCAGGCCGCGTGCCCTCAACATGGGGGGGTGCTTTGGGGAAGGGGAGCCGCGTGGTCCCCCGACCCCAAAGCACCTTGTCCCCATGTTGATGAGGACAAGGGCCTCTTCCCGACAACCCTGGCCATTGGTTGTCGGGGTTTGCGGGCGGGGGGCTTATCGGAATCTGGGAGCCTCCTCCGCTATCTTCTGCTCTTTTGCTAGCTCTTTTACTAGCGGAAGGAGACCGGTTTTCTTCTTCGTCGCCGCCGCCCGGGGCTCTTCTTCCGACTTCGGGGGTCTTGTCTGGCGACATTGACTTACATAGTTAGTCAGGTTGAAAAAAGACACAAGTCCATCCAGTTCAACCTTAAAAACAAATAAATAAAATAAAAAATAATTGTACAATCCAAATACCCAATTTTATGCCCACAATTGATCCAGAGGAAGGCGGAAAAAAACCCCAGCAGAGCATGATCCAATTTGCTACAGCAGGGGAAAAAAATTCCTTCCTGATCCCCCAAGAGGCAATCGGATTTTCCCAGGATCAACTTTACCTATGTAAGTAACCAGTTATATTATGTACATTTAGGAAAGTATCCAGGCCTTTCTTAAAGCAATCTACTGAGCTGGCCAGAACCACCTCTGGATGGAGTCTATTCCACATTTTCACAGCTCTAACTGTGAAGAAACCTTTCTGTACTTGAAGATGAAATCTCTTTTCCTCTAGACGTAAAGAGTGCCCCCGTGTCCTCTGGGTTGACCGTACAGAGAATAACTCAACACCAAGTTCACTATATGGACCCCTTATATATTTGAACATGTTGATCATATCCCCCCTTATTCTCCTCTTCTCAAGAGTGAATAAATTTAGTTCCTCATAGCTGAGCTCCTCCATGCCTCTTATCAGTTTGGTTGCCCTTCTCTGCACTTTCTCCAGTTCCCCTATATCCTTTTTGAGAACCGGTGCCCAAAACTGAACTGCATATTCCAGATGAGGTCTTACTAATGATTTGAACAGGGGCAAAATTATATCTCTCTCTCTGGACTTCCTTCGCTAGTCCCGGCTACCTGGAGCCGCGCTCAAAATGAACAGACTTTTCTCCATGCGGGAAAGTCCGTTCATTTCAAAAGTACGGCGGACTAGCACACACACGGCCGTATTGTCCGCCGGAATGCGAGACCGGTGGACAGTTTTTGAGTCAAAACTACTTTCTAAGTCCGGCGGACTTTTTTTACCCACACACGGGCGGATTGTCTTTTCCGCCGGATAGTTTGATCGTGTCTACGTGGAATTAGTTTGTCTGACCACAGAACAGTTTTCCACTTTGCAACAGACTTACCCCCTTCCTGACCAGAGCACTTTTTGCGATTCGGCCCTGCGTCGCTTTAACTGACAATTGCGCGGTCATGCAACATGGCTCCCAAACAAAATTGGGGTCCTTTTTTTCCCACAAAGGTGTCACTGGCTGCATGCAGGGTAAATATCTCCTAAACATGACCAAGTAGACTTTACAACCTCTTTAAAGGTTAAATCCTCCTTTGGTAGCATCTTACACCTGTAATTTGCAAATCATTACAGTGTTTTTTTGCAGATTTTACACAGCGTCCCAACTTTTTTGTAATCTACACTATCAGCCTGCTGTTTTTCCTATCATAGCAGTGCTAAAGTTGAAAATGTCAGTAATGCTATATACTCATCAAATGTGCAAACTCAAATTAATAATATGGCTGAGAGATGATTAATACTATATTGATATGACCATTTGATCTATAAAGTGCATTACAATATATCCTGAATAAGTAAAAGTGACAAAATACGTGAAAAGTAAAGTGCTGTAGTGCATACAGACTGTGATGCCCTGACCACATGGATCCTGGAGTTATAGGGATATCATTATCAGTGGGGTACTGAGTACCCTTGTGTAAGAACATGTTGTTATCCTTTTATTTTGATGTTATAACTTTATTTTTATCTATTTTTATGATTTTGCATAGGTTATTGGTCACTAATTGTACGGTCAATCCAGTTTTTTTATGTATTTTATGCAGATAATTTAGATCTCGGTATTCACTAGTATTTGTGATTAGTAGTGGGACAGGAGAATACATGTCCCGGACTAATTTTTTATAATTTTGTTTATATATTATACTATATGTAATATTTCGTCTTTTAGTATATTTTCTTGAGATACATTTGTTTAGAATCTGATGATTTTAGATCTGGGAGGAGGTAATAGGTTTGCTCCAGAACACCATCCTGATATTGAGTACTAATGGTAGGAATATGGCTTATTTATAGCCTGGTACACATACCGCACGGATGGGACCACAGCAAGATGGAGTAGGAGGTGGACCCATAGTGCTGTGTGAAGGTCTGTGCGGTATTCAAGTGTGAATGCCAGCACTGCTATTGAAGTAGATTAAGTTTATGGACAATAGAATGTCCTCAGGCTACAAGAAAATTAGTTAGAATCCAGAGGTGATTCACATGCATGGTTTGGACACGCTTAAAGCGGGAGTCCGCAGGGACTCCGCGTTTTTTTTTTTTTTTTTTTTTAAAAGCCAGCAGCTACAAATACTGCAGCTGCTGACTTTTAAAATAGTGACACTTACCTGTCCAGCGCGCCCGCGATGTCGGCACCCGAAGCTGATCTCTAGATCGTCTCTCGGGTGCTGCCGCTGCCATCTTGGGTATGGGAATCAGGAAATGGAGCCTTTTGGCTTCATTTCCCAGTTCCCTACTGCGCATGCGCGAGTCGCGCTGCGCAATAAGGACGGTCCCCGCTGCCTCTGGGATCTGTGTGTTTCCCAGCAGGCAGCAGGGCACTTGCGGAAAGGGGCGGGCACTTGCGGAAAGGGGCGTAATCTACGCCCCTTTCCGCAGAGAGCTATCCCAGAAGTGGGTGCAGATACCTGTACTGTACAGGTATCTGCACCCCCCTCCCCCCTGAAAGGTGCCAATTGTGGCGCCGGAGGGGGGGAGGGTTCCGATGAGTGGAAGGTCCACTTTAGGGTGGACCTCCGCTTTAAGTGTGAGGTCACACGCTCAGAGGTGAGCGGCTATTACCTAAGGGTGAGGAGCACCAGAGTGTGAACACTACAACACCGTTTTAATCATGTCTATCAATGGACTCACAGATTTAAGCTTGATAAGGGCTCTTTATGCGATTTGTGTTGCACTAATCCATGTGGTCAGGGCTTCACAGTCTGTATGCACTACAGCACTTTACTTTTCACTTATTTTGTCACTTTTACTTATTCAGGATATATTGTAAAGCACTTTGTTTTATTATTACATTAGTGTGATGTTAGAGATGTGGAATGACTTTATAGGTCAAATGGTCATATCATTATAGTATTTCTCATCTCTCAGCCATGTTATGAATTTGAGTTTGCACATTATAGCATTATTGATATTTTCAGCTTTAGCACTGCTGTGATAGGAAAAAAAAACAGGCCTGATTGCGCGGCACAATTTTCTTAATTTTTATGTTATTGCATGGCTATATGAGTACGTGATTAGTGCCAGCAGCTGTCCACAATTTCTCAGTCTCAGTAGGTAGCTCGCAAGATTTTGTATTCTGTTTGTTGGAATCCAGGTTGTATAACAGATACTGATAGAGTCACATTAACCTAATCCTAAAGCAGATAATGTAGGCCTAATGCCGCGTACACACGACCGGACTTTATGGCAGACTAGGTCCGACGGAATCAGTCCATCGAACAATCCGATCGTGTGTGGGCTAATCCGATCATTTTTCATAAAAAAAATCAGATGGACCTAGAAATACAACATGTTTCAAATGTGTGCGACGGACTCAATTCCTATCGGGAAAACCGTTTGTCTGTATGCTGGTCCAACAGACCAAATACGATGCAATCGAAGCTATTGGCTACTGGCTATTGAACTTAAGTTTTTAGCCCTGTCTTACGTCATCATGCTCAAAACGAATGGACTTTCGAACGGACTTAGTCCGTTCATGTGTGGCCAAGTCTGTTTGTTCAGAAAGTGCGTCGGAACTCCGCCTAAAGTCCGTCGGGAAGACCAGTGGACCTAGTCTGCTGGAAAGTCTGGTCGTGTGTACGTGGCATAACACTATCCTTTGTACTTTAATGAATCGCGGTAAAGTGACAATAGCAGGCAGGGTAAGTAACTTGTACAAAGGTGAAGAATTTTCATCCTAAATTGCTTTCAAACTGAACTCCATTTTTGATATACTTAACTTAGCTGTCCAAAACTAACTATGTCCCTTATTGACATGTGACTGGATGTGCGGTATAAACTGTAAGTAGCTGAGACATACATACAGCATACCGCACTGTGTTCCTGGTTCATGCCGAGACCTTTCTGATCAGCGCTCAGTCATTCAGAGAAAGTGATGTATTCTAACAATGAATACAAAGCTTCCTCTGATTGGTTGAGTCAGAGTATGTGACATCAGCAGCCCGCCTCAGCTACATACAGCTTATACTGCACATCCAGCAGCCTTAGGCCGCGTACACACGGGCGGACTGTTCGCCCAACTTTGTCCGCTGAACAGTGTTTGGGCGGACAGTCCGCTCGTGTGTGGGCTTTCAGCGGACAGTTTCAGCGGACAGTTTGACGAACAAGGTTTTTCGGAAATTCCGTAAAACTGTCCGCTGAAACCTTGTTTGAGCGAACAGTCCGCCCGTGTGTAGGCTTGTTCGACAAACTAAGTTCCGCGCATGCTCAGAAAGGCTTAACACGCCGAAAGTTATAATGCAGTGTATAGGACGTCGTATTTTTCGTCCCGTCGTACGTGCCGTTCACGTCATCGCGCACGGTTTCAGCAAACTGTTCGTTCGTCGTGTGTGGGCATGTCCGTCCATGCTAATTTTGAGCGGACTGTTTGCCGAAACTGTTTGACGGACAAAGTTGGGCGAACAGTCCGCCCGTGTGTACGCAGCCTTACAGGTTAGTGAGGGGCATAGTTCATTTGGGCCAAGCTGGCCCAAACAAACTATGTAAAGTATTTCAAAAGCGTTCAGCTTTAATGTGAATAGTGTCAGGATTCAGCATGATTACTGGTCAGTAAAAAAAGAAGAGCAAACATACACAAAATACACAACATGCTGGAAGACATTAATAGCTGTTCTTCAGGTTTTTAACTTTTTGAGATAAATAAAACAGCTACACCACCCAGTTCATGATAGGAAGGTTTTCCCATTTTAGATAATACGGAAAAATTGGCCTGGATGGAGCTGTCAGATTTTCCTGTTTTGTGGTCCATCATGTAAGACAACAAAACCACCTGTTCCCCGTTACCTTCTGCATAACGCATGCTTGCTTAGGGACATTCCAAACGTTACACACCGAAGGAGAGGAAATGAGCTCAGGACAGCTGCACATGCCCTATTAGACTGCTGTATGCGGTGTCAAAGCAAATTTTTGCCCACCTCGGCCACCTCAACATCGTTATGCTACACTCAAACAAAATAAACAAAATAATACAAGGAGCCCTACCAACCTTGCTCAACTTTTTGCATTTGTAAATTCTGCTACAGACCTTCAGGTGCAGATGAACGCATGCTCTGTCTCTTACTGCTGTTTTTTGCTCAGGACAGGCAGTGGTCACATGCTACAACATTTACACATGCACACGTGTATGAACAAAAATGCACGTGTCAGGGGGTCTATGCACAAAAACATCAATAGATGCACATTATGTCTGAGTAAGAGCAATAATTCTAGCCCCATGTTTCTTGGTTAACTCTAAACTGATGACCTGTATGGGCTTGAAAAGTGTCACCTATGCATGCATGCAATTTAGGTTTGACGTGTTGGGTATCTATTTACTCTGCGCAGCCTCATTTTTTTATATTCTATCAACAAATTGAGTACTACATTGTGTTTGTGTGCCCTACAATTAACTTTAGTGTATTTTACAGAACTTTTGCGTTTTTTTTAAAAACCTTTTTATTGAAACTTCAAGTAACAAAGAATCATCCATGCAGTGGTAACCTGGCCTTACTGCCGGAGAACTGCGCGGTCGCACCAGTGTGTAGCATTGACAACACAAAAACGAAACAATACAAAATAAACGAAAAGGTGCGTGCGTGGTTCACCCTCATACAACCAAAAAAAATACAATCTGGATAGCTACCTCACCAGGCCAGACCCAACACACATCCCCCCCTCACCCACTGTAATAGAAGGACATGTGTGAGAGGTGCAGAATAGCATTTAACCTTTAAGAAGGGACGTCTGACATATATGCTGTGAAGTCCTCATTTAGCCATTTAACCCAGACCTTGTTGAACATTCGTGGGCACCCTCTATTGTAGTAAGTGTCTTTGTAGAGTGGTATTGCAGAGTTGACCAAGTTCATTTACATTGAAACTGTAGGGGGTGTAGGTTTTTTCCAAGACATGGTTATTGTTTTTCTGGCATAAATTAGGAGAAGTTCTAGCAACCTGCATTCTGAAATAAGAAAGGTTTTTTTTTGGAAATTTGAGTGAGGCACAAGACACGTGGTAGGAGAAATGATAAAATAGTTTAATTGGCATATAAACAAAGCATATCTCATGAACATATGATACATGGTTGAACATGAGTATTTTTATCTATATACAAGATGATGGCATACAGAAAAGAAGAATTCATATATTTACACACATACATGCACCTGAAATCACATATTATACCATAGAAGTAATTAGTATAAAAAGCCAAATGCTTCTTTAGTAATGGATACAAATGGGTTATAAGATACAAATGAAACACAGTTGAGGTCAAGCTATGTGATGGGAACATGATGACATTGATAGGCTGGACGCGTTTCATGGCCAGTTGCCACTCATCAGGAGAAGACACATAGCAAAAGTATAAATTGCTCTAGATAAGCAGTGTTGCAAGTCAGGATCTGTGAAGTAAATCTTTCCTGGGAACTGAGAGAATGAACCTAAGGAGGAAGCGAGCGCAAAGACACACCCCAGGAGCAACCTTTCAAACATAATAGGCAAAGGTGAAAAGATTCCAAATATGTCTGGTGATGTTGCACAGAGACATGCTCTGAGACATGATGTGCACTTGTGAGGAGAAAAGCGTGCGTTCTGCCACTGTGGGGGCCAACTACTCCACTAGGCCCAATAGACATAAACGCAAGGAGGGGGGAAAGTCTTTTCCTGAAACTTATCGTATAACACAGACCACTGTCTCCCAGTACTGAGCAATAGCCGGGCAGGACCAGAAAATGTGGATGAGCTCACCCCTAGAGTGCAAACATCTCAAGCAATCCGGAGCCATTTTGTGAACTCCGTGTGGCGTATAATACACTTGATGTACAATTTTGATTTGAATAAGGCGTCTCTAACAGAAACAAGTTATTTAAAAGGGAGATCCCAGATATCAGACCAGTCATCCCAATCTAAATCTGGGATAGCCAGTAACCATTCCATAAGGCCGATAACTCCCCAAATTAACTAAACATAGATGGTTATACAGAAATGACATAGGTTTGAAGGAAAAGTCAGACCGCACCGTCTCTTCGAGCACTGATGTGGAGAGGTACACAGTAGAGGAATGAAATTGGTTGCCAATATCTAAAATAATAGGAGCAAATGACATTGTATTTTGAACAGATGGTGGGGAAAGGAAGCAATTTACCTTGTTCAACTACATCTGACAATGCTTTAATTTAATATTTAGGTCAGGCTTGAGGGTCAGGGAGGGAGTATAAATGGGTTAAGGTGGGATTAATCCACAGGGGGGTGTATGGTGAATACTGTGTGGGGGCTCTCTTTTCAAGGCTCAAACCCACTTTCCAAGCTTTAAGAGTGGTAACCATAGAAGACGTTAAATGATATTAGGTCTTGTTACCCCAGTATAATAATAATTGCAAAGCTTCCATAGAGGAGAGCAATGTTGCCTCCAGGATTGGTGCCATATTAGAGGTATCTGGCCACCAGTGAGTTGTCACTAGCTGCAACAACAAAAAATATTTGAAACAGTCCTGCAATACTAGGCCCCTTTGAGAGTATGGGCACATTAAAGTAGAGATCTTGTAACGGCTGGATGAGGAATTCACAAAAAGGAGGTCAGTATTTGATTTAAAGAGTAAAGAAAACTTTTGGGGGAGCCATTGGGGGGAGTTACGAAATATATAGCTGAATTAAGGCAAAATATTCATTTTAACAAGGTTTATACGACTTAGTAGTGATAGTGGCAAGAGTTGGAATTCAATTGCATATATTCATGGGCAAATCTAGAGATGATTATGCCCAGGTATTTAAATGGTTCTGCCCATTGTAAAGCAATACCTGTGCACACCTCTTAACCTCAGGGTCCAACAGAAAAACCTGGGATTTTGTCCAGTTAACCCAGAGGCCTTTGATCGCTGAAAAAGTGTCAAGGATGTGGAGAGCTCCCTGTAAAGAATGACCCGGGTCATTTTAGAAGAGGAGAACATTGTCCGCAAACAAGACCACCCTCTCCTCCAGCCAGCCAACACGTACGGTAAGCCCTTAGATTCTGGGAAACTAAGGAGGGCCTCCATGATCAGTTCCATGGCAATGGCAAACAGGGCCGGAGAAAGGGGGCAGCCCTGTCGCGTACCTCTGTAAAGTGAAAAAGGCTCTAATAGACGCTCTCCTAATTTAATAGATGCAGTGGGACTTTTATATCGGGCACACATCCATTGGATAAAGAGAAGCAGGAAATACGCCTAAGGATCTCCCACAGGTATTCCCATTCCACTGTGTCAAACGGCTTTTCAATATCTAGAGGCGCTATTACTCGAGTACCGCGGTTGGAATGTGGGGTATGGAGGTTAGTTAAAAATCTACGAGTGTTTTTTGTCTGGAATCTATAGCTGTGGGAAGAATGCTGTTCAGTCTACATGCGAGAAGCTTGGTGAGAAATTTAATAGATTTAATAATGCTATAGGCCTGTAGGAGGCACACAGCACTGGGAATTTAGGGCTTTTGTGGATCAATATAATATGTGTTTCACTCATGGAAGAAGGGAGGGTGTACTCTCTGCTATGGGTCCTGAACTTTTGCGTTTCATAAACTGTTGCCCTAATATCACGTGACACCAAAACTACTGTTTTATTCTCTAAGGTGTCTGCTTTGAGACAGTAGATCATTTTTGGGGGTTTTAAAGTGTTTCTAAAGCCTTAAGGGTTTTTACCTTATTGCATTCTATGCATTAAAGGATATGTCTACCCAGAATTTCACATTTCTGATATTTGCCTGCTGTACCATGTACTTGTATGAAAATGTATCCTGTTCTCTTTGTATTACTTTCATTGTGTGGGAAATGCCTGGTGTCTCAGCCAGCCCCTCTGCTTTCCTATTTAAAATTGACCACATTAGGCAGGAGAACAGTGTGGTCAATTTTCTAGCAGTGCTGGGAGCAAAGCCTGTTTGTAAGCCTGTTTGTCCTTCAATGGCCAAGACTTCTGCTGCTCAATATGGTTTAGGTCTAAAGACATGCTTGGCCAGTCCATCACCTTTATCCTCAGCTTCTTTAGCAAGGCAGTGGTCATCTTGGAGGTGTGTTTGGGGTCCTTATGTTGGAATACTGCCCTGTGGTCCAGTCTCCAAAGGGAGGGGATCATGCTCTGCTTCAGTATGTCACAGTACATGTTGGCATTCATGGTTCCCTCAATGAACTGTAGCTCGCCAGTGCCAGAAGCACTCATGCAGCCCTAGACCACGACACTCCCACCATCATGCTTGACTGTAGGCAAGACACACTTATCTTTGTACTCCTCATCTGGTTATGGCCACACACGCTTGACACCATCTGAACCAAATAAATTTATCTTGGTCTCATCAGACCACAGGACATGGTTCCGGTAATCCGTGTCCTTAGTCTGCTTGCTTTCAGCAAACTGTTTGCGGGCTTTCTTGTGCATCAACTGTAGAAGAGACTTCCTAGTGGGACGACAGCCATGCAGACAAATTTGATGCAGTGTGCAGTATATGGTCTAAGCACTGACAGGCTGACCCCCCCCCCCCCCCCACCCCTTCAACCTCTGCAGCATTGCTGGTAGCACTCATACGTCTATTTCCCAAAGACAACCTCTGGATATGAAGCTGAGCATGTGCACTCAACTTCTTTGGTCGACCATGGGGAGGCCTGTTCTGAGTGGAATCTGTCCTGTTAAACCGCTGTAGGGTCTTGGCCACCGTGTTGCAGCTCAGTTTCAGGGTCTTGGCAATCTTCTTATAGCCTAGGCCATCTTTATGTAGAGCATCAATTCTTTTTTTCAGATCCTCACAGAGTTCTTTGCCATGAGGTGCCATGTTGAACTTACAGTGACCAGTATGAGAGAGTGAGAGGGATAACACCATATTTAGCACACCTGCTCCCCATTCACACCTGAGACCTTGTAACACTAACGAGTCACAGGACACTGGGGAGGGAAAATGTCTAATTGGGCCCAATTTGGATATTTTCACTTAGGGGTGTACTCACTTTTGTTGGCAAAGGTTTAGACATTAATGTTTGTGTGTCGAGTTGTTTTGAGACAACAAATTTACACTGTTATATAAGATGTACACTCACTACTTTACATTGTAGCAAAGTGTAATTTCTTAACTGTTGTCACATGAAAAGATATAATAAAATAATTACAAAAATGTGAGGGGGTACTCACTTTTGTAAGATACTGTGTATATATGTATATATATATATATATATATATATATATATATATGCATACACACACAAATGTTTTGCATTTCTGTTTCAAACTTAATGGGATGTTTTACAAAGTTAGGGTTTACACATACTTTAAGGTTAAAAACCTTCTGTTGCAGAGGAACTCCTCAGCATCACTTAAACTTACCTGAGCCTGATCTCGATCCAGCAATGTGCATGAGAGCAGCGGCTCTTCCAGCTATGTCCCGCCTCACTGGGCAGATTGATACCAGCGAGGGCCATTGGCTCCTGCTAATCAAATCCTGTGGGAGCAAGGGGTGAAGCCAAGCTCCGCTGTCTGTCAATAGACGCAGACAGGGTGGCTCAGGAGCGAGCCTGCTCGAGTGACCCCATAGAAAGCTCAGCAGGGAGGAGAAGCCAGGGCTGCCAGTGGGGGGAAACGAGAAGGGGGTGAACAGGCTGCACTGTGCAAGACCATTACACAGAGCAGGAGGGTATGACATGTTTACTATTTTAATTAAAGCAGAGTTTCGCCCCCCCCCCCCAAAAAAAATTAAGAGTCAGCAGCTACACATACTGTAGCTGCTGAATTTTTATATTACGACACTTACCTGTCCTGGAATGATGCTGGCACCCCAGCCAAATTTTATTGCTGGTAAGGGAACCCGGCAGTGAAGTGAAGTTTCCATTGGCTGTCGGGTGCTACTGCAGCTATTGCTGGTGAAGCTTCACAGCCAGTTCCCTACTGCGTATTTGGAGCAGGGAAAGGAGGAGGGGGGCCAAACTTCTGACATACTCCGCCACGGTGAGGTCCAACTGAAGTGGGGACAGGGTACCGGTCAAAAACAGGTACCCGCTCCCCCTAAAAGGTCCCAAATGTGCCTTCGGAGGGGGGAGGAATCGGATAAGTGGAAGTTCCACTTTTGGGTGGAACTCGGCTTTAAAAAAAATGGAATTTTTACAATCAGTTTAACTAATCTTCAGGCCTTAAATGATGATTTTTTAACCCCTTTTCCTCTAAGGGTAAAACAAATATTATCAAAAAAGAAACATATACATACCCAAAGGCTACCTCCTAAAAATGTAGCTATATACAAAAAAGTATAAAGTAGAACAGTATCACAAACCCCAAGTACCCCCCCCACTACTCCCCCCATCCTGCAGCTTATCCCCTACCTACGAAATGGGGGTAGTTCTGGCACAAACTGTAGTTTAAAACATGCCAGAAAACCTTAGCCTGTGATATTGATATAGGTGTGGGCCAGGGAAAGGCAAAAACAAGGTAAATTGGATTATGATATCCCGTAATGGGGATGAAACAATCCACAACTCAGGGCTGGCCTCTTCAGGGTAGCTGTCACGTACCTTTAAGGCAGAGCCCGGAGTGCAGGGAGTGGCTACTCGTAGACCTCTGACTCAAGAGACCCTGGTAGTGATGACAGGGGCTCAGGAGCACAGAGGGGCACAAGTGCCTGACTGGATGGTAGGTGTAAGCAGCAGCAGACCGTTGATGGTGGAGGTGTATTGTAGTCCAGTATCGGAATGCAGGTAAAGGTGAGGTAGGGTTCAGCAGATAGCAGAAGGATTCCTGTAGTCCAGTAACGGGATGCAAGTGATTGCAGGGAACAGCGAACAACGGAGGGGTACTGTAGTCCGACAGCGGATGCAGGTGCAAACGGAATACTGCGGAAGTGGGAAGAGTCTAGTAGTCTGCAGCAAGAGGTAGAAGGCTACAAACGCAGAGGGAGTAGCAGCTGGGTATGGTGGAAGACTGGGAGGTGTCCTGTAGTACAACAGCGGTGAACAAGCAACTTACAGTTGACGGATGGTGTAACAGTCCAGGTCAGGCACAGGCGGGCAGATCAGGTACAGAAACGGAATCCAGAAGAGTAGTCGGGTACAAAGCCAAAGTCGGGGGGGCAGGTAGCAAACAGCAGAGTCGGGAACAAGCCGGGTTCAATACGGATCAGGATACGGATGCAGATTCAGGTTCAGATGCAGGTTACCAGGAAGCACGGGAACGCTGTTGATCAGGCAGCAAGGCAGTGAAGCATGGATCCAGTTTAAATAGCGCTATTGGCGCCAATTTGCGTCAAACGGCCGCGCGCGCACCGCTGATCGCGGTAACGCTCCCGAAATTGCGCAAAAGATCTTCTGCGACTTACGCCGCTCGGACGTCCGTGAGGAGGATCTTCCTGACATTGCCCCCCTCCAATGGGCAGCCTCCGGATGCCCAACTGGGACATCTTACCTGGGTGAGATCTTTTGAATGCCAGAACCAACCTCTTGGCGTGGATACCAGTCTCTGGTTCCCAGGAGTTCTCTTCTGGACCATACCCCTTCCACTTCACCAGATACTGGACCTGGTTGCGTCTCTTTCTGCAGTCCAAAATTGCTTCTACTTCAAATTCCTCCTCACCATTAATAAGCACAGGTTCAGGAGGACCCACGTTCCGATCAGTGAAGGGATCCTGGATTGAAGGTTTTAAAAGAGACACATGAAACACAGGGTGAATACGCAGCGATTCCGGTAATTTTAGTTCATAAGCCACATTATTAATTTTCCTGGTGATTGGGAAGGGACCCACAAATCTTGGACCCAGTTTTCTAGATGGACATGTTAATTTCAAATTCAGAGTAGACAGCCAAACTAAATCTCCGGGTTTTAGATCGAGCTCCCCTCTCCTCTTTTTGTCAAAAACCGCCTTGTTGCGTTCTTGGGTTCTTGCCATCATTTCTTGAAGCAACTTGTTATTGGTGCAGAAAAAGTTCAAAGTTTCTTGAGCCGCTGGAACCGTACATTCTGGGATGTCGGCTGATAAGAACTGAGGGTGAAAACCATAGTTCGCGAAGAAGGGAGACTGATTAGTTGCAGAATGAATAGAGTTATTGTAGGTGAACTCGGCAAGCGGTAAAAGGGATACCCAATCGTCTTGCGAAAAAGAAGAATAACAACGCAAATATTGTTCAAGGGTCTGGTTTGTTCGCTCAGTCTGGCCATTGGTCTGGGGATGGTAGGCAGAAGAAAACAAAAGGTCAATTTTCAGGGACTTACACAAAGCTCTCCAAAATTTTGATGTAAATTGCACCCCACGATCGGAGACAATGTTCGCATTGGAGCCTTACAATCTCCTTAATGAAGATCCTTGCGGTCTCAGGGGCAGAAGATGTACCCTTCATGGGCAGAAAGTGAGCCATCTTGGAAAATCTGTCAACCACCACAAGGATAGTGGTATAGCCTTCTGACGGTGGTAATTCTACAATAAAGTCTATGGAAATCATTCTCCAAGGTCTTTCTGGAATGGGGAGTGGCTTCAGCAACCCCCAGGCTTTGGTCTTGCTACCCTTGTTCTGGGTACAGGTGATGCAGGATTCTACATAAAGCTTACAGTCTCTTAGCAGCTGAGGCCACCAGAAGGTGCGTTGGAGAAGTTAGTTTGTGGTCGTGGCAGGATTTGAGGACAGCAACCCGTAGTTGTTGGGGCACGTAGATTTTATTTTCATGCCATAACAAAGCGTTGCTAGAATGTAGGGTGGTGTTGGATGGATGCGGAGCTGAAGATGAAGCTCGCTTGAGTTGGGATAAAAGGTCTTCCTGGAGCATAAGGAAATTTCCGGGTGCAAGGATGGTATCTGTGGATTGAAGAACTTCGGGTTCGCTGAACATCCGAGATAGTGCGTCGGGTTTGGTGTTTTTTGATCCGGGCCTATAGGTAATGTGGAAGGAAAATCTTGTAAAGAAAAGTGCCCATCTGGCCTGACGTGGCTTCAGCCTCTTAGCAGTCTTCAAATACTCTAAGTTCTTGTGGTCAGTGTATACCAGAATGGGATGAGCTGCTCCCTCCAGGAGATAGCGCCATTCCTCAAGTGCAGCTTTGATAGCGAGCAGCTCCCTGTCCCCGACATCATAATTCCTCTCCGCTTCAGACAACTTACGTGAGAAGAACGCCACCGGATGCAATAAGGCCTTTGGGCCCTGTCTCTGAGAGAGGACTGCCCCCACTGCAATTTCGGATGCATCCACCTCGAGGATGTAGGGTAGCGCAGAATTAGGGTGCTTCAGGACAGATGCTGACACAAACTGCTTTTTAAGGGAGGAAAATGCAACCTGTGCCTCTGGAGTCCACTGAAACTTGATACCTTGTCTAGTTAATCTTGTGATCGGAGCGATGATCGTAGAAAACCCCTTGATGAATTTACGATAAAAGTTCGCAAACCCCACGAAGCGGTGAACTCCTCTCTTATCAGTAGGAGCTGGCCAGTCCAGGATGGCCGAGACTTTTTGCGGGTCCATCTTAATTCCATCCACCGAAATAATCAGCCCCAGAAACTGAATGCTGCGACGTTCAAACTCGCACTTCTCAGGTTTTGCGTACAAGCCGTGTTGACGAAGCCGAGTGAGAACTTTTTTAACGTGTTCCCTGTGAGCGGGCAAAGAGGGGGAGAAAATCAAAATGTCGTCCAGGTACACTATGACAAACAGGTCAAGATAATCTCTAAAGATATCATTCACAAAATGCTGGAAAGTCGCAGGAGCGTTGCACAGCCCAAAGGGCATTACGAGATATTCAAAGTGTCCGAAGCGGGTACGGAAGGCCGTCTTCCATTCATCCCCGCTTCGGATACGGACCAAATTATAGGCTCCGCGAAGATCCAGTTTTGTGAAGATAACGGCTGATCCAAGGCGCTGAAATAATTCGGGCACCAAAGGCAATGGGTACCGGTTTTTGACTGTAACCTTATTTAAGTCCCAATAGTCAACACAAGGGCGGAGAGAATGGTCCTTCTTTTCCACGAAAAAGATTCCTGCCCCTGCTGGGGAAGTAGAAGAACGTATGAACCCCTTTTTCAGATTGTCATCAATGTAAGTCCTGAGAGTCTCCAGTTCCACTTCCGTTAAGGGGAATATCCTCCCGAAAGGGATTTCGGCTCCGGGAAGGATTTCAATCGGACAATCATAGGGTCTATGAGGGGGAAGTGTTTCTGCCCCCTTCTTGCTGAACATGTCCAAGAAGCTATGGTAGACCTCAGGAACACACTGGCGAGTCTCAGCATCGGTCTCCATACACATCAAATGGGGTGAGACCTTAATTGCTTCTGGGAGGCAGTGCTGACGACAATAGGGAGAGGAAAAGTAAATGTTTCCGGTGGACCAGTCAATTTGCGGGTTGTGTGCCCGAAGCCAGGGCATACCCAGTATGATAGGGAAAAGGGGAGATTCAATAATGTCCAGGCAGAGTTGTTCCTGATGGTTACCGGAAATAGTGGCTGTCAAAGGAAATGTCTCTTGTGTCACCGGCCCAGATTTGATAGCTGTTCCATCGGCGAGGTGTACAGACAATCCCTTCGCCCTGGGCCGTAAGGGTACTTGGAACTTTCGGGCAAACGATAAGTCCATAAATCCACTGCACGCTCCAGAATCAACTATAGCGGCGACTTGAATGTTCCCTCCGGGAAGCTGAAGAGAAACAGGAACAGCCAGGTGAGAAGCATTACTAGGAACAGCAGGTAAAACAGGAGAGGACACAGAAGAATGCTTACGGAACTTGGCAGGACAGGATCTCACGTAGTGTCCGGGTTCCCCACAGTAAAGGCACAGATTGTTGAGCTGTCGGCGTTGTCGTTCCTCAGTGGTGAGCGTTGGTCTAAGTAAGCCCAGTTGCATGGGTTCAGGAGTGTCAGCAGCAGGATGTGCAGGGGGATTTGGGACACGGGGTAACATCCAGACTGGTCGGGAAGGCCCGGCAGTGCGTTCTGCTCTCCGTTCTCTCAGACGTCTGTCAATCTGGATGGAGAGATTGATAAGGGCTTCAAGAGTTGCCGGGACACCAACCCGGGCCAGTTCATCCTTTAAAGGTTCAGAGAATCCCATGCGAAACTGGTATCGCAGAGCGGCATCGTTCCAGGTAGTATCGGAACTCCAGCGCCGGAATTCGGACGCATAGTCCTCTGCCGCTCTACGGCCTTGCTGAAGAGAATATAAGGCTGCTTCCGCAGTGGCCGCTTGTTGAGGATCCTCATAGAGCAAACCCATTACTTGGAAAAAGGTATTCAGGTTGTTAAGGCATATATCCTTTTGCTCCAAAAGGCGGTGGGCCCATGCCTGGGGCTCACCCAGTAGGAGGGAGATGACAAAACCCACCTTAATGGATTCAAGAGAGAAAGTTCTGGGTTGAAGTGCAAAAAACAGTTCACAGGCATTGCGAAAAGCTCTATACTTGCTGCGATTTCCCGAAAACCTCTCCGGGGTTGGGACCTTGGGTTCAGGGGGCATCATAACCACTGACGGCGCAGAAGGAGTTCCCGACACGGTAGGGCCTGTGGTAGATAAGACCTGGACACGCTCTTCCAACTGAGAATAGCCTTCTTGTAGAGATTTAACAGCCTGGGTAAGTCCAGCAAGATAGCGGCATAAATCATCCATAGCCGAATCTCCCTGCGTGGGCTCAGACATGGCTGCCTGATACTGTCACGTACCTTTAAGGCAGAGCCCGGAGTGCAAGGAGTGGCTACTCGTAGACCTCTGACTCAAGAGACCCTGGTAGTGATGACAGGGGCTCAGGAGCACAGAGGGGCACAAGTGCCTGACTGGATGGTAGGTGTAAGCAGCAGCAGACCGTTGATGGTGGAGGTGTATTGTAGTCCAGTATCGGAATGCAGGTAAAGGTGAGGTAGGGTTCAGCAGATAGCAGAAGGATTCCTGTAGTCCAGTAACGGGATGCAAGTGATTGCAGGGAACAGCGAACAACGGAGGGGTACTGTAGTCCGACAGCGGATGCAGGTGCAAACGGAATACTGCGGAAGTGGGAAGAGTCTAGTAGTCTGCAGCAAGAGGTAGAAGGCTACAAACGCAGAGGGAGTAGCAGCTGGGTATGGTGGAAGACTGGGAGGTGTCCTGTAGTACAACAGCGGTGAACAAGCAACTTACAGTTGACGGATGGTGTAACAGTCCAGGTCAGGCACAGGCGGGCAGATCAGGTACAGAAACGGAATCCAGAAGAGTAGTCGGGTACAAAGCCAAAGTCGGGGGGGCAGGTAGCAAACAGCAGAGTCGGGAACAAGCCGGGTTCAATACGGATCAGGATACGGATGCAGATTCAGGTTCAGATGCAGGTTACCAGGAAGCACGGGAACGCTGTTGATCAGGCAGCAAGGCAGTGAAGCATGGATCCAGTTTAAATAGCGCTATTGGCGCCAATTTGCGTCAAACGGCCGCGTGCACCGCTGATCGCGGTAACGCTCCCGAAATTGCGCAAAAGATCTTCTGCGACTTACGCCGCTCAGACGTCCGTGAGGAGGATCTTCCTGACAGTAGCAGAAGCACGCTCCAAAACATGTAGATAAAAGGAAAGAGAGAGGCGCCTTCTAAGTATGAACTGTGTAGACTTTATAGTACAATAAATAAAACTACTTACATTGAGGGTACAAGAAATCAATATTGAGAAGGTGTCCACAGTCCACGGGTGTTCCACTAGTGCCTCAGCCCACCTCTCTGCTTTACCACCATACACAGAGTATACAGAGCTGGTGGACAGTTCCCTATGGGTTTATGAGTGGCACAGCTTGATGGATCAGCGAGTCAGGAGACGCAGGACACCTTCTCCAAGCTGATTTCTTGTAATCTCAATGTGAGTAGTTTTATTTATTGTACTCTAAAGCCTATACAGTTCATACTTAGAAGGCACCTCTCTCTTTGCTTTAATTCCCTATTTACTACTACCCTCCCAAACAAAAACCCAATCCAATCCCTCCCTCTACACTTATGATAGGAGGTAGGGGATTAGTTGCCGGATGGGGGGAGAGTAGTGGGGGCTAATTAGGGTTTGTGATGCTGTTCTACTTTATACATTACATTTTTAGGAGGTAGCCTTTGGGTGTGTATATGTTTATTTTTTGTTTTGCCTTTTTAGATTATTGATGTTTTGTGTTCACACCCTCCCTGTACTGTAGGGGAGCACCACCTCAAATTATTAGAATTTTCTTGATCATACATCACGGGACACAGGAGCTTCATTACATAGTGGGTTATATAGGCACCTCTGGTGATTGGACACTGGTTGACCCTAATTAAGGAGAATTCCTCCCCTATATAACCCCTCCCATCTGGGAGGCACCTCAGTTTTTTCACCAGTGTCTGGGTGATGGTCACGTAAAACTTAGCTCTATGCAGGTCCCTGCGAGGGCCGAAGGGCTACAACAAACCGGATCCATACCTCGGGCCGATATTTGACTCCCAAGATGGTATGGTACCCGGGCCTCGTCTGCCGAAGAAGCGAGGTTTTGCCTGTAAGTCCTCTCCATTGGAAGACTGGGCTCTGGGAAAACCAGACTTGGGGTACTGTTTATACAGAGCGCCCGAAAGTTTCTGGCAGAGCTTTCTACATGGCCCAGGTGGGAGGTTCTTTTCGTAAGAGCCCCAGATATACCTGAAGGTTGGCTAGCAATACCCGCCGTGATGGGTGAAGGCTGGAATTGGTCTGGTTCAGCAATTCCTGCGGCGGGGACAGGTAAGGGAAGTCATCCTGTATATTTAAATATATGAATGGATTTCTTCATTGTGAGTAGTTGTATGTCTTACCTGGTTTCCACCACTAGAGGGAGTAAGAGCAGCCTGATGCACACTTACATGCCTTTCAATACAACACGCTCAGTGAAAGCCTGGTTTCTCCAGCTACTCACGTCTCCATTGCAGTCCCTGCCACAGATGAAGGTAAACAGGGGTCCCACGCAGTTCAGGGGTCCCACGCTGCTCCGTTTTGGGTTCTCCTCCCCCCCCGGATTCCGCGGTCCTCGTGCACGCGCGCGGGCGCGTGCCAGGCACGCTCCCGGCCTTATGGAGGAGGGGGGGTGTGGTTGCGAGCCGTGCATGTCAGTGTGCACGGCGCTGTACTGCGCAGGCGCCAGGCGGCAGTTTTAAAAGCCCAGAGTGTCAGGGGACTGTAACTGGAGACACAGGAGCTGTGGGCAGTAAGCATCCGTGGGGATTGGATCCAGGCAAACCTTAAGACACCTACTCAGGTTGTGCAGTTTAAGCATATATTTATTTATTGTGAGACTTTAAGCGCAACAGTGATCGCACTTGTACTAGTACCTCTGCTTTGTAGCTTAGTACTATGTCTCCTCGTAAGAGGATCTCAGGGGGAGGTAATAAGAGCACTGGCAAGTCACCGCCTAGGTCCAGGGGTTCCAAAAGTGCCTGTAAATTACCATCCCCCTCTGCAAGACTGGAGCCAGCCTCTCAAGACGAGTCAGTGCACCTGTCAGGTTTTGCAGCCTCTCCTAATGTCGCAGCCCCGGTTTATGTCACTGAGGACTCCCTTAGGGCTACATTGGAGGGTTTTGAAGGGAGAATCATGAATTTTATTTCTGCTTCCCTAAAAGATAGCAGGAAAAGGGGTAGATCCCCTCCCTCTGCTGAAATCCCTCTCTCGGATAGTTTTTCTGAAAATGAGGAGGGATCCCTATCTTTGGATAGGGATCATGAGCAGTCGGATGAGTCAGAGGAAGAGGAGACAGTCCCCTCCTCCCAGGCACTCAGAAAGCAGGTGCAGTATTATACTGAATTGGTGCGTACCACATTCAGAATGCCTGCTGCTGAGGTCGCTACGTCCTCTGTTTCTTCCCTGGGAGTCAGGAAAGCCCCACAGACTGCTTATTCCTTCCCAATTCATCCTTTAACCACTTGGGATCCGCGCTATTGCCAAATGACGGCATTAGCGCGGATCTACTTTTCCAGGACTACGTCTATTGACGTCGTCCCGGGTACGAGCGGCCTGCGCGCGCCCTGAGGGGCGCGCGCGGCACGCTCTGATCGGCGAGTCCGTGAGACTCGCCTGATCACCGATCCGTGTAAGGGGTCGATCCCGACCCCTTATCACGTGATCAGCTGTCAGCCAATGACAGCTGATCATGTGATAGAACGGAGCCGGTAATCGGCTATTATTCCTCCTCGCGCTGACAGCGCGAGGAGAGAAAAAAAAAAGCCGATCACCGGCGGCCGTGATCGGGACATCAGTCCCGATCACAGCCAGCAATACAGCTGACCACCTGCCCCCTGCCAGTGCCCACCTGCCCACCGCAGTGCCATCCTGAATAAAAGTAAGTGCCCCCCATCAGTGCCACCCAGCAGTGCCCACAGTGCCACCCACAGTGCCATCCAGCAGTGCCACCCACAGTGCCCACAATGTGCCTCAAAGGTGCTGCACCCCAGTGCCGCCCATCAGTGCCCAGCAGTGCCGCCCATCAGTGCCCAGCAGTGCCACCCATCAGTGCCGCCCATCAGTGCCCAGCAGTGCCACCTATCAGAGCCACCTATCAGTGCCCATCAGTCCCATCTATCAGTGGTACCCATCAGTGCCCATCCTTGCCACCCATCCATGCCATCTTATCTGTGCCCATCTTTGCCCATCAGTGCCGCCTTATCTGTGCCCATCGGTGCCGCCTTATCTGTGCCTATTAGTGCCGCCTTAACTATGCCTGTCAGTGCCCACCAGTGCAGCCTATCAGTGCCCACCAATGCAGCCCATCAGTGCCCACCAATGCAGCCCATCAGTGCCCACCAATGCAGCCCATCAGTGCCCACCAATGCAGCCCATCAGTGCCCACCAATGCAGCCCATCAGTGCCCACCAATGCAGCCCATCAGTGCCCACCAATGCAGCCCATCAGTGCCGCCTAATCAGCGCACTTCAATGAAGGAGAAAAATGACCCGTTTGCAAAATTTTATAACAAACTATTAAAACCTGATTTTTTTTTTTTTTGCATCTTTTTTTGTTTGTTTAGCAAAAAATAAAACTCTGAGCTGTAACTAAATACCACCAAAAGAAAGCTCTATTTGTGGGAAAAAAATGATAAAAATTTCATTTGGGTACAGTGTTGTATGCCCGCGCAATTGTCATTCAAAGTGCATCAGCGCTGAAAGCTGAAAATTGGTCTGGGACTGAGGGGGGTTTAAGTGCCCAGTAAGCAAGTGGTTAATGGATAAATTGATGTATGAGGATTGGGGACATCCCGATAAACTGTTTACTCCTCCCAAAAGGTTTTCCATGCATTATCCTGTGGAGGAAAGTTTCACCAAGAAGTGGGGGGTCCCATCTGTCGATGCGGCTGTTTCTTGTGTGAATAAAAACCTAACTTGTCCTTTGGATAATGCGCAGGTATTCAAGGATCCAACTGATAAAAGGCTGGAAACCTTATTAAAAACCTCCTTTTCCATAGCTGGCGCTGTGGTGCAACCTACAGTCGCAGCCGTGGGGTTGTGTCAGTTCCTCAAGGAACAGGTTAAACAGATGTTTGGACTCCTTCCCAGTGAGGAAGTAGAAAATTATGCAGAATTGCCTCACATCCTGTGTTTCATAATTGATGCGATTTTGGATTCTGTCCAACAAGCATCACGTTTGTCCCTCATGTTGGTACACATGCGTAGGGCCCTATGGCTAAAGAATTGGGCTGCTGAGCTGTCATGCAAAAAGCATTTGACTGGGTTCCCGTTTAAAGGGGAGCGTTTGTTTGGGGAACAATTAGATAAATTCGTCCAAAATATTTCAGGAGGTAAGTCTACTCTCCTTCCATTTAAAAGGAGCAAGCGTCCTTCATTTAGGCGTGCTCTCTCTCCCGAAGCATCAAGCTCTAAACAGTGGCGACGGCCTTCTCAGTCCTCCTCTGCTAGAAAGGCTCAAGGCCGAGCCCAGGGACAGAAAAAGACTTGGGGGCGAAAGCCTGCCAAGCAGAGCCCCAAAACCTTCTTGTGAAGGGGCGCCCCCGCTCGGCAGAGTGGGGGGAAGGCTCCTGCAGTTTGCAGGCGCCTGGCAGGAAGAGATTCAGGACAAGTGGGTGATCTCTTCAGTATCTCTGGGCTACAAGCTAGAGTTTCAGGAGATTCCACCTTCTCGTTTCCTAAGGTCAAGGATCCCCAGGGATCTAGTAAAGCAAAAACCGCTATTCCTGGCTCTAGATCAATTACTATCCCAGGGTGTGATAGTAGAAGTGAGCCCGAAAGATCAGGGTTTTATTCAAATCTCTTCACCGTTCCAAAACCAAATGGAAGTGTCAGACCTATCCTGGATCTGAGAGACCTAAACCGGTTTTTACACATCCAGACCTTCCGAATGCAGTCAATCCGCACTGTGGTCTCCTCCCTGCAAGGGGGAGAGTTCATGGCATCAATAGATATCAAGGATGCATATCTCCATGTGCCAATTTTTCCCGCACACCAGAAATTTCTAAGGTTCGCGGTAGAGCGGCGCCATTTTCAATTTGTGGCCTTGCCGTTCGGGCTTGCTACAGCCCCTCGAGTCTTCACAAAGATTCTGGACCCTGTCTTAGCAATCTTAAGAGTTCAGGGTATAGCCGTCATGGCTTATCTAGACGACTTGCTTCTCGTGGAGAGAACTGCAGCGTTCCTAAGTCGCAGCGTCACCAAAACGCTAGAACATCTAGAACGCCTAGGTTGGATTATAAACCTAGAAAAGTCGTCCCTACAACCGACTACCAGGTTGGAATACCTAGGTATGATTATCGACACCGCTCAGGGCAGGGTGTTTCTTCCAAGGCTAAAGGCCTTGGCCATTGGAGATCTGGTGCGCCTGATTCTGGGCAGAAGATCTTCCTCCATTCGGTTGTGCATGAGACTATTGGGAAAGATGGTCGCCTCCTTCGAGGCCGTCCCATTTGCCCAGTTCCACTCAAGGCCTCTGCAAGGATGCATCCTTGCGGCTTGGAACAGGAAGCCCCAATCCCTGGATCTTCCTATGCGTTTATCCCTCGGGACACGCAAAAGTCTTGTCTGGTGGTTACAAACCAGGAATTTGCTGAAAGGCAAAACTTTTCTTCCTCTCTCATGGAAGATTATCACAACAGATGCCAGCCTGACAGGCTGGGGAGCTGTATTGGAGGGAACGTGCTCGCAGGGGAAATGGTCTGCGACCGAAAGTCTACTGCCCATAAATATCTTGGAGATTCGGGCAGTTTACATGGCACTCATAGAGTGGTCTTACAGACTGCGAGGTTTCCCGGTTCGGGTTCAGTCCGACAATGCCACCGCAGTGGCTTATATCAATCACCAGGGCGGTACCAGAAGTCTGGTGGCCCAAAAGGAGGTGAATCGCATACTTGTCTGGGCAGAAAAGCATGTTCCGTGTCTTTCTGCAGTCTTCATCCCAGGAGTGGAGAATTGGCAGGCGGATTTTCTCAGCCGCCAGCAATTGTGCCCAGGAGAGTGGGCTCTGCACCCCGACGTGTTTCAGAACATATGTCACAAGTGGGGCACTCCAGACGTAGATCTGTTTGCATCCAGGTTCAACAGGAAACTGGACAAGTTTGTGTCAAGGACAAGAGATGCACTTGCTCAGGGGTCAGATGCTCTGACGGTTCCCTGGGATCAGTACAATCTGATCTATGCCTTCCCCCCGAGCCCGCTACTGTTGCGGTTCCTGGGAAGGGTCAAGAGGGAGACGAAGTCGGTCCTTTTGGTGGCCTCGGCTTGGCCCAGGCGACCATGGTATGCAGAAATCATGAAGTTGGCAGTAGGCAGGCCGTAGACCCTCCCTCTCCGGCCAGATCTGCTCTCACAGGGTCCAATCTACCATCCTGCTTTACGCAGTCTGAATTTGACGGTTTGGCTGCTGAGACCCACATTCTGAGAGACCGTGGCCTTTCGGGGCCAGTCCTTTCTACTCTGGTCAATGCCAGAAAGCCGGCCTCCAGGTGTATTTATTACAAAATCTGGAGGACATATGTTTCCTGGTGTGAACTCAGGAAGTGGCATCCTAGAAAGTATGTCATTAACAGAATCTTGGCCTTCCTCCAGTCAGGCCTAGAAATGAATTTGGCCATAAGCACTATCAAAGGGCAGATTTCGGCCCTGTCGGTATTTTTTCAAAAACCGCTTGCATCACATTCCCTGGTACGGGCTTTTATCCAGGGGGCTATGCGGACAAAACCGCTAGTTAAACCTCCGGTATGCCCATGGGATCTGAATTTGGTTCTCTCGGCCTTACAGGGGCAACCATTTTAACCTTTGCATCTAGCTTCTTTAGCTCTCCTGACTAAAAAGCTGGTCTTCTTAGTAGCCATATCCACGGCTAGAAGAGTATCAGAGTTGGCAGCTCTTTCCAGTAAAGAGCCGTATTTAATTATCCATAAGGACCGGGTGGTTATGCGTCCCAACAGGTCCTTTCTACCTAAGGTGGTTTCGGGTTTCCATTTGAATCAGGATGTAATCCTACCATCCTTTTTTCCGGACCCTCAGTCCACAGAGGAAGAGTCTTTACACACTTTGGATGTGGTTAGAGCAATCAGTGTTTATCTTCAAGCAACTTCTGAGATAAGGAAGACTGATTGTTTATTTATTCTGCCGGAAGGCCCCAGAAAGGGTCAGGCAGCGTCAAAGTCCACCCTCTCAAGGTGGATCAGACAAGTTATTTCTCAGGCCTATGGCTTAAAGGGGAAGATTCCTCCTTTTCAGGTGAAAACGCACTCTACTAGGGCTGTCAGTGCTTCTTGGGCAGTGCATCACCAGGCCTCCCTGGCTCAGATCTGTAAGGCTGCGACTTGGTCATCAGTCCACACATTCACCAGATTCTATCAGGTGGATGTCAGAGGGCAAGAGGATATCGCCTTCGGGCGCAGTGTACTGCAGGCTGCAGTTTAGGTCCTCAGGTCCCTGGCGGTCTATGTTTATGATCTGTGTCTCCCTCCCCTCAATCTGAGCATTGCTATGGGACATCCCACTATGTAATGAAGCTCCTGTGTCCCGTGATGTATGATCAAGAAAATGGGATTTTTATATACAGCCTACCTGTAAAATCCTTTTCTTGAGAGTACATCACGGGACACAGGGCTCCCGCCCCTCTTGGGTTTTACGTGGTTTCTTATTGCTTTGCTACAAAACTGAGGTGCCTCCCAGATGGGAGGGGTTATATAGGGGAGGAATTCTCCTTAATTAGGGTCAACCAGTGTCCAATCACCAGAGGTGCCTATATAACCCACTATGTAATGAAGCTCCTGTGTCCCGTGATGTACTCTCAAGAAAAGGATTTTACAGGTAAGCTGTATATAAAAATCCCATTATTACAAGCAGTGGCAGCTGGTGCTACATTTTTTTGCCAGCCAGCCAGCCAGGGGAGCGGCGCCACTGATTGCAAGGCTCCCAGAACCACCAATATATTTGAATAAAACAAATACATCCCTAAGCACAATTTAGCAAATTTGACAGGTGTTAGTAAAACTGTACATATATACTGTAATATTTGGGGGTTATTTTAGCTTAAAGGTAGAGCTTACCAGTGAGCTGGATCCACACCAGATGTCGTTTAAGGGCTCGTAGGCCCACTTTTATTAAAGAAAGAAAAGTCAGATAACAAAATAGTTGCCCACACAGGGGTTTCAGCTTTCCACAGCAGTAATGTATGTAGAACCAAAAATACCAAGCCACCTGGCTCTCTTTAGCAGCACTGCTGCTCAGACTTCTGCTGCAGCCCTCTTGGCTCTTTAACAGAGTTCCTGTACACCCAGTACCTCAGCACTCTTTAACAGCTTCTCTTTCAGCCCACAAGCTTGGACCCTCTGTCTGCTCTGACAGACCGACCTGTGCAGACATGCACACTTCTTCTCCCTTACACGCCTGGACTCCTCGGGAGGGTGGAGCCCAGAACCATGGTGTTGGCTTTGTTTTAAGCCCAAGACCCACCTGTGCAATCATCCAGCCAGACTGCTGGCTGTTCCCAAAACCCGGTCCCAGGATTGGAGATTCACCACAATACTTTTTGGTTTTGGCTGTAAATTTCCTAATAAATTCTTAAGAAATAAATTCTTATGCTCCCAACGATCGCAGTGATACCACATATGTGTATGGTTGTATGTAACCATAGTACAGCCCAGATACAATATATACTGACCTGACCTTTGACCCTTACGTGACCCAAACACTAACTCTAGCACTGACCTAGATCAAACCTTTGATTTGGGTATTTTTTCTTTATTTTTTTCTTTGTTACACTTCTACAAGAAGTGAGATCAAGCCTCCCCAAAATCAGGTAAACCCCATTTTAAAAAAATATAAAAGTTTTTATTTGCATACACCGTAATGTGAAAGTCATGTCCAAACATTGTAGCAATAAAAACGAAATGTACTTTAACATATACAGTGCCTTGGAAAAGTATTCAACCCCCTTGGCATTTTTCGTGTTTTGTTGCCTCACAACCTGGAATTAACATGGATTGTTTGAGGATTTGCATCATTTAATTTACAGAACATGCCCACAACTTTGAAGATTTTTTTTTAATTATTGTGAAGCATACAACAAATAGGACACAATAACAGAAAAAGTAAATGTGCATAACTATTCACCCCCCTAAAGTCAATACTTTGTAGTCACCTTTTGCAGCTATCACAGCTCCAAGTCGCTTTAGATAAGTCTCTATGAGCTTGCCACATCTTACCACTGGGATTTTTGCCCATTCCTCCTCACAAAACTGCTCCAGCTCCTTCAAGTTGGATGGTTTGCACTTGTGAACAGCAATCTTTAAGTCCGACTACAGATTTTCTATTGGATTGAGGTCTGGGCTTTGACTAGGCCATTCTGACACATTTACATGTTTCCCCTTAAACCACTCAAGTGTTTGGTGAGTGTTGATTCGTGCTTTTCATTTAACGCTTTTCATTTACCACTTTTCAGTTCGTGCTTTTCAATTAATTTCTGAACGGCCATTGGTCAATCAGACAGAATCAGGGGGGATAACGTGTTATTTATTATTGGCCTTGGAGTTATTGCTTTGACATTATTTTTTTGGTTGAATAATGATTTTACTTGGTATATTTTCTATATTTTTGGATACATAGAAAATACATTTATGTTTTTGATTGTAATATGACAAAATGTGAACAATTTAAAGGGTTATGATTACTTTTTCAAGGCACTGTAGATATTTGCAGAACAGAGGGCCCAGAATTCCATGCAAGCTATATGTTAGCACATTAATGCATCACTGGGTTCATTTTCAGCAAGAGGCTGCAGTTGAAAGCAAACTTCCCACACATCCCTAACCTGTAACCAATTCCTGATGGTTTACTTAATTCTTTTCCAACTCTAAAGCCCTGTACACACAATCGGATTTTCTGATGGGAAATGTCAGGCTGTTGGCGTAAAATCCAACAGTGTGTATGCTCCATTGGACAATTGTTGACTTTCCGCCAACAAATGTTGGCTAGCATGCTTTCAAATTTTCCGCCAACTAATGTGTGTTGTCGGATTTTCTGATCGTGTGTACACAAGTCTGTCAGACAAAAATTCACGCATGCTCAGAATCAAGTATGAGTCGGAGATATAACTAGCGTTCATAATGTAGATATCACGTACATCTTGTATTCCACTACGTTCGTAATTGTTGGCCAACATTTGTGTGATCGTGTGTATGCAAGACAAGTTGGAGCCAACATCCTTCGAACAAAAATCAATGGTTTTGTTGTCTGAAAGTCCGATCGTGTGTACCCGTACATTAGTGTTTAAACCAAAGTGATGATCTTGCAATGGTTTGCCTTGCTTTTATTGCACAGACTGAACTGGGCACAAAGCTCCGTAGCAGTAACCCACATGTGGCACTTCACTCTACACTCAGTACGAAGCTGTAGCAGTATGTGTTAATGACTGCACCTACTGTGTTACGTCTAGAGAGGCTATGAATAGGCTGATCAATGTTTTGTCTCTGGCACATGGCTTGCTTTGAAGAAGCAGCCAGGCTAAATGTTAAATTGTTACCATGTACACCAGTTCTTTTGAAAGCCATCAGTAATGCATTACTGACCAGCTACCATCCAGATAGACACACTTTGAATTGGCATTTCAACAACTAAATTTCAGTGTACACTTTAAAGCAGGGGTACCCAACCTTTTGAAGAGCGGGGGCCACTTAAACGACTTAACTGGTCGCAGGCCACAATGAGCAGAGCAGGCGTCTGACAGGTCTGTGCAGAGCGGACATGGACACGGTCCACTCTACTCTATCGGTCCTCTGATCCACCCTAATGGAAGGGGATTGATCCCCTTCTGTTTTTTTTTTTTTTTTACTCTGGTTGAAAAACACAAAAGTCCATCCAGTTCAACCGATAGAAGGGAAAAAAAATGATACCATCCTATACGCACAGTTGATTCAGAGGAAGGCAAAAAACCCCAATAAAGCATGATTCCATTTGCTCCACCAGGGGCTGACAGCCCCAAAGAAGCAATCGGATGTTCCCTGGATCAAGTATCCAATTATATGATGTGTAGCTAGGAAAGAATCCAAGCCTCTCTTAAAACAATCTACTGTGCTGGCCAGAATCAGCTCTTTATGAAGTCTATTCCACATTTTTACAGCTCTTACTGTAAAGAGTCCTTTCCACATTTGAAGATAAAATCTTTTTTCCTCCAGACGTAAAGAGTGTCCCCTTGTCCTCTGTGATGACCTTAAAGTGAATAACTCAACACAGAGTTCACTATATGGACCACTTATAAATTCAGTTCAGCTAATCTTTGCGCATAGCTGAGCTCTTCCATGCATCTTAACAGTTTGGTCAGCCTTCTCTGGACTTTCTCCAGTACCCCAATATCCTTTTTTGAACTGGTGCCAAATACTGAACTGCGTATTCCGGATGAGGTTTTATTTTCTCCCTGCAGTCCATGTCTCTCTTAATACAAGAAAAGATTTTGCTTGCATTGGAAAACACCGCTTGGCATTGCATGCTATTATTAAGCTTATGATCTACCAGAACACCCGGATCCCTCTCCACCACTGGAGTGTCGGTGGCTCTATATTCAAGACATGTGATGCATTTTGGTACGTTTTGAAGAGGTTATCTCTTGTGTTCCTCTCTGGCCAAGTAGACCAGGCACTGGTGGATGAGTATTCCACTAGTTGGAGGAAGAGGAGGAATTGCTTACAGGACCAGCAGGGTCCTTTGCTTATGAGACAGAGTGTCCCAGAGAAGGCAGAGAAGGAATATAAGAGAGGAGGTAGGGATGCTGGCGGTGAGGAGGAGGAAATGAGGAAGGCTTCAAAGGAGACATTTCATCCCTCTCAAACCGCTTAAGTTGTACATGTGAGGGATGAGATTGTTGAGTAAAGGGTTGCCCTCAGCAGGCAGTTTGTAGTCACATGAAAGTGATGGACCACTATTGGGTGGTCACCCTACATCCCTGATACAAGGGTAAATTGGCCCATCTACAGCCACCATTCTAGAGGCAGCCCAACATGTGTCAGTTTGAGAAGACACTGTCCTCTTTACCACATTTCCTGATGATGGCATTATCCCCTCTGTTAATCAACAGGCCTCAGATCCTCTGATCTATTAAATGTGAATCAGCAGTGGTGGCTGCATCAGCCTCACTTTTAGAAGTTTTTTTCAAACTCAGCTGCCTAGGCCCAGCTGCAGCTATCGGTGCAGAGAACCGGGACATTTCTTAGCTCAATATCCAAGTGGGGGTACCATGACTGACCTCACAGCAGAGGTGGTACAAACCCTAAAGAAACAGTTTTCTCTCAAAGCCATCAGGGTACTTCAAGGGGACTTAGTGAAAGTACCAACTAAGGACCCTAAGACAATCCAATGCTCCACCTCTCAAAGAACTAAAACTTGGGTATCTAAAACGACTCCAACTCCTCCCAATAGCTGCTACATAGAGTCAGCTCACCCTCCAACTCCACTGGCTGGCTTTTCGAGCACAGGAAGTGGGTACACACCCCTCTCCTAAGTCTGCAAGGAATCCCCCAAAGAATAGAATACCATGACAGGGAAAAACCCAAATTAGAACTGCCAAGCCCAACCCAGATAGGTTTCCAGACAAGTTGGTAGGCCCATCACTTGTTATTTCCATACAAGTGGAAGGAGTGTATGCCAAAGCACTGCTGGACACAGGGGAGCAGCTTGACTCTGCTCTACAGAGACTTTTACAAGTATCTGCAGCACATACCCTTCCAGAAGCTGGAAGAACTGGAGATCTGGGGGATTGGGACCCAGAAGTGCCCTTATGATATGTATATCCCCATCTGCCTATGAATGATTTCCACCAAAGTTGGCACAGGTCACAACATGATAACATTTAACCTCTAAGACAAGCGAGAGAAGATGAGCTGTGTGGAATATCTGCACTTTGCTCTGGACTGGCTTTATGACAGATTTCACTGGCTGTCACCGCCTGCCTTACATGAAGCTCTGGTGACAGATGTCCAGTTGATACCCAGAGAATTTGTTGGGTGTAAGCGATCAGACCATGAGAGAGGATGCTGATCAGGCAAGCACCATTCATCAGCAGAGATGATGTATTTGCAGAGAGGGGGTTGTACACAGCTTGGATAAGTAAACATGACAAAGTGTGCAAATTTCCAATTTATTTCAGAGTCCACTGCAGCTGTAATCTATTTCAGAAAGAATAAAGGGACACATTCTACTCCTGTTTTGCATTATTAGTCATGACATCTGCATTGAAGTATAAGAGCACATAAAACTGATATTTTAATTATGGATGGATGCTGACAGGTTGAGTCAGTCACTTAAGTTGGTCAGACATGAATTTTAACTGGGACTGTCTGGATTTCAATCCATGTGTGGCCATTACAGTTGAACAGAAGTCGATCTTCTGAGCGACTTCTGTTCAACCACCCTGTCGAATAAAAGCTGCTTGATCAGCATTGCAGGCAATACTGTAACGCTTATCTGTGAATTCTGATGGTGGGGAAGACTCCCCACTGTCGGAATACAATAGCTCAGCAGGGAGGATTCCCCCATCCACCTGTTCGAATCAGTTAATTTTACAGTGGGCTGAATTAAAAGTTCATCAGCGTTCTCATTTGCGTAACCCATCATAACCATTACAAAACCAAGAATTGAGGTATTATAAATTCTTCTGCATTTTCCAGTAGGAAAAAAGATTCTCAAGTCTTTTTTTTTGCAATGGGTAATAGACAAACAATCGCTTATCTTCTGTCATCTATTTGCACCTTGTTTGTGACTGGCAGAATATTTTACATACAGCAGAAGAAAATACATTTGTGTTGGGGGCATGACCTGACTGCACGGGAGGATGGACGCTTGGCAGACTAGGTCAAGCTACTTTACAGCCTGTCCGCTCCAGAGAAGCATTAGATCGCACTGCCGGACACACAATGATGGGGACAGCCTCGTGGACATCCTCCGCCTCACACTCCCGCTCACCGAGAAGACAACAGCAGAGCAGAATGAGCCAGAGTATCCCCAAACTGTTCCACACTCAGAGAACCAATATGGCCAGAGTCCAACACAGAGCTCAGCACCGTCACTGCTCGGAGCAACTATAGTCTCCTCACCTCAGAATCCGGCACCCACACACTGCTCATTCAGCAACACCTGAGCCTCCTGGATCTTAGAGCGGTTGCAGGGCACATTAAGGATGCTCTGTCCGCGGCCATAGCAGACCTCCACATTATCGCTGACAGGGTACAAGATGTGGAGAAAACTACAGCCCAGCATCACACAGTCCTCCGCAGAGTGACCCACAAGGTAGATGCCCACACACTTCAATTGAGGGACCTCCAGAGACATATGGAGGATTTAGATAATAGGGGCAGAAGACACAACCTGCGTGTCAGAGGACTGCCAGAAACAGTAGAAACTGACCAGCTTCCTGCCACCATTACAGCTATGTTTAACAATCTATTGGACAGGCCAGCGCAGACCAACATAGATATGGAGCGCATTCACCATGCACTCCGACCCAAAGGCAGAGAGAATGACCCCCTCAGAGAGGTAGTGTGCTGCCTGGTAGATTACAAATTGAAGGAAGATATATTCCGCAAGGCGAGAAATAGGATCCAACTCACACATGGGGGCTCAAAGATACACATATACCAAGATCTGTCTGGCATTACCTTACAAAACAGAAGAGACCTGAAACCACTCCTGGACACTCTTGATGCCAAAAGCATTCCATACAGATGCAAATTCCCCTTTGGTCTTTCTGCTACCTGCCACGGCCGCACAGTATTACTGAGAGTACCCCGAAGACCTGCCATCTTTCTGTGACGCCATGGGCATCCCTATGATGGAAGTCCCAAATTGGTACGCCAAATTCCGCCACCCTCCACCCAGGAGAGATCAACACCACGAAGAACCCATGGAAGCACAAGACACCAGATACCGCAGACACAGATCAGCATCAGGCACCAGGTCGCATGTATCCACCAGAGGATACTGCAACAGCACCAGCCCGTCCGACTCCCCGTGCCCACAAAGAGCCAGACGTGATTTTGGCCCGAACCACGACCGCTCACCACCAAGCTGAACAGAAAATCACCTTGACCTCAGAAAAGTTATTTTTGTTGTATAACTCTCTTTTATCTCAGTTACAACAGGTTAAAAAAAAATTTAAGTTACTTCTAAGCACATGCTTTTTCCAAATGGACAGCTTCCCTCATCCACATCCGTGACCTCTGAGATGGGTCGTATCTACAGGATAGGTAAGAAACTCACTCTTGCGGGTTCAGATGTCCCATCAACTAAGAGACTCCGCTCACCTCCTATCATCTAACAGAGACAAGGAATCCCACAATGCAATGCCTTTTTACCTTGAACATTGAGAGACTTACCATCATCTCCTCAGCTTTGACGCAGGTTTTCCATTGGGTTTGATTTTTGTTTTTTGTTTTGCCCAAACAAGTCAATGTGATTTTAATCTCTAAACATATGATGGTGCTCCTGCTCTACATGTAACAAATCTAATCCTCACCCTGTAAAAGACTCATCGCCCTGCATATTATAAGAAAAGAGTATGTTTGGAGGGTTTGCAATGCTGGGTTAGCCGGGGCTTCCCTACTGCCAATCACCCCTCTAGCTTGCTCCCAAGGTCTTTCTCCGTATAGGAGACACCCCTGCTGTAAGATCACTTTACCTCATTGGGTTTGCCACACATGGCACAATACCCAGTTATCATCCCTCCTACTCTATATATAATTTGCCCACTTGGGGATAATAATGGCAGGGAAGAAGGCTCACACTGGCTCATACTATTACCTATGTTTGACCTGTACCACACGCAAATGATTGATTATCTGGGCAAAATTTTCAAGGGCACTTGCAGTGCAAAGTGGATTTGCCTTTAGTAGATAACCCCCTATGACTATATGCTATAATTAGTGATGTATTGCAAGTATGTATGCCACATGGTTCAAAGTCTTTTTATTTGTAACCTGCCATTTCTTCAATAAAAATATTGAAACAAAAAAAATGTATTTGTGTTGCAAGGTGGGAGCTGAGTTCCAGGCTGGGATCACACTTATGTGAATTGGCTGCGGATTTCACTGCATCCAATTCGCATGACAGGAGAGTGGGACCGGCTCTCAATGAAAACGGTTCACACATCTCCAGGGCGACAGCAGAGCACGCAGGAGAAGAGTCCTGTGCGTCTTTGGCTCTCTTTCAGGTTCGAAGTAAGGCAAAAATTCGGACTTGAAAAGGCGAAAGGGAAAGCACCGGACTCCTGCTGTGTGCTGCGGACACACAAAATGTGAACCCAGCCTAAAGCTAAAAACAATTTAAACATGTATATTTACGTATGAAATAAATATTTGGAAGCTAGTTTACCTGTCAAAGGGTTTTCTAATTCTGTTTAGTCAGTCCTGAGATTGAAAAAAAAGTGTCAAATTAGTTTACTTGTATTGAACCTGACAAAGACATTGAAAGGAGGTGAGAGCAAAAAGATGACGGTATCAGTCTGTTGCTGCCCCTTCACTGCCAAGTAATGGCCTGGGAGCAGGGGAAGACTTAACTTTGTTACTTAACTGCAGCGGAGAAAAGTTAAAGTTAGGTGACCAGACTGGCTGTGTTTTCTGAAAAGGCTGCGTAAAGCAGTCCATAGATTATGCAATTTTCTTTCCTTCATCAATGGGTGGAAGGAAATAAAATTGCTTGATTACACCATCAACACAGTCTGTTTTTATGGGGGGATCCCTCCCCTACAACCATTGTGTTCTGCCAGCGGGGAGCCTTCCCTACCAGCAGAACACATTGGTCACTGCTGGCAGCTATGGCTGGCAGCAGTGATCACATGAAAAAACCCAGTTGTACTGAAGTCAATTGCTGGATTGACTTCACCAGCCAGCCGAGATGGATCCTGCTGAACCAGCCAAGATTTGATCCCTCTATGGTCAGTTATAGGGCTCATGTTAATGAGTGTTGTTTTTCTGCATTTGACGTGCATTTGGAACACACATCAGCAGCAGGCCAGCAAAATCCTACTGACATCAAGGCTACTTTCACACTGAGGTGGTGAGGGCGTCGCTGGTAAAGCGCTGCTAGTTTTAGCGATGCTTTAACGTAGTTTTAGCAGTGCTTATTGGCCGCTAGCGAGGGGGCTTTTAACCCCCACTAGTGAGCGAAGAAGGGTTTAGTAGCACCCGCGTAGCACCGCTGCCAAAGCGATTTGCAGGCGCTTCGGCAGCGGTGCCCATTCATTTCAATGGGCAGGGGCATTTTAGCAGCGGTGTATACACCACTACTAAACCGCCCCAAAGATGCTGCTTGACATCCCGCCAGCACACTGCTCTAGAGTGAAAGCACTCAGGCTTTCACACTGGAGTGGCAGGAGAGGCACTTTGCAGGCGAAATTTTTAGCGCTACAACACCTGTAAATCGCTTCAGTGTGAGAGTGGCCTTCTACGCATTAAGATAAAAAAAAAGCCTTCTGTGTGCAGCCAGGGCTGTCTTTCATATTAATTGGACCCTGGACAAACATTTTCTTGGTTGCTAGAGATTACTGGACATCCTTCCCACTCACTAATTGGTTTCTAGAGGTTACTGCACATTAATATTGCTCACTGATTGGTTGCAAGAGGTTAGTGCACATCATTACTGCTCACTAATTGGTTGCTAAAGGTTACAGCACATCATCATCTCACTGCCTGCACACCACTGACTGAGGAGGTGAGGGAACCCATCAATAGACAGAAAACCCATCAATAGACAGTGTCAATGCTGGGGGGGGGGGGGTGATCAGTGGCAATGCCGGGGGGGGTTGATTGGATCAGTGGTGGGATGATGAGATTAGTTAGGAGACAGTACACTCTGGCAGATTCTGAATCATGTAGAGCAAAGCTGGAAATCTTTGGCAAGTATCTAGTGGGGGATTCTACACCGACCACCAATGTAATGGGTAATGTAGAATTACCACCAATGTGAGGGAAAATTTGCACTGACCACCATGTAACGGGGGATTTTGTGCCACCCACCAATATAAAGAGTGATTTATACACTGACACCAATTTAATAGGAGCATTTACACCAACCATCAATGTAAGGGGGGATATAGAATGACCTCCAAATAAGGGGGAATTTACACTGACAACCATTGTGGAGGAGATATGCTCTGACCACCAATGTAAGGGGGGGATTTACACTGACCACCAGTGTAAGGGCAATTCTGCACTTGCCACCAATATAAAGGAAAACGTACACTGATCACCAAAGTATGCTTTACATCAACAACCAATAAAGAGGGATTTCTACACTGGCCACCAATGTAAGGGGGGATTACACTCACCACCAATTTATAAGGGGCTTCTACATGGACCACCACTGTAAGGGAGAATTTGAAACTGACCGCAAGTTTGGATTTTTTATTTACAGATTACCAACATAAAGAGGAGTTTCTATACTGGCCACCAATGTAGTGGGGATTTACACTGACCATTAAGGTAATGGGAATTTACACTGACCACTAATGTAATAGGAGCATTCACAGTCACCACAAATGTAAGGAGGGATTTACACTGACCACCAATGTAAGGAGTACCTTCACACTGTCCAGTAGCGTGAATGAAAGGATTGTACACCAAGCCCCAATGTAATGAGAAGATTTAAACTGACCACAATGTAACTGAGACATTTAGCCTGCGTTCACATTTGTCTGTGTCAGGAATGCATGAAAAATACCTTTTTCGACATTACAGAAATGTGCTTCCCTTTAGCAGATACACAGCAGTGCCATTAATTGTTAATGACACCCTCAAGCATCTGCTGAGATGTGCGTACAGTATTTACATGCACTAAAATTTATGGTGCTGTGGCACCATGTTATTTTGAAAAGGGTTCCACCTCCAATCTGCTTACCTTTGACAAACAGGCTGAAGTTAGGCTTAATGACTGCAGTTGTAGGCAGGACTTTCAAGCATGCCCCTTTACCTCCCCAATGGGCAGCATTCAGCAGAGGTGATGGTGGATATGACTTCAGGGGGGCATGATATACATATGAATGTCACCTCTATTTACATATCAATGCAGCTGGTCCCCAGCTATTTACATATTTAAGCCGCCTCTATTTACATATGAATGCAGCGGGTCCTCAGCTATTTACATATTAAAGCCACCTCTATTTACATATCAATGCCGGTTATTTACATTTAAACACAGGGTCTGCAGGTGAGTCATCTGTACACAACAATAGGGCAGAGCTAGGCAGCATTAGTAACAGAACTTCACACTGAGATATTGGGATACAGAATGAAACTAAACCTTCAAGGGACAAGGAAATTGTAACTGGGATAGGTAAGCATGAGGCAGCTGCTTTGGGCTCCTCAACAGTGATGGGGCCCAGGGCAGCTGCCCCTTTTGCCCTGCCTTAAAGATGGCCCTGTGTGCAGCAGGCTCCCCCCCCCCACCATCCCAATCTATTACTTACCTGAGTCCTATCTCAATCCAATGAAGTGCACGAGAGCCGTGGCTCCCTGGGCACTCTCCCTGCTCATTAGCTGAGACAGCAGCGGGCACCATTGGCTCCTGCTGCTGTCAAACTGTCATTGGCTACAGCAGAATAAAGTGAAGGTTCTGGAGTGGCCATCTCAGTCTCTTGACCTCAATATCATTGAGCCACTCTGGGGAAATCTCAGACTTGCAGTTCATGCAAGACAGCCCAAGAATTTCCAGGAACTGGAGGCTTTTTGCCAAGAGGAATGGGCAGCTTTACCATCTGAGACGATAAAGAGACTCATCCACAAATACCACAAGACTTCAAGCAGTTATGGATGTTAAATGGGGCAATACATGGTATTAAGAACTGGGGTATGTAAACTTTTGATCAGGGTCATTCAGGGTCTGTTTCCATTATGATTTAAAAAGAGTAAACAGTTGATTGATAATAAATGGAGTTTCTATACTGGCCACCAATGTAGTGGGGATTTACACTGACCACTAATGTAATGGGAATTTACACTGACCACTAATGTAATAGGAGCATTCACAGTCACCACAAATGTAAGGAGGGATTTACACTGACCACCAATGTAAGGAGTACCTTCACACTGTCCACTAGCGTGAATGAAAGGATTATACACCAAGCCCCAATGTAATGAGAAGATTTACACTGACCACCAATGTAACTGAGACATTTAGCCTGCGTTCACATTTGTCTGTGTCAGGAATGCATGAAAAATACCTTTTTCGACATTACAGAAATGTGCTTCCCTTTAGCAGATACACAGCAGTGCCATTAATTGTTAATGACACCCTCAAGCATCTGCTGAGATGTGCGTACAGTATTTACATGCACTAAAATTTACGCTGCTGTGGCACCATGTTATTTTGAAAAGAGTTCCACCTCCAATCTGCTTACCTTTTACCCAATCTAATTTCTTGGCAGTTGTGGGAGAAATTTTAGTTGGTCTACCTGACGGTGGTTTGGTTTCAACAGAACCCCTCATTTTCCACTTCTTGATTAGAGCTTGAACACCACTGATTGGCATTCTCAATTCTTTGGATAACTTTTTATATCCCTTTCCTGTTTTATACAGTTCAACTACCCTTTCCAGCAGATCCTTTGACAATTCTTTTGCTTTCCCCATGACTCAGAATGCAGAAACGTCAGTGTAGCACTGGATGAAAGATGCAAGGGATCTGTCAGGAGTCCAGAAACTCATTGACCTTTTATACACACACATTAATTACAAGAAAACAGATCAGAGGTGAGGATGGTTACCTTTAATAGCCATTAAAACCCCTTTGTATCAACCTGTGTGCATGTTATCAGGTCATTTGGGTTGTTTCTGTTGTCATTATGATTTAAAAAGAGTAAACACAGTTGATTGATAATAAATGGCTTCAGCCAAACACTAACCATGAGTGAAAGAAAAATTTTGTGTTATCATTCATATTCTCTGAAAAATGGCCAAGAAATAAAAAATTCTGCCAGGGTATGTAAACTTATGAGCACAACTGTATATCTCCAAGATTCAGCCTACCTCGGACCTACCTTCCTCTGATCTCCTATCTCTGGACTCTGGTTCTTTTTTTTTGTTTACTTTGTGTTTATTTAAGAGAGAAGGATAAAGAAATATTAACAGAAAGCTTGGTACATACAACATAAAATACAAAGTGAAACCAGAGTTACAGAGGACATAGGTCGAGGCATGTGACATTAAGTCGCTAACAACACAACAATAAACTTCTGTTTATATGTTAAGCCCACCCTTTCTATATGAAAGAATTATTTCCCAACCAAAGATTGGGAGTGTAATTGCATGACCGCATAACATCTGGTGCACCAATCCGATAGCATTGAACCAAGTCACTAGAAAAGAAGAGGGAGAAGAAAGACGATAGGAAAAGAGGGAAAAGAGGGGAAAGTCGAAGACAGAAAAAGGAAAAAGGAAGGGGGAAGGGGAAGAGATAGTAGGGATCTGCCTCGGTCCCACCTCCGCCTGAGAAATAAAACACAGAAAAGCTCAATAACTTATCCATTTTGTGCCATAACCTCTGCATATTCAGAAGTATACTTAAAGGCTACCCAGCAGGACCAAATCCATTTCCCCACATCCAACTTTTTCCGGAGGGAGTAAGTAAGATCCTCCAAATGATATGTGCGATCAACCTCCGTAAACCATTGGCGTATAGAAGGTGCCGTAGGTTGCTTCCATCTACGTGGGATAAGTGCCTTTGCAGCATTAAGCAAATGTAAGGTCACAGATTTTTTATAGGATCCTGCTGGTGAGCCTGTGCAGTGAAACAATATGACCCATGGATCATTTGGTATCTCATAACCCAGAATGATTTTCATCCAGTGTAGGACAGTTAGCCAATAAGGTCGGATAAAGGGGCAGTACCACAAAATATGGGCATGTGAGGCATAGTCCCCACAGCCCCTCCAACAGAGAGGTGATGTTTGCGGGAAGAATTTATTTAGGACAACTGGGGTATAATGCCATCTCGTCAACAACTTATAGTTCACTTCTGCCGTTTTAGAGGCCGTAGAGGATAAGTGAGCCATAGATAACATAGTAGATTTTTGTGCCTCCGAAACCTCACTGTGCAGATCTTGCTCCCAATTGGACAAAAAGGTGGGGTAGCCCTTAATCAACAGAAGCTGTAGGGTGTGATAAAAAAAGGACAACGGCCTCTCAACCGGTTGGTCTTCCATGAAAGCAGATTCAATTGGTGTTTAGTCAGCTGAGGAGCGAGGTGGTTTCGGGAGGGAGTGTACAAAGTCTCTGGACTCTGGTTCTAACCCACCTCCCATTCCACTTCTTCCAGACGGATGCCAGGGACTTATCCTATCGCCCATCTACCAAATCAGCATTTGTGCATTTTGGGTCCTGCTTGTCCCACAGTTTAGATGTTCTTATATATATGGTTTGCATTATTATGCCATGATGCTACCTCCCTATTTGATTTACCCTTATTATGGTTAATGGTTGACATTGCCTGAACCCAGTGCTGGCTCTTATCATGATAACTCCTAGATATTTGACTCCTTTCCTCTCCCCTTCTTCTTACTCCCCCCTCTTCCTGCCCTTCCCTCTCTCCCCCCCCTTCCTTCCCTTCTCCCTTCCCCCCTCACACCGGCATAACCCAGTTTGCTGTTTCCTTATGTTATGCTATGCTTCTTTAGCTTGTTATTGTGGCTAAGTCTTTTCAATTTGTCATTTTGAAAAAACAATAAAGTTTCTTGGAAAAAAATATGTATTTTTGATATTATAATGACACATAAAAAGATAATATGAACTTTTAGTGCTTGGGTTAAAGCGGACCGTCAGTCATTTTTTTTTAACATTCCATCTAGTAAATCTTCTTCCCTTGCTGTTTTAACTTTGGATAGTAAAACATTTTTTCTGCCAGTAAATACCTTATAGAGCCCACTTCCTGTTTCTTGTCTGGTAAAAAGCCTAGGCTTAAGACATCATGCACAGCTCTCTCCCTCACTCTTGTGAGAGTTTGCCAGGAAGTGAGGGGGTGAGTCATAAGAGGGCCAATGAGAGCTGCAGGGCTGCAGAGCTGGAGGTGTGCCTCCGTGTGTCTGTGTAAATCCAGGAAGTTAACAGGCAGCAGCTTCAGTTGCCCACAGTTAAAATGGCTGCAGCTAGACTCCGTGGAGGGAGATTTTAGCAGCATATTTGGCAAGTACAGAAGCACAGTATATATAAAATAATATGTAAAGTGGTTGGAGGAAATCTTCAGAATGGCAAATTATGTGAGCAGACTGCAGTTCCTCTTTCACATATACTTTCTTTAACTTTTTTTATTTTGATAAAATAATTATGACTGTGCATCGTTGCTAAAAAGGAACAATCTAAAATAGAATGATTCTGTTCTCATATCATGATAAATAACATTTCCATGTGTATAGTGTGTACTTATAAAGTAGGAGCATGTTGGTTAGCAACAGATTTGGAGGCACTATCTATAGACCTTTCAAAACACATGTGGAGAGCTGAAAGTGAAACGCTGGCCCTTGCCAGGAAAATATTGTGAAAGTATAAGACTATTTAGAGAACTCAGCAACCTGTGTTTTTGTTTTATTTGGGATCATCAAATAATACAATAAAATAATACATATACTGTGTGTGTAATAAATATATATAGGTAAATATTTCTGGTTCAATAAGTTTTTATTGCAGAAATAGCTTTAAACATACAACATTGTCAAAGGCACCTAGATTGCCCACACAGGGGCTAGAACTGGCGCATAAGAGACAAAAAAAACATAAACAGAGGAGGGCAGCCTTCTATTTAAACGGTCACAGAAATCCTGAGTACAAAATACATAATACCCCCATAAGTGTAGGAATAACCTGGACAAAGCTGCATTAAGATCATCTTGGGCATCTGTTAGCAATCGAAAAGGGCCAAGAGCCCTGGTAAGAGAAGGAAAACCGAGAGAGAAATTAGAAAGAGAGGGGGAGAATAAGGAAAAGCGGGGAGTGAGAAGAGAAAGGAGGAGAAGGGGACCCGGGATCACCCAGAAAACCAGTCAGAGCCGATCCATACTAGCCAGAGGGAGTTCAAGGAAGGCATAGGCCAGCCATGGCTCCCAAACCCGGGGCATGTAGACAGATATGTTTGAAAGCAGATGTCTGGAACGGGTAGGAGGAGGTACATCAGAGTTTAGTTATCCAGTGCTGGATGTACAGAGTTTCATAGTTAGTCAGGTTGAAAAAAGACACAAGTCCATCCAGTTCAACCATAAAAAAATAAAAATAAAATTAAAAATATCGTCCAATCCAATATACCCATTTCTATACCCACAGTTGATCCAGAGGAAGGCAAAAAATCCCAGCAGAGCATGCTCCAATTTGGTACAGCAGGTGAAAAAAATTCCTTCCTGATCCCCCAAGAGGCAACCGGATTTTCCCTGGATCAACTTTACCTATAAATGTTAGTACCCAGTTATATTATTTACATTTAGGAAAGTATCCAGGCCTTTCTTAAAGCAATCTACTGAGCTGGCCGGAACCACCTCTGGCGGGAGTCTATTCCACATTTTCACAGCTCTTACTGTGAAGAAACCTTTCTGCTTTTGGAGATGAAATCTGTTTTCCTCTAGATGTAAAGAGTGCCCCCATGTCCTTTGTGTTGACCGTAAAGAGAATAACTCAACACCAAGTTCACTATATGGACCCCTTATATATTTGAACATATTGATCATATCCTCCGTTATTCTCCTCTTCTCAAGAGTGAAAAAAAATCATTTTTTTCTCATAGCTGAGCTCCTCCATGCCTCTTATCAGTTTGGTTGCTCTTCTCTGCACTTTCTCCAGTTCCCCGATATCCTTTTTGAGAACTGGTGCCCAAAACTGAATTGCATATTCCAGATGAGGTCTTATTAATGATTTCAACAGGGGCAAAATGATATCTCTCTCTCTGGAGTCCATACCTATCTTGATACAGTAAAGGACATTGGAAACTGCAGCTTGGCATTGCATGCTATTATTGAGCTTATGATCTACCAAAACCCCCAGATCCTTCTCCACTACAGATTCCCCCAGTTGTACTTCCCCTAGCATGTATGATGCATGCATATTCTTACCCCCCCCCAGTGCATAACTTTACATTTCTCAACATTAATCATCTGCCACATAGTCACCCAATTAGACATCTGCCACATAGTCACCCAATTAGACATCTGCCACATAGTCACATAGACAGTGCATTGAGGTCAGCTTGTAAATTGGAGACATCCTCTAAGGACCTTATTCCACTGCATAGCTTGGTGTCATCTGCAAAGACAGAAATTTTACTTTTGATCCCAGACCCAATATCATTTATAAAGGTATTAAAAAGTAAGGGTCCCAGCAATGAATTTTGGGGTACGCCACTGATAACCTTAGGCCAGGCATGTCCAAAGTCCGGCCCACGGGCCAATAGTTTTTGAACGGCCGCTTGGTTATTTAAATATGTATATCTTTTGTGGCCCCCGACGATCTCCCAGCGCCGGGGCCACAAAAGATATATAGTCTGGATGCCTCGGAGGGAGGAGGCGGGACGAGTGCCATGCACACAGGAGGAGTATTTCCTGTTTACACGCCAGCCTCTGTAATAGGAAGTCCCGTCTCCGGTGCTGCCATTGGACGACTGTTCTGTCCATCAAAGGAGGCTGGACTTTCTCTTAAAGAGGCCGCTGTGTAAACAGGAGATTCTCCCGTAGGATGTCTTTGGAGCTCGCCCTGCCCCCTCCATGTCCCCTCCAAGGCTGCACTAATGGTAATGCATTCCTGGCAATTGTGGGGCTGCATTCCTAGCAATGGTGGCTGCATTCCTGGCAATGGTGAGTGCATTCCTGGCAATGGTGAGTGCATTCCTGGCAATGGTGGCTGTATTCCTAGCAATGGTGGGTGAATTCCTGACAATGGTGGGTGTATTCCTGGCAGTGGTGGGTGCATTCCTGGCAATGGTGAGTGCATTCCCGGCAATGGAGAGTGAATTCCTAGCAATGGTGGGTGCATTCCTGGCAATGGTGGGTGCAATCCTGGCAATGGTGAGTGAATTCCTAGCAATGGTGAGTGAATTCCTAGCAATGGTGGGTGCATTCCTGGCAATGGTGGGGCTCCATTCCTGGCAATGGTGGGGCTGCATTCCTGGCAATGGTGAGTACATTCCTGTGGCAATGGAGAGTGAATTCCTAGCAGTGGTGGGTGCATTCCTGGCAATGATGGGTGTATTCCTGGCAATGGTGAGTTAATTCCTAGCAATGGTGAGTGCATTCCTAGCAATGGTGGGTGCATTCCTGGCAATGGTGAGTGCATTCCTGGCAATCTTGGGGCTGCATTCCTGGCAATGGTGGGGTTGCATTCCTGGCAATGGTGGGCGCTGCATTCCTGGCAATGGTGAGTGAATTCAGGCAATGGTGAGGCTGTATTCCTAGCAATGGTGGCGCTGCATTCCTGGCAATGGTGGGCGCTGCATTCCTAGCAATGGTGACGCTGCATTCCTAGCAATGGTGGCGCTGCATTCCTGGCAATGGTGGCCGCTGCATTCCTAGCAATGGTGGACGTTCTGGTTGGGCAGTGTATTGGTGCTCGAACGAACACACTTAGACCGAATTTTAATTGTTCAAAGAATGTCAGGCAAAATGGTCGGCCCTTGCGCATGTTCGTTTCATCAAATCTGGCCCTCTTTGAAAAAAGTTTGGACACCCCTGCCTTAGACCATTCAGAGTAAAGGCCTGTACACACGATCAGACTATTTGACAACAAACATGCAAATTAGCTGTTTTGGAACAACATCCGACCGTGTGTACGCTACATCGGACAAACTTTTTCAGTTTTCATCTGACTTTTGTTGGCTGTGCGAATGGACAAACTTTCTGGCAACAAAAGTCTGATGGAGCAAAGTCTGATCGTGTGTACAGAAGACCATAGGACTTTTTTACAAAGTACAAACATGCATGCTCAGAACCAATGCAAAAGATCAGACAACAATACAGAAGTTGACCAAAGGTGGCGGTAAAGAGCAGAAAAAACACGTGATTTGGTGAAAGTTGGCTGAAAAAGTCCTGCCGTGTGTATGCAATACAAGTTCTCGGCCGACGCCCTTTATACAAAAATCCACAGGAAAGTTTGTACAAAGCCCGATCGTGTGTATGAGGCTTAAGAATCATTAACCACTACTCTCTGAATTCTGTCTTTTAGCCAGTTTTCTATCCATTTACAAACTCATATTTCCAAGCCTGTAGATTTTACCTTACACATGAGCCATGTGTGTGGAACTGTATCGAACACTTTTGCAAAATCCAAGTATAACACGTCCACAGCCACCCCTCTGTCCAAGGTTTTATTTACCTCTTCATAAAAAGAAGTCAGGTTTGTCTGACAACTTCTGTCTTTCATGAATCCATGCTGTCTGTTGCTTAAAAAGTTTTTTCCAGCAAGAACTCATCTATGTGGTCTTTTATTAAATGCTCCAGTATCTTCCCAACTATAGAAGTTAAACTAATGCCACGTACACATGACCAGACTTTCCAGCAGACTAGGACCGACGGTCTTCCCGACGCACTTTCGGCAGACTTGGCCACACACGAGCACAGCAAAGTCCATCGGATTTGAGTGTGATGACCTACGTCTGGACTAGAATAAGGAAGTTTATAGCCAGTAAGCAGCCAATAGCTGCCCTAGCGTTGGTTTTCATCCGTCGGACTAGCATACAGACGAACAGATTTTTCGACCGGACGCAAGTCTGTCGGAAAGATTTGAAACATGTTTTAAATCTAAAGTCCATCTGATTTTTAGACAGCAAAGGTCCGATAAAGCCCACACACGATCGAATTGTCTGGTGGATTCGTTCTGTCGGACCTTTGCTTCACATTTCTGTTCTGTGTTTATCGATGCCAATATTCCCTTCCCAGTCAAATTCTGGAGAGCAGCCCTCATCCTTGGAAAATTTGCTCTCTTGAAGTTAAGTGTTTTTATCTTTCCCATAGGAATTTCTTGTTTACAGCTAACATCAAATGAAATCATGTTATGATCATTGCTACCCAGGTGTTCCTTTATCTGAACATTAGTAATAAGCTCTGCATAGTTTGAGATTACCAGGTCCAACAGAGCTTCATTCCTAGTTGGGGCCTCAATATACTGGACCATAAAATTGTCCTGTAATAGGTTTATAAATTTTTGCCCTTTAACTGTCCCAGCAGTGCCATTACTCCAGTCAATTTTTGGGTAGTTAACAATCCTCCATTATTATAACCGTCCCAGCTAGGGATGAGCCGAACACCCCCCGGTTCGGTTCGCACCAGAACTTTCGAACGGACCCCAAATTTGTACGAACGTTAGAACCCCATTGAAGTCTATGGGACTCGAACGTTTGAAATTAAAAGTGCTAATTTTAACGGCTAATATGCAAGATGCTGTCCTAAAAAGGGTTTGGGGACCTGGCTCCTGCCCCAGGGGACATGGGTCAATGCCTAAAATGTTTTTAAAAATGGCCGTTTTGGCGGCAGCACTGATTTTAATGACGATTAAAGTGAAAAAAAAAAGTGAAATATTCCTTTAAATATCGTGCCTGGGGGGTGTCTGTAGTATGCCTGTGAAGTGCCACGTGTTTAGAACAGTCCCTGCACAAAATGACATTAAACGGAAATAACATCATTTAAAACTGCTTGCGGTTTTAATGTTATATCTGGTTCCTGCAATATGGTTGAAAATCATTGAGAAAAATGGCATTGGTAGCCCTCCCTGCCCATTACCAGCCTATTTGGGTCTTGTACGCATATTAAGGGGAACCCTGTACCCATATTAAAAAAAGGAAATGCGTGTGGCCCCCAGGCCCTATATACTCAGAACAGCAGTATACAGGCGGTGCAAACAAGACAGGGACTGTGTAGGTTTGTTGTGTTAAGTTGAATCTGTTTGTAATTTTCAACTGGTACATTTTTAAAGTGTAGCTCCAGTCAAAAAAACTATTTTTAAGCTTTTTGGAAAACATAGGGAAGGGTTATCACCCCTGTATAATTTGTTTTGTCGTCCATCTTTTTTCATCTCACTTGCTGTTGTCTCCTTCCGTTTGCAAGTAGGAGATGTTTGTAAGTTGGATGTTTGAAAGTAGGGGCCTGCCCTATATGCTCTGCAGAAATGGCGGAACAAGGTGTTGGTTTTGCCACAACATTGTAAGCCCTCAAAGTGACTCTTGGTGGGCGCTGGAGCGCCCTGCTGTGAACGATTATATCAAGAATTGTAATTACATGCCATTGTTGAACAGTGGTAGAAAAATTTACCTTTGGTGGTTGTGGTGCTGGTGCCACAACACTATAAGTCCTCACAGTTACTCTGGGTGGGCACAGGAACGGGCCCTCCTGTGAAATATTATATCAAGAATTGTAATTACATGTCCCTGTTAAACAGGGGCAGAAAAATTGGGCCTTAGGCACTGGTGCTGGTGCCACGACACTGCAACCTCTCCCATATACTCTAGTTTTATTGCAGGAATTAGCCCTGCTGCAAAGCATTGCATCAAAAATTGTAATTAAACGCCCCTGTTAAACAGGGGCAGAAAAATTGGGCTGATGGCACTGGTGCTGGTGCCACCACACTGCAACCTCTCCCATATACTCTAGTTTTATTGCAGGAATTAGCCCTGCTGCAAAGCATTGGATCAAAAATTGTAATTAAATGCCCCTGTTAAACAAATTGGGCTGATGGCATCACCCAGAACCAGAAATGTTCTTCCAACATATCAGCGGAGGAGGAAGAGGATAGACAATCAACATAACAGGACAGTCACTCAGCATCAGCATAGGCAGTCTTGAAGGGATGTGATATTTCAAAAAAAATTATTCGGTTACATCAGCTTCAGGTGCTTGGTAGCTGTGGGTTATCCAAGACTGATTCATCTTGATGAAGGTCAGTCGATCAACTGATTCAGTGGACAGGCGCACCCTGTGATCGGTAACAAAGCCACCAGCAGCACTGAAGGTGCGTTCCGAAAGAACGCTGGATGCAGGACAGGCCAGTAGCTCAATTGCATACTGTGCAAGCACTGGCCAGTGATCCATCCTCAAGACCCAGTAAGCCAGAGGATTTTCGGTGGGAAAGGTGTCCAAGTCTGACCTTGCCCCTAGGTATTCCTGCACCATGTAAATCAGACGCTGGCGATGGTTGCTGGAACCGATCATACCTTGGGGCTGCGGACTAAAAAATTGTCTGAAAGCATCAGTCAGACAGCCACCTTCTCCACCGCTCCTTCTGACCGATGCCTCAGCAACACGTTGTCCAGAACCAGGAGTTTGTAACCTCCCAGTCTCTGGGAACGCGTTGCACAGACCTTTCTGCAAGGCCTCCCGGAGATGTCTCATCCTCTGCTCCCTCTGCGATGGCAAGATAAGGTCTGCAACCTTACCCTTGTACCGTGGATCAAGGAGAGTGGCCAGCCAGTAATGGTCCCTCTCCTTGATCCGAAGAATACGAGGATCCTTCCCCAGGCTTTGCAGGATCAGGGAGGCCATGCAGCATAGGTTAGCTGAGGCAATCGGTCCGGAGTCCTCTGGGTCACTAAGGACAACATGATCCGCAGCTACCTCCTCCCAGCCACGTACAAGTCCACGGGTTTCTTGGGACTGTAAATCATCCCTACAAGACTGCTGCTGCTGCTGATGCTGAGTGCCAGCCTCCACCTCCATGCTGACACAATCATCCTCCTCCTCCTCTTCCTCCTCCTCATCCTTTTCCTGTGTGATGGGTGGCACAGCAGGAACACTGTCTGGATAAAGGGGGCCTTGAGAGGCAAGGAAGTCCTCCTCTTCCTGCCTCTGTTCTGCCTCAAGTGCCCTGTCCATTATTTCACGCAGCGTATGCTTCAAGAGGTGGACAAGAGGTACAGTGTCACTGATGCATGCACTGTCACTGCTCACCATCCTTGTGGCCTCCTCAAACGGTGACAGGACAGTGCATGCATCCCTGATCATGCCCCACTGGCGTGGTGAGAAAAAACCGAGCTCCCCTGACCCTGTCCTGGTGCCGTAGTCGCACAGGTACTCATTGATGGCCCTCTGCTGCGTGTGCAGCCGCTGCAGCATGGCCAACGTTGAGTTCCACCTGGTGGGCATGTCACATATAAGGCGGTTCTTGGGCAGGTTCAACTCCTTTTGGAGCTCAGCCAGCCAAGCACAGGCATTAAATGATCGGCGGAAATGCACACAGACTTTCCTGGCCTGCTTCAGGACATCCTGTAAGCCCGGGTACCTGCCCTAGAACCGCTGCACCACCAGGTTAAGGACGTGAGCTACACAGGGCACATGGGTCAGTTGTCCCTGTCGGAGGGCGGAGAGGAGGTTGGTGCCATTGTCGCAAACCACCATTCCTGGCTTAAGCTGGCGTGGCATCAACCACCTCTCGGCCTGCCCCTGCAGAGCTGACAAAACATCCGCCCCAGTGTGGCTCCTGTCCCCCAAACAAACCAGTGCAAGCACGGCATGGCATCGTTTTGCCTGCGTACTTGCGTAGCCCCTGGAACGCCTACGGAGCACCGCTGGTTCTGAGGACAGAGCACTGGAAGAGGCCATGGAGGAAGAAGAAGAGGAGGGGTGGAGGAGAGAGGTGTGTCACAACCAATAGTAGCATTTTGGAGGCGTGGTGGCGGAACAACCTCCAAAACTACTGCACCTTGTCCTGCATCCTTCCCAGCTGCCAGAAGAGTGACCCAATGGGCCGTGAAAGACAGATAACGTCCCTGTCCATGCCTGCTGGACCATGAGTCAGCAGTAATATGCACCTTACCGCTGACCGCCCTGTCCAGCGAGGCAAGGACATTAACTTCCACATGCCGTTAGAGAGCCGGAATCGCCTTCTGTGAGAAAAAGTGGCGTTTGGGGACCTGCCACTGAGGAACCGCACATTGTACAAACTCACGGAAGGGGGCCGAGTCTACCAACTGAAAAGGCAGCAGTTGAAGTGCTAGCAATTTAGCCAAGCTAGTATTCAACCGCTGGGCATGTGGATGGCTGGGAGTCAATTTCTTTCGCCGGTCCAGCAGCTGGGGCAGGGACATTTGCCTGCTATAATCGGACGTGGGTGTACTGCTAGCAGAGTGCCCGTAAGCACTTGGCTGTGACACACCTAATTCTACACCTTCATTCCTCTCAGAGCAGGTTTCAGAGAGGACTGAAGGTCTAGTGGGGTTGGAGATGCCAGCTGATGAGGAGCAAGGAGAGGTCCGCTTTGTTCTTTGGTGTGGGTCTTTGAGGTACGCTGGCCAACGAGCTGCATGGCAGGTCAACATATGTCTGGTCAAGCATGTGGTGCCCAAGCGGCTGATGTTTTGGCCACGCGAGATACACTTGAGACATATGTTGCAAATAGCAGCGGTGCGATCTGATGCACTCGTCTCAAAAAAGGCCCACACCAAAGAACTTTTAGCCCACGTACACACGGTCGGAGATTTCGGCAACCAAATCCGTCGGATTTTGCCCGTCAGATCTTGTCCGAAACTGTTGCATACACACGGTCGGGCCAAGTTGTCTGATTTCGCAGGTGGCCAAGAACGCGGTGACGTAAGCCGTGTACGGCGGGACTAGAAAAAGGAAGTTCATCTCCACGTCCAGCACCCTTTGGGCTCCTTCTGCTGATCTTGTATCTATCGCGTGTTAGTAGAAGTTTGGTGAGAGACGATTCGCGCTTTTCAGATTTGTGATTCAGATCGCTACAGCTCTTCAGTTTCTGCTTGTCGGTGCGTATCTGATAATCAGTGCGTGCAGTCAGTAAGTATTTGTTGATCATTGTGGACTATATCTTGGTATAGTACGCTTTGAAAGACAATTAGTGCAATGATTATTAGTGCAGCCCCATCAGCGATGCCTGCCAGTGATGCCCACCAGTGATGTCCATCAGTGCCCATCAGTGATGCTAATCAGTGCTGCCTTATAGTGACCATCAATGAAGCCTGTCAGTGCCGCCCATCAGTGTCTATCAGTAAACACCAGTGCTGCCTATCAATGCCCATCAAGGCTGCCCATCAATGCCATCTATCAGTGCTGCCCATTAGTGCCCATCTGTGCTGCATATTATTCCATTTTTTTTTTATTTCGGACATTGGGGTTGATTTACTAAAGGCAAATCCACTTTGCACTGCAAGTGCACTTGGAAGTGCAGTCGCTGTAGATCTGAGAGGAAGATGTGAAATGAAGGGAAGCTCTTCTGATTTTATCATCCAATCATGTGCAAGCTAAAATGCTGTTTTTTGTTTTCCTTGCATGTCCCCCTCAGATCTACAGCGATTTTACTTCTAAGTGCACTTTCAGTGCAAAGTGGGTTTGCCTTTAGTAAATAAACCCCATTGTATTTGAGACATGCATTTGTCATACTTACCAAGTTTGAATAAAGCACAATTTTGAAACTGGAGGCCTTCTATCTGTTTGGTGTCCATGCTGCTCCAGAGGGGATGAAGATATCTTGCTGGATGTTTATTCCAGCCAATATTGTATCCTATAAACAATAGGCAGGTTTGCATGGTCCAGGGCAGTTTGAAAAGAACATTCAGTACTGACAACGGTGAGAAACATTGGCTCTAAAAAAGTCAGCATGTTTACTGGAATTCTGGGTTGGCTACATGTCCAGATGGGTGACAAAACTGCAAAAAAAACAACTTTCAAGAGCACGTGTAAGCCCTTGTACACACGGTCGGAAATTCCGACCACAAAATCCGTCTGATTTTTTCTGATGGATTTTGTCCTAAACTGGTGTTGCATACACACGGCCAGACAAAGTTGTCGGAAAATCTGAACGTTCGGAACGTGATGCTGTTCGTTCGTTCCGTCTGGACTACATTCAGCCTAGTAGCCAATAGCTTTGTTCTCGTACTTTGATCTGAGCATGCGTGGCACTTTGTCCGATCAGAATTCTCTACAAACGATCGGACAAAGTCATGTTGTTGGAAAATTTGAGATCCTGCTCTCAAATTGTTTCAGTCGGAATTACCAACGGAAAAAGTCCGATAGAGCCCACACACGATCGGATTTTCCGACAATATAATCCGATCGGACCGTTTCCGTCGGAATTTCCGACCGTGTGTACAAGGGCTTAGTGTTGTCAAGAAGAGAAAGGGGAGACGTGATTGAAACCTTTAAACACATTAAGCTTGTGAATAAGGTTCAGGAGGCCAGTATTTTAAGTGGCTAGGATCAAGAACACAGGCACATGACCTCAAAGTAGAAGGAGGAAAGTGCAAAACTAATCTTAGAAAGTATTATTTTACTGAAAGAGTAGTTGTTGCTTCAAATAGACTTCCAACAGAGGCAGTGGGTCAGTCAACAGTAAGTGTTTTCAAACATGCCTGGGACAAATATAGATCTATACTCAGACAAGAATGTTAAAAGGAAAAACAATGAACATGTAAAAAAAATGGGGCAGATTCAATGGACCCCTTGGTCTTTTTCTTGGGAGAAATGGTGCCACATTGTTGATGTCAGTTGGCAGAACAGTATTTTGTATCAGTGGGAGAAATAATGCCCCAAGGGCCAGATACAGGCAAGCAAAAGGGCCACATTCGGCCCCCCCGGCTGCAGTTTGGAGACCACTGAGCACCACAAATCAATATTCAAAGCAAACACACCTGTCCATTCATGTCTCCATGCTTTATTTTGCTGAGAAATCTCCTTGAAAAACACCCCGTAGCCTTTCTGGTGGTGGTTTTCTTGAGTAAGGGCAGAAGTATCCTGTAGCTTTTACTTCCTGGAACCCATCTGCCCTTAGCTCAGGCATGAAGGCAGGGAGGTGTGCTTAGATGAGAAAACTCTTCCTCTCCTCCTGTAGACTCTTCGGATGTCCAACATAATTTGTCTAGGCCTGGAAACCAGAATGTAACTGAAGAAATGTAAAAAAAAAAAAAAAAAAAGTAAATATGATATACTTTCCTATCTAGCAGCTTAAGGATTAAAATAGTCAACGTTGATTAAGAGAGTAAAGTTCTGCTTTAATTGTGAGGCAGGTCTTCTCTTGCAACAGCAGTACCTGACCTCACAAATTTCTTTTAGCTGAATAGGTACAAAGTTCTATAGACACGCTCCAGGAATTTTATAGAAAGACTTCCCAGAAGAGTGGAAAATGCCATAGCTGCAAGCTGGGGGGGAACTCAATATTAAAGATTGTGAAGACAATATATATATATATATATATATATATATATATATATATATATGGAAAAAATATAACAAACATGTTGTACTTGCGTTCTCTGTGCAATGGTTCTCTTCTGTGTTCTCTCGCCTACGCTTTTGGCTCCTCCCCCTGCTGAGCACTCCCATAGCAAGCCACTTGCTATGGGGGCACTTATGTGGGCTTGCTCCCATGCCATGTTTTGTGTGTCCCCTGGTCCCTCCTTACTAGCTGTGATTGACAGCAACAAGAACTAATGACTCCGGCTGCGGCCTCTGAACCAGTGAGGAGAAAGAGAACAGTGATGCTCTCATACACAATGCTGGATCAACATCACACTTAGGTAAGTATAAGGGGCGCTAAAGGGGAGCTATGCACAGAATGTTTTTTACCTTAATGTATAGCATGCATTAAGGTAAAAAACCTTCTGCCTTTAGAACCATGGTAATGCCTGTGGTTTTGAAAGAAAACTGACAAGCTCATTTAGATGTGATGGTCGAGGGTCAACAAACGTTTTGCCTTATGTTCGGGGCAGGCAAGTAATGATGGTGTTCCCAATACTGTAATTATAATGGATCCAGGCTCCTTTTTTTTTTTACCACTGCTGCTAGTTTTGCACCTTTATATTACTTGGATTTACCACACACGATTATGTACAGTGCCTTGAAAATAGTATTCATACCCCTTGAAATGTTACAACCAAAAATGTAAATGTATTTTATTGGGATTTTATGTGATAGACCAACACAAAGTGGCACATAATTGTGAAGTGAAAGGAAAATAATAAATGGTTTTAGTTTTTTTTACAAATAAATATGTGAAAAATGTGGTGTGCATTTGTATTTAGCCCCCCCGAGTCAATACTTTGTAGAACCCTCTTACCTGCAATTACAGCTGCAAGTCTTTTTGGGGATGTCTCCACCAGCTTTGCACATCTAGAGAGTGTCATTTTTGCGCATTCTTCTTTTCAAAATAGCTCAAACTCTACCAGATCGGATGGAGAGCATCTGTGAACAGTAATATTCAAGTCTTGCCACAGATTCTCAATTGGATTTAGGTCTGGACTTTGACCATTCTAACACGTGAATATGCTTTCAACTAAACCATTTCATTGTAGCTCTGGCTGTATGTTTAGGGTCGTTGTCCTGCTGGAAGGTGAACCTCCATCCTAGTCTCAAGTATTTTACAGACTCTAAAGCCCCATACACACTGATCATATTTTCTGCTGATTTTTCTCTTCAGATTTACCAATACCATGTAGTGTAAGGGCCTGCCTGATTGCATACACATTGAAACTCCTAAGGTTTGACCTCATATTATATGGTTTTGGTAAATCTGAAGGAAAAAAATCAGTAGAAAATCTGATAGTGTGTATGGGGCTTAACAGGTTTTCTTCTAAGATTGCCCTGTATTTGGCTCCATCCATCTTCCCCTAACCTCTCACCAGCTTCCCTGACCAGCTTGTTTTTTCTGAAGAAAAGCATCCCTACAAGATGATGCTGCCACCACCATGTTTCACAGTGGGGATGGTGTGTTCAGGGTGATGTGCAGTGTTAGTTTTCCGCCACACATAGTGTTTTTCTTTTAGGCCAAAAAGTTCAATTTTGGTCTCATCTGACCAGAGCACCTTCTTCCACGTTTGCTGTGTCCCCCACATGGCTTCTTGCAAACTGCAAACAGGACTTCTTATGGCTTTCTTTCAACAATGGCTTTCTTGTGGAGATTTGTGGAGTGCACGACTAATACCGTAGTTGTCCTGTGGATAGATTCTCCCACCTGAGCTGTGGATCTCTGCAGCTCCTCCAGAGTTACCATGGGCCTCTTGGCTGCTTTTCTGAATGATGCTCTTTTTGCCCGGCCTGTCAGTTTAGGTGGATGGCCATGTCTTGGTAGGTTTGCAGTTGTGTCATACTCGTTCCATTTTGGGATGATGGATTGAACAGTGCTCCCCAAGATGTTCAAAGCTTGAGATATTTTTTTTATAACCTAACCCTGCTTGAAATATATCCACCACTTTATCCCTGACCTGTCTGGTGTGTTCCTTGGCCTTCATGATGGTGTTTGTTCACTAAGGTTTTCTAGGGCTTCACAGAACAGCTGTATGTATACTGAGATTAAATTACACACAGTTGGACTCTATTTACTAATTAGGTGACTTCTGAAGGAACACACCGGACAGGTCAGGGGTAAACCTTTAGTTAGGGGTATCAGAGTAAATTTTAGTTAGCGGTATCAGAGTAAATTTTAGTTAGGGGTATCAGATTAAATGGGGCTGAATGCAAATGCACACCACACTTTTCAGATATTTATTTGTAAAAAAATTTGAAAGCCATTTATCATTTTTCTTAAAATTCACAATTATGTGCTACTTTGTGTTGGTCTATCACATAAAAACCCAATAAAAGACATTTACGTTTTTGATTTTAACATGACAAGATGTGGAAAATTTCAAGGCGTATGAATACTTTTTCACGGCTCTGTATGTGTTTCTAAATGCACTATGCATTTATTATACTCAGAAACATGTATGATTTCTAAGATGATTGGTTAATAGTGACAAGAGACTGGTATTTGGCAAGAAGCATGATACCACACTCCTGTAATACAAGCCTGGCATCCACTCAGCAGCAACTATGTCACTCTTCCTTGACCCCAGTAACACCCACACACAGGTTGAAATGTATTTGGCACCAGCTTAGTGTTGATGACTTTTTTATATCATCCTACAGTAATCAGTGCTGCTTGAGAGATAGAAGTCAGAAACCATCAGCAGAAACCACCATTCATTTAGGAATTAGCATCACTGGTAGCTTTTATGGTCCAACTATGTATCTTTATCTATGTTGGTGTGTAATTGGCATTTTAGCATCTTTAGAGCACGTCATTATGTTCGCCATGGAATTTATGGAATGCCAGAACTTTAAAAAATCCCGGAATGTATCTAGAATAAAATTAGCTAGTATTACTTAGTACTTAGTTACACTTCTGTGTGGCGGTAACAAGCCAAATACCAGTTTGCAGTGTGCAGTAACCTGTAGCAACTAATCAAAATAAACCTGCCGAAAGCTGTAGTTTGGTTACTATATTAATGAACACCATTGCTATTTACATGCTGTAAAACATAACATACATACATATAAATACATAACAATTATAGAATTACTTTGCAATATTCATGTAATGTGGGGCATCTTATTCTTTACAAGTATATTATACAGGTACGGTAACAATAATGCTGATTTGTGTGTAAAGAACGGCTTCCTATACAGGAAAACAAGTTCATCCTGTAGACATTTTGTTGTCATCTCATACATCCCAGAGACACTAGATATGCTGGGATTCCCATAATGCAGTTATACAACGTGTTGTGTTTTAAAAAAAAATGTATTATTCTTTATTTGGCAGTCAAGGAAATGAACATAGGGCATTGAACCAATCATTACAATAAACAAGCATTATCGAGAATTACAATTGCACATCCCATCCAAGCTAGTATACAATTGGCTGCTAGGTCAGCTATCAAATGAGCCATAGGCAACCGCATACCACAGTGCACGGTGTGGGATGGTACTCAGCATCGCCTTGTACATTTCCCAAACAGGTTTATTATTTACCTATAGAAACTTACTGTCGAAAGGACCAAGCCAAAGTCTGCAAAGTGCAGAAAAGAGGTAAAAGAACAGTATAAAACAAATTAAGAGAAAAAAAAAGTAAGGGGAAGAGAGAAAAAAAGGGGGGGGAGGGGAAACCGGGAAACCACCCCACAAAACTTAAACCTCTCCTGATGTTCCATTCGGCTGACAGACCAATGGAGTCTGATCCCTATAATAAAAATAGAGAGTCCAGATCTTGTCTTCCTGTTCCTTCAAAATCATGGTGAGGTTTTCCATAATCTGAATATCTGTAATTCTGGTATGCCAATGGGCAACAGTAGCAGGGCCGTCTTTAATACTGATTGGACCCTGGGCAAACATTTTCTTGGGGTCCCCCCTCCATGCAATTTCACTCTCCACCTGCCTGCATACCATGGACTGGGGTGGTGAGGGGACCCATCAATAGACAGAAAACTCCTAGGGATCCTAGAACTCCTCTGATCAATGGCAATGCTGATTTTTTTTTTTTCAGACTACCAATATAAAGAGGCGTTTTGACACTGGCCACCAATGTAATAGGGGTTTACACTAACCACCAATGTAAGCCCTTGTACACACGGTCGGAGATTCCGACGGAATGTGTCCTAACGGACCGTTTTGTCGGATATTCCGACTGTGTGTGGTCTCCATCGGACTGTTTCTGTCGGAATATCCAATGGACCAACTTTTCCAACTTGCCGGTAAAATTTTCCGACAAAATGCTCCGATCGGACATACTCCGATCATGTGTAGCCTACTCCGACGGACAAAGTGCCACGCATGCTCAGATCAAATTCCTAGACCAAAGCTATTGGCTACTAGCCTGAACGTAGTCCCATCGTAACAAAATAACGTCATCACGTTATGTACAATCGGATTTTCCGACAGCTTTGTCCGACCGTGTGTATGCAACATCACTTCCGGACCTCTTCCGGAATTATTCCGTCGGAATTACTCAGACGGATTTGGTTGTCGGAATCTCCGACCGTGTGTACAAGGGCTAATACAAGCATTCACAGTAACCACCAATGTAAGGAGGGGGACCTTCACATGGTCCACTAGTATGAATAAAAGGATTGTACACCAAGCATCAATGTAATGAGAAGATTTACAATGACCACCAATGTAAAGGGGATTTACACTGCCCACTAATGTAATAGGAGCATTCACTGTAACCACCAATGTAAGGAGGGATTTACACTGACTACCAATGTAAGGGGGACCTTCACACTGGCCACTAGTGTGAATAAAAATTGTACACCAAGCCCCAATGTAATGAGAAAATGTACACTGACCACCAATGTAACTGAGACATTTAACCTACGTTCACATTTGTATGTGTCGGGAACGCATGCAAAATCTCTTTCCTGACACCACAGAAATGTGCTGCACTTTAGCAGATACACAGCAGTGCCATTAATTGTTAATGACCTCCTCACACATCTGCTGACATGTGCTGTGCAACCATGTGAATTTCAAAAAGCGTTAGGGACTTTCTTCTGCATTTCTAAATAATTGAAATAATTGGGCTGCCCTACACGTGACCTACATCTTTATCCACCCTGTCAGTACACCTTTGCATCCTAAAACCCCTGCTAACCTCTGCACATCAAACCTCTCCACTCCAACCCTCCACCCCTTTAACTAACCTACCTCCTCTGCTCATCTATGCACCCACCTTCCTTACCTCTATACATCCCCTCCTTGCTCACCTGTGTACCTCAAACTGTAATTCCTTCTCTGAATACCCCACACTACCCTCTCCCCCACTAATTTTCTTACCTTTGCAGAACAGGCTGCTGTTACGCTATACAGTTGCAGGCAGGACTTTCAAGCATGCCCCTTTATCTCCCCAGTGGACAGTATTCAGTATAGGCGATGGTGAATTTTTTGTTAGACATAGAGGTGTCATTTAATAGAAAGACAGCTGGATTTTTTTTGAGTGAGACACCTGTCAGCGTCTTAATCGAGGACTCTACATCAGTCCAATTTTGGGCATTCCCAAAAGATATGCGAAAGGGTTCCCACAGATTCTCTACCGCGCCAACACATATCTGAAACCTGAGGATATATCCTATGCAGCTTGGCCAACGGGTGAGAAGTTTATAACCTCCCTCCTGATATCTGCTTGCCAGGGAAGCTTTATGTGCAAAAAATATAATTTAATTACATGTAGAGTCGCCCCAATTGTAGGGTGCAAATTTATTATTGCAGGACAAGTTTGCATGGGGGGATCAGGGTAAACCCACTAACACAGAATCCACCGTTGCTTGTTCGAGGTCCACCCATAATTTAGGAATTAGGTTTGGTCATTACGCACAACTCCATTATTCTGGTTAGATGAGAGGCCTCATAGTATTTTACAGGATCAGGAAAACCTATACCCCCCCCCCCCCCTAAATTTTGAAAGGCACAGTATTGCTCTACGAAGTCTCGGTTGTCTGCCCGCCCACACAAACCGGGTAAACCTCGTCCGTAACGCCGTAACAAATTCCATGGGAGCCTAATTGGCAGCGTCTGAAAGAGATATATTAGTCTCATGATTATGTTCATTTTTAGAATATTTGAGCGACCATACCAAGTAAGGCCGCGTACACACGGGCGGATTGTCCGCCCAACTTAGTCCGCTGAACCGTGTTTCAGCGGACAATCCGCTCGTGTGTGGGCTTCAGCTGACTTTTTCAGCGGACTGTCTGACGAACAAAGTTTTACGGAATTTCCGTAATTTTGTCCGTCCAAACTTGGTTTCAGCGGACAGTCCGCTCGTGAGTAGGCAAGTTGGACGGACTAAGTATGACGCATGCCCAGAAAGGATTTACAGGGCGGACAGGGCGGAAGCGTTCTGTCTTGTAAAACTAGTGTTCGTATTGAAGCTAGCATATTCGTCATGCTGCTAATTTTGTGGTTTTTTAATATAGCCCATTCTTTTCTTCTTCATAATGCAAGAAAAGTGAAGTAGCTTTGCTGCTTATATTCACACAGAGTTATACCAAATGTTTTTATTCATCCTCATCCTATGATTAATCTTCCAATTTTAGAAAAATATTTAAAAAAATAAATAAAAAAAAAAACAAAATAAAAAATCCCCCAAAAAAAAAAAAAAATATATATATATATATATATATATATATATATATATATATATATATATATATATATATATATATATATATATATATATATATATATATATATATATATATATATATATATTCAAAAAAAAATAATAAAATATATATATATATATATATATATATATATATATATATATATATTAAAAAAATTATAGAATGTATCTATTACTATATATTTTTGGAACTACTATTGTCAGTTAAAAAAATTTTTTTGTTTAATTTTAATTTTTTTTGTGGGGGGGGGGGGGGGTTTGAAACAAGATGGACTTGCAAAACTAAATCAAGAGGGAGGCAACACTGGAGACAATTTTGACGTTTGTGAAGCCTTTTGTCCCCCAGGCACACATCAAGTGAGTGGCCACCAAAATTCAGAACCTGCGTAGCATGTAAATAGGGAGCACAACCAGGTCCTAGAATCCCAAAGACCAGGAACAGCAGCAGATGAGATCTATGTCCCCAGACTGTGGTACTACAACAGCCTGCGTCTTCTTTCAGAGCAGACTGAAGCCAGGCAGTCACTTCCGACTCTTCCGTCTAGCCTTCCCTCCACGCTTCGCTGGAGGCTGTGCCTCTGGTGGTGGACTTGTGGTAGGAGGAGGAGGAGGAGGAGGAGGAGCAGTAGGGTCTGTGCTATACAGTCTGGTGGTCGGTGTTAGCTCACCCTTCAGACCCCGTTGAATGGCATCAAAAAAAATTGCTTCGCACAAGTTGCGCTGTGCCTTCTCCATTTCTAACAACCTGCTTGCTAAATAAGTACCGTAGGCCTCCTCAGGATTGGGGGGTTTGCTCAGCACTTGGGTGGCTTGGCGTATAAGTGCCAAGGACTCCTCCTCTGTCTGCGTCATCCTCCTGGGCCTTTTGCTGGCTAGGCGGAGGGGAGGGACCTGGCTTTCGGTCCGACTCCTGCTGGGCCCAGCTAGCTCCTGTGTGTGGCTGGTCACGGCCTCCTCCTCCATACCACTGGTCCCGGCCTCCTCCTGGGTGAGCTCATCCTGTGTAAAAAAACAAAGAAATCAATAAATAAAATATGTCCATATTTTGAAATCATCAATCACTAACAATTTTACAGTTCTCACTTGCAAATACATTTGTCTTGAAATACAAAAGGCTATCATTTTGACACCATCATTTTTCCTTCAGTTCACCAAGATTTGAGCCACATTTGTGGAAACTACTGTATCCTTCTATCTAATTTAATTTGTGATGAAATCCTAGATTTGGAAGCAATTCAAACATTGAACTTTACATCATTAATATTTGAGCAATCCTAACTTTAGAAAGTAAAATATACCTGGCTCCAGCTGGGCGCATCAACTTCGTCCAGCAAGGAAGAGTCTGGATCTTCCAGGGATGGCTCACCTGAGGTGGAGGGAAGGGTGGAGGGAAGGGTAGACGGAAGAGTGGAAAGTGACTGCCTGGCTTCTGACGTGTCATCCAGAAAACGCAGCCTGTCGTAATACCACAGCCTAGGTACATAGACCTGACCTGCTGCTGATCCTGATGTTTGGGAGTCTAGGATCTTTTTGCGCTCCCGCCTATACACGCTACGCAGGTTCTGAATTTTGGCGTTCACAAAGTCAGTGTCTGCCTGGGGGAGTCGGGTTTTCACAAACGTCAAAACTGTCTCCAGTGTCTTCTTCCAGCCAGGACGGCTGGAATATTGTGGGTGTTTGGAATCCCAAAGGCTCCTGTGTGATTCTATTAGATCAATAAATGTGGAGAGGAAGGCCTCCTCCTTAAAGGGGTCTGGGTTATACTTTTGCATTTTTATTTCTGAAAAAAAATAAATAAAAAAAAATAATTTCAGACCAAATGCACACTATTTATATTGTGACAATGTAGGCGAGACACACACTACACCCACACACACACACTGCCACACAAGCTACCCCCCCCACACACACACTACCCCCCCCACGCACCCACACTACCACACACGCTACCCCCCACACACACACACTACCCCCCCACACACCCACACTACCCCCCCACACACACACACTACCCCCCCACACACCCACACTACCCCCCCCCCCCCACACACACACACACACACTACCCACCCCCACACTACCACACAAAACACCAACCCCACTCAACCACCAACCCACATAAAAATCAATTAACCATCAATAAGGTGAAATTTCACTATATACATTCCTAACGCAGGCTTAAAATTAAAATAAAATAAAAACATAACTATCTTACCGTCGCGTGTAGCACTCGTTGCTTCCGTTCGGACAAGCGTACGGCCTCGCGGTAACGCTTTATATACAGCGCATGCGTTCAAGTTCCGCCTGCGTCGCCCGCCCCTGGCGTTCCGTGTGACCGTATTTCCCCGCCCCTTTTACCCTCGTTCCGCTGTGGGAGATTGATTGGTGAAAATGGCGGACGTAAATTCATTGAGCAGCGCGGAGGAAAGCCCTGAACCCCATGCTTCCGGAGCAAGGAAGAGATATAAGGCCACAAACATGGCCTTTGAAGAGATGGTGGAGATGGTGGCTATATTGAGAAGGGAGGACTATGATGGGGATAATGGCCCGTACCCCAAACCCAATATCCGCAAAAGCGGCATCATGGACATGGTCGTCACAAGTTTGCAGAGCAAATTTGGGGTACGAAGAGGCAAGGACCAGCTACGGAAACGATGGTCCAACATCAAGTCCAGGGAGCCGGACCAATATCATCGCATCAAAAAGGCCCTGAAAAAAAGTGAGTAAACTCTGCGTTTATCGTGACTGTCGGACATAATCGTTCGTGTAGGTATTGAATGTAAATCTGGCGATTTTTTTATCGTAATCGTTCGTGTAGGTATTGTATGTAGATATGGCGAATTTGATCGTTCGTGTAGTCAATAGTTCATGTAATGAGCGCACATGGTTGTTCGTATATGTGGGCGTAAATAGCATGAATTTGTATATGGTGTAAATTTATCTGGTGTTGGATTAGATTTTAATTAGTTATTAATTTTTTTGTATTGTTCATGATAAACTGAATTGTCACACTCAATTTAGGATATACATTTTTAATAAAGTTTCATAAATTTATTCAGTGCAATGTAGTCTCAATAAAAAAATGAGATAGATAGATAGATAGATAGATAGATAGATAGATAGATAGATAGATAGATAGATAGATAGATAGATAGATAGATAAAATGCTGGTTCAACATCTGGACTGGGAATCATTTAGTGTAGTTTTGGACATCATAGAACATTTTTTGACATAATCACACAAAGGTACTCCAGGGGATGATTCGAGTGTGTCCGTCTGTGAAACTTGGACAAAAGATATAAAGTATCACAGTTTGGTTAAAGGCTAGGTTCACATTGCTGCAATGTACGAGATCAAATGTGATTTGCACCGCACTGCAGTGCAAATCACATGTGATCTCTGTGTGATGCGATTTCAGCCATACATATAGTATGGCTGAATTCGCATCGCATCCGGCCCAAACTTGTACATGGCCCTTTTTTTAGTCCACAGCCGAATCGGATCACATGGGTGTTCACACCATGTGGTCCGATTCCTGTCCGAGTTTAAAGATTGCACTGTGATATGAGAACTAATTTGGAGGTGTCAATAAAACTTTACACTGATACTCCCAGCAGGTCACATAGGGCAGTGCGAACTGCCTCCGGGAGGCATGCGATGCGTGAAACCACAGTAGATTTGCAGCGTTCGCACATCGCAGCAGTCTGAACACAGCCTAACTCCAAAAATGTCATTTTAATGATGTATTAAACTAGGAGCTTGTAATAACCAGCTAATAATTGTACACCACTTCAAACCAATGTTTCAGATTCCAATTTCTGAACTCAAATATCACTATGCTTAAAAGTATACCTTTTTTTGTTTGTTTTTTTCATTCTCATAGGGGAACAAAGACTCAGACAAGAGGCGGAGCAGCCCAGGACCCCCCGTCCTTGCCAGCCTGATTGGGCAATTAGCCCCAGCCCCGTGTCGGTGATGGAGCTTCCCAGCCCCGTGTCCGAGCTGGATCAGCCCAGCCCAGGGCTAGATGTGAAGGAGGAAGAGGTGGTGGAGATACACACCCCACAAAGTGAGTGTCTGACAACCCAGCTTAAGGTAAACAATTAATGGCTGTATATTTTAACCAATTTTTTATCTACACATGTTTTTAAGTGATGATCTGGTTGTGGAAGGACAAGCCGCGGAGCCATTTTCCACAGACAGTGCCCAGAGGCTGATTGGGCAGATCATGGCCTGGAATGGCAAGATCGATGAAATGCAGAGACAACTGGACACTATGAGGCAGGAAATGAAGAACATGATCGATGTTTTAGGGAGAATCTAAGCCCCTTTTCCCTAAAATGGAAGATCATGTTCTTCATTTCCTTGCCAAAAAGTTTTTAATGTTTTTAGAACATTGTTTTTAGAGGCCAAATTTTGAAGATGCACACGGTGTGTCAACATGTGCTATGTGCCATCAGAGGATCGCAATGGACGCATTTGGTGTTTGCAAACCCTTCCTCATTCTAGTATGTGAGAGGAAGGGATTGCACCCACCAAACACATCCATTGATCACTCATGATGGTACATAGCACATGTTGACATTACCAATTTTTGGTGTGCATCTTCAAAATTTGGCTTTACCCCTTTTTTTATGTAAATAGTTAAAAATACGATTTTATGTATTTGTTTTATAATTTTATTTTCTATATATATATAGATATATCTATATATTTATATGTTTCCCAAAAAAACAAAAAAAAAACAAAAAAAAAATTACCAAAAATAAACAAAAAGAAAAATATCTAAAAAAGAGGCACTGGTTGGAATGTGCACTATTAAAAATTCCAAAAAAAAAAGATGTGTGTGTGTGTGTCTTCTTCTTTCAATACTCAATACCAGTTTGGGAAGTCATTTTGTGTTTTCTGTCACAAAGGGCCTTATTTACTATTGGCAAAAACCACTTTGCAATACAAATGCACTAGGACATGAATATGCAATTAGTGGAAATCCAGCTGTTGCAGAACTACAAGTCCCATGAAGCATAGCAAGACTGACAGCCACAAGCATGAGACCCAGAGGCATGATTGACTTGTAGTTTTGCACCAGCTGGAGGTTGGCCAATTGCATATCCCTGAATTAGGAGAATGTAGGAGACAAGCAAACAAGAACCAAACTTAAATATTTGAACAGACAATACATATTTCAAGAAAAATAAATTTTTATTGCTCAGCTGGCATTGGAATAGCCCCCCTACCATTAAAATAGCTGACATAGCGGTCACGCACCTCACGTGCTGTTTGGGGGGCTAAGCCAGGAAGGGCATGATCCAGCCCTGTCAGTTCTGGAAATATTAGTCCGGCCTCAGGCCCAATAGGCTGCAGGTACTGGTTCCCTGAAAGTTTTCGGAGAAAATTGTGCAGAATGCAGCAGCACAGAATCACATAGTTCAGTTTATATTCTGCTAGGTTGATCGCTGTCAGTAACAGACGGAGCCGGCTGGCCATAATGCCAAAGGCACTCTCCACAACCCTTCTTGCTCTGGCCAGCCGGTAATTAAAAACCCTCCTCTCCGGGGTGAGGGTCCTTTGGGGGAAGGGTTTCATAAGATGGTCACTCAGACCGAATGCTTCATCAGCTAGAAACACAAACGGTAGACCCTCCACATTCTCGGCATCTGGTGGCAAGTCCAGGCCACCAGTGATGAGACGGTGGCAGAACTCGGTCTGCCTAAAGACTCCTCCGTCAGACATCCGGCCGTTCTTCCCCACATCCACATAAAGAAAGTCACACTGTGCCGACACCACCGCCATTAGCACCACACTATGGAACCCCTTATAATTCCAATAGTAGGACCCCGAATGGGGTGGAGGCACAATCCTCACATGTTTCCCGTCGATCGCCCCTCCGCAGTTGGGAAAGTCCCAACGGGCAGCGAATTGGGAAGCCACAGTCTGCCATTCCTGTGGCGTGGAAGGAAACTGGGGAGTCAAACACAGGAAAAAAAAATTAGTCATTAAATAAAAACAATTCATAACAAATAAAACTCAAAAACATTTTGGAACAAAAGTTAAACAGAAATATTGCAAAAAAAAATTCTGCAAAAAAAAAAATATAGGCGGCCCAATTCACAGATTAATCAGCCCTCTGATGGACCAGGGGACATAAGTTAGGTGGGTGAGTGGGGTGGGGGGACTAATTAATGAGTAGACAATAGCTGGAACCAATTAGAGTGGGGTGGGGGACTAATTAATGAGTAGACAATAGCTGGAACCAATTAGAGTGGGGTGGGGGGACTAATTAATGAGTAGACAATAGATAGCTGGAACCAATTAGAGAGGGGAGGGGGGACTAATTAATGAGTAGACAATAGCTGGAACCAATTAGAGTGGGGTGGGGGGACTAATTAATGAGTAGACAATAGCTGGAACCAATTAGAGTGGGGTGGGGGGACTAATTAATGAGTAGACAATAGCTGGAACCAATTAGAGTGGGGTGGGGGGACTAATTAATGAGTAGTCAATACCTGGAACCAATTAGAGTGGGGTGACTAATTAATGAGTTGACAAACCATATCTATCTATCTATCTATCTATCTATCTATCTATCTATCTATCTATCTATCTATCTATCTATCTATCTATCTATCTCTATATATATATACACACACACACAAAGGGTGTATACAAAGAGTATACAAAGGGTGGGGGGGGGCAGTAAAATAGTACAATGGAGCTGACAATATGAATTATAGAGAAGAACAGTCTCAGCTGTGGGTGTATAGGGGCCCAGGATTGAATGCTGAGGACGTTAGTGAAAGCAAATATGCACGTGGGACACAAAAAGGTAAAAAGCTCAAAAAAAATGACACAAAAAAAAAAAAAAATGCATGCATTCATATAAAGGGGACATTCACATCATATTCCTGTCATGGATATTAAAAGTCATGATGAAATGAATACAAACATACAATGCATATAATGCATATAATGCAATATTAAAAGAACAAACTTACCTTCATATATTCCTTCTGCAGGACCCGAATAATGGCAGAACAGGTCTCTGGAATAATGATCCCCAGAGCCTGGGGGGAGATGCCTGTCGAGAACTTGAGGTCCTGAAGACTTCTCCCTGTCGCCAAGTAGCGCAACGTGGCGACGAGCCTCTTCTCCGGAGTGATGGCTTGCCGCATGCAGGTATCCTGCCTGCTGATATAAGGGGTCAGCAAAGCCAGCAGACGGTGAAAAACGGGGTCCGTCATCCTGAGATAATTCCTGAAATCATCAGGATTATTCTCACGGATCTCACGGAGTAAAGGCATATGCGAGAATTGGTCACGCTGGCGCAACCAATTCTTTGTCCATGAACTCCTCACCCTGTTCACAGACTGGGCTCGGGTCAAAGTATTAACCCCAACACTATAAGGATTAACAAGTCTCCATTTTGTTATACTGTCATCCATTTTAAAACTTTGTATGACCAAGCTAGAATTCTAATTACTTTTGACATAAATGCTTGCTATTTGGAAAACATGCTGTTTTCCTTGAATGCCCTTGGCCGCGAGAGTTTGTACAGAGAAAGCCAAGATATGCAACTATCTTATATTGTCTCTGACCTAGAACGTCTGGACCACAGACTATTAGCACAATATTGTTGAATATTGTTGAATATCGTAGACTTATTCTTATCTCGTGAAGGTTAATGACGTGCTTTGCCGTGAAGACAATTTCTGCTTATTTTGCTTGTTCTGTCAATAAACCTGTTACTAGGAAAAGCTTGGTGTATAGCTACGAGCGCATCCCTGATTGGCTACTCCACAGGGCGCCACCCCAACTGTTTCAGCATATAACCTGTTGTATTCAAAACATTAAATTGTAATCATTATTCACGTACATCTCGTGTATGTGCCTTGATTATCTCACCGGTGAATGGGACTCCCAAGTTTATCCAGACCACGGCCTAGGCGAGATAGGAAGAGGGAAATCGAGCACCTAACAGAGCAAGGACCTACCTTTACAGCTGGTACCAGAAGTGGGGTCATCGATTCGGCAGGTGAGTGACTACTGATTTATTTACCTTATTGGTGAGGATCTTTTGGTGTCACTCATACTGCCGCGGTGACCGCCACGTGCGGGACCTGTATTGCTGCTGTGCCTCCGCGGTGGGCTAGGCTGGCCCATCGGGAGAAGTAGAGGGCTCGTACCTAAAAAGAGAGTCCGGCTAGGTTGGCCTGACTTAAAACTAAATAGATTAAAAGAGAGTCCGGCTAGGTTGGCCTGACTTAAAACTAAATAGATTAAAAGAGAGTCCGGCTAGGTTGGCCTGACTTAAAACTATTAAGTAAAATAGATTAAAGAGGAACATTACAGGGAAGGGAAGCAATAGATTGCGCCCTCCCCAAATAAGGTCGGATGTTCAAGGGACGCCCGAAGGGTAATTTGATCAAATCAAACACAGTGCACATTTTATCTAGTCATGTAAAACGATTGTATGTGATTTAGTTGTTCATATTTTTCATTTTATCTGGTCATGTAAAACGATTGTATGTGATTTAGTTGTTCATGTTTTTCTTTCCAGGTTACGTAAGTATTTCAAACTTGCCTTTTCAATAGTTTTTTTTGTATTTTGCTGTTCTTTCAATGTCTTTACCTTGTGATCCAGATTGCTGTGAAATTGTTAACCCTTGCCCTCACTGTACTGTTGGTTTATTGTTTCTTAAACAAATTGATATCCTGATATTGATAGCCACTCGCCCAGGGGGATATTCCACTAGACTAGGAGAACGCCCCGTGTACCCCCAGGACGAAATTTCTCCCATTGTCCCGCTAGTCAGAATAAACCTGCATAGCCCAGTCAGTGAAACCCACCTCCTTGCTGAATCTTCCCTGGAAGAAGTTCAACAACAGGTGATTCGTGCCACTGGCTGCTATCACCTCTGCCCCCTTACCAAGCATCTCCTAACACCCCCCCATAATGGGGAATACTGTAGGCAAAGACGGGACCCCTTATGAACAACCTACTCCCTATCAGTATGTGCAGACTATAGTGCCCGGTCCCTATGTAGAACCATTTTGGAGTCAGGTTAGGGAAAGGTGCCAGCAATTAGGGATCCATGATATAGGTCCCGCGGGCCCCTGCAACACAGAAGATTGGCATGTAGTAAAAAAGATTTGTCAGTTACATAAGCACTCATACCCCCCCGGGAAGTGGGATGTAGATTACATGAAAAAATCTTGCAAGATATGGGAAGCCCCTCTAAAAATTTATAAAAAAAGCATGCCAAAAATCATGCCCTCACAGAAGGAAAACCAATACCCTCGGCCCCTATAACTACACCCCTGAACGCCCCAGAAATAATCCCTTTTATAGTGGGTCCCTTTTTTACCACTACTGTAATGGCCGGAGGGGAGCCAAAAGTAGTACAGCTGCTAAAATTAATTAACCCCAAATGGGCTACCCAACCCCCGGAGGATTTCATGTCAGACACCCGCTCCAGGGAAACTTCCGGGGTTTTTGAACAAAAAGGGGGGTTATTTTATAACACATTTGAACCCCCAACCCCTTTAATGGCACTCCAACCATATGCCCCCACTCGAAGACCAGAATATGCCCGCCAACCACCAGACCAGGGTTGTTTCAACTGTGGTCAAATGGGACATTGGAAGTCCAATTGTCCCTACCGTAGGGGCCAGACGGGACCTTGGGGGAAGGGAAATGGACGAAGGCGTTACCCTAACGCCTTTCCTTCAACTCCACAACATCAACGTACCCCCACTTACCAAGGACCAGTGTCAGGCCCCAGATATCACCAGCCCTATCAAGGACCCCAAGGACCCCCTCCACCTAACAATGCCGCCCTTCGTGTTCCACCACCCCCACCAGCCCCTATTCCCATGCAATGGCCTGCCACCCAACCCTCAAGCAGGACATAGGGCTGCCTGGAGTATGTCCCTTCCCTCAGCCTGGTATGTTACAATGTGTCCTGGAGGAGCCTACCCCAGGTGATCCTGGGTGTAGATGGAAAACGCATTTGTTTTCTCATTGACACTGGTGCCACCTCTAGCTCCATCAATGATGTGACCTTTGACACGCCATAATGTTCTGAGGGAAGCTCCATAGGTATTAATGGGACTCCTGTTACCCACCCTATCACCCCACCCTTATCAGTAACCACCCCGGAGGGGGTGCTACTTTGCCAACAACGGTTTGCCATCCTACCCCAATGCCCAGTCTCCCTGATGGGAAGGGACTTAATGTCCAAACTGGGAGTGGTGATCAAATTTGATCCACAGGGAGCAGTAACTGCCAGCTCCGCACTCTGCGACTTACAGGGCCCAAAGAGACAATCCAAAAAAGGGTATTTTGTACTCTTACCTGCCTCCCTGGAAACCCATGCTATTTGGGCAGAGAATAACGCGAGTGTAGGTTTCATCCCATGTACCCCTTACACCCCCCAAATGCGCCCAGACTCAGTACCTGTTTTTCAAAAACAATATGCACTACATTCTGACAAAATTGAGGGGATTACACCCCTCATCAATAGGTATGTAGCCATGGGCATCCTGACACCCGTCATCAGCTCATGGAACACCCCCATATACCCAGTGAGAAAGGCAAGCGGGGAATGGCGCTTGGTACAGGACCTCAGGGCAGTCAACAAAATGGTGGTTCCTCTCCCCCCTCTGGTCTCAGACATTGCCTTTATTTTTTCTTGCATACCGGCAAACTCTGTGGCCTACACAGTAATTGACTTAGCTAACGCTTTTTTTAGCATCCCTGTGGATCCACTGGCCCAGCCCATGTTTGCTTTTTCTTGGGGGGGGGGCGGGGAGGGGGCAACTGACCTGGACCCGCCTACCGCAGGGCTATGTGGACAGCCCGGCAGCCTTCTCTATGGTATTGAATGAGACAGTCAAATCCTGGCAATCGAGCGCCGGGTCGGTACTCATCCAATATGTGGATGACCTCCTTCTCTGCAGCCCCACCCCAGAAGCTTGTGAAGAAGACTCAAAAAACTTGCTGGATCACCTAGCCAAGGCAGGTCACTTGGCCTCACGGAAAAAGATACAGTGGGTGACCCCTACTGTAGAGTACTTGGGGTGCATCCTCAACAAGGGAGAGAGAAGTGTTTCCCCCCACCGTGCCGCAGCCCTTAACGCTCTGCAGCCACCCAGGGACAAGGCCGCCCTCTTGTCTTTCCTGGGAGCAATCGTCTATTGCCGGCAATGGATCCCTGACTGCTCATTTCATGACTCCATTCTGAGGAGGGCCACGCTCTCCACTGCGCCAAAAGTGGTGGAATGGACGGAGGAAATGTTACACTCATTTAACACCCTCCTCTCCTCCCTTGCCTCCGCCCCGGCCTTAGGACTAGTGGACTACAGGAAAACTTTTTATCTATATTGTGTAGTTAATGGATCTGCCTTTGCAGCAGTTCTTGCCCAAGAGCACGGTAATTCTTACCGACCGGTGGCTTTCCTTTCAAAGAAACTCCCACTCCAGGTCCAGGGCATGCCTGCTTGCCTCCAGAACATGGCCGCATGTGCCATGGCCATCCAAGAGGCCAACAAGTTAGTTCTGGGACACCCCCTAACTGTATACACTACCCACTCAGTCACCCACCTTATCCAAAACCTCAATACACAACATATGACCACCCAAAGAGCCAGCGGGTATGAAATCATTCTTCTAAACACCTCCAATCTGACCATCAAACACACCTCTGACACCTCCCCCATCCTCAGGCTATTACATTCTCTGCTCAAACTCATGAATTATGGTGAACCATCCAAAATGCATGACTGCACAAAAGTGTTGGACCAAGTCACCTCCCCACGTAGGGACTTAACAGACGTACCTCTGGCCGGTGCAGAGGAAGTTTTTGTGGACGGCAGTTGCTCGCGCCCTTCGGATTCCACTTTCCTGACAGGATACGCGGTAGTACAACTCCCAGATCTGGTTCTGGAGGCTAAGCCACTTCCGCCTTCCTCGGCACAGGTCGCGGAACTGGTAGCCCTCACCAGAGCATGTATCCTGTTCACAAATAGGGATGTCAATATTTACACTGATAGTCGATACGCCTTCGGCGTGGTTCACGATTTCGGGGTGATCTGGGCTAACAGGGGGTTTAGAACGGCTGACAACAAAATTATAGCCAACAAGGAGCATATCCTGGCCCTTCTCCAGGCTATATTACTGCCCAAACATTTGGCGATTATTAAAGTCAAGGCTCACACCACCACTGGTAGCTACATTGCCCGAGGCAACGCCCTTGCGGATAGATGCGCTCGAGCGGCGGCAAATTCCTCCACACATCCACCCGCCCCTACCACGATATTTTTCCAACAAGATTTTTCAGCGCCAGATTTCCCCTCAGTTGCAGCCCAAATCCAATCCATGGCCACAGACGCTGATGCCCTTTTCTGGGTCCAGCAAGGATTGTCCAAAGACCAAAGAGGCCTTTGGACAAATGGAGGGGTCATTGGGATCCCTGAAGCCAGCTCGGCCCTCATCCTTTCCTACCTGCATGGTCCCGGACATATAGGGTCCCAACCCTTGCAACAGCTGTATGAAAAAACTTTCTGCACAGTTAATCTAAAGAACCATGCAAACACCCTAACGAAGTCATGCCTCACATGCGCTCAAAACAACACGCAGGGTAAGCGACATGGTATACACGGCCAGTTGCCCCCACCCCTAGGCCCACTACAGGAACGTTAAAACGTTAGAACGTTTCCAAGAATGTCTGGTATAGAGGATGATCGATAACTTCGTGCCAAAGTTATGATCACAGGAGGGATTATAAGGATTAACAAGTCTCCATTTTGTTATACTGTCATCCATTTTAAAACTTTGTATGACCAAGCTAGAATTCTAATTACTTTTGACATAAATGCTTGCTATTTGGAAAACATGCTGTTTTCCTTGAATGCCCTTGGCCGCGAGAGTTTGTACAGAGAAAGCCAAGATATGCAACTATCTTATATTGTCTCTGACCTAGAACGTCTGGACCACAGACTATTAGCACAATATTGTTGAATATTGTTGAATATCGTAGACTTATTCTTATCTCGTGAAGGTTAATGACGTGCTTTGCCGTGAAGACAATTTCTGCTTATTTTGCTTGTTCTGTCAATAAACCTGTTACTAGGAAAAGCTTGGTGTATAGCTACGAGCGCATCCCTGATTGGCTACTCCACAGGGCGCCACCCCAACTGTTTCAGCATATAACCTGTTGTATTCAAAACATTAAATTGTAATCATTATTCACGTACATCTCGTGTATGTGCCTTGATTATCTCACCGGTGAATGGGACTCCCAAGTTTATCCAGACCACGGCCTAGGCGAGATAGGAAGAGGGAAATCGAGCACCTAACAGAGCAAGGACCTACCTTTACAAACACCAAGCCCCAATATAGCACAAACTCGTTCCCGAGTACGTCCACTCTCCATGGCTTTGAAACGGTCGGCTGAACAAACAAGCTCAACTGAACGCACTGAAGAACAGCCAGACCTATGAAGAACGACCTGAAACCCAGAAACGAGCGGACCAGAAGCGCCTAATAACAGGTACAACTGATCCACGCGTACCGAAAGACAGATACAAACCTCACAGGTAGACTGCGCCGCAGTGAACGGACAAATTAAGCTGAAGTCTGAAAAGCGCGAATCGTCTCTAACCAAACTTCTACTAACGCAAAGTCAGCAGAAGGAGCCCAAAGGGTGCTTTGCTGTGTCTTGGACTTCCTATTTCTAGTCCCGTCGTACGCGCACGCTTTCAGCGGACTGTCTGTTCATCGTGTGTGGTCAAGTCCGTTCATTCAAAATTTGGACGGACTGTCTGTCGGATTGTCTGACGAACTTAGTTGGGCAGACAATCCGCCCGTGTGTACGCGGCCTAAGAGTTTACCTACCCCAATGTTGGAGGTCAACTTTAACCTCGGATTTGCCCCCTTCCTGACCAGAGCACTTTTTGCGATTCAGCACTGCGTTGCTTTAACTGACATTTGCGCAGTCATGTAATGTCGTACCCAAACAAAATTGACGTCCTTTTTTTCCCAAAAATAGAGCTTTCTTTGGGTGGTATTTGATTGCCTCTGCGTTTTTTATTTTTTGTGCTATAAACAAAAAGAGAGCAACAATTTTGAAAAAAAGCATTATTTTTTACTATGTGCTATAATAAATATCCCCCAAAAATATATTTAAAGAAAATATTTTTTTCCTCAGTTTAGGCCGATATGTATTCGTCTACATATTTTTGTTAAAAAAAATCGCAATAAGCGTATATTGATTGGTTTGCGCAAAATTTATATTGTCTACAAAATAGGGGATAGTTTTATGGCATTTTTGTTAGTAATGGCGACGATCTGTGATTTTTAGCGTGACTGTGACATTATGTCAGACACATCGGACACTTTTGACACTATTTTGGGACCATTGTCATTTATACAGCGATCGGTGCTATAAAAATGCACTGATGACTGTGTAAATGACACTAACAGTGAAGGGGTTAACCACTAGGGGGCGATGAAGGGGTTAAGTGTGTCCTAGGGAGTGATTCTAACTGTGGGGGGATGGTCTTAAACACACATAACAGAGATCACTGCTCCCGATGACGGGGAGAAGTGATCTCTGTCATATCACTAGGCAGAACGGGGAAATGCTTTGTTTACAAAGGCATCTCTCTGTTCTACCTCTCCGTGGCACAATTGCAGGCACCTGGCGGACACCGAGTCCACGGGACCCATAGTGAAAGTGAAAGCGGGCAGCTCTGACGCGTCCTATTTTGTATTTGAAAGGTGTCCAAGTGGACCTCGTTAACTTTCACCCTAGCTGAGGGTGTCGAGTACAACGCATCCACCCATTGTTGCATCCCCGGCCCGAGTGCAATGTGCTTCAGCGTGGTATTCATAAACAACCAATCAACCCTATCAAATGTCTTCTCCGCATCTGTGGAGAGAAGCACAAGGGTGAGTGAGAAGATTATGCATTATGAATCGCATTCAAGACCCTCTAGGTCAGCCGTTCTCAACCAGGGTTCCGTGGAACCCTGGGGTTCCTCCAGAGGTTGCTAGGGGTTCCTTGAGCTGTAGCTGATGAACCACCTATTTGATGATGCCTACAGAGTTCAAGGTTCAGCACCACTTAGCAAAGCCAGTAGCATGACACCAAATATCTTTTTAGCTGTCTTTAAGGGTGGCAATCTGAGCAACACTTTAAGGGGGACATTATTCCTATTGGTCACTAGTATCTGGGGCATTATTCCTATTGACCCCTGATAAATTGGTTTTCATAAGGGTTCCTCGAGACCTGAAAATAATTTTTGGGGTTCATCTAGAGTTAAAAGGTTGAGAAAGTCTGCTCTAGGTGCTATCTCGCCCTTCCCGACAGGGGACAAATCCCGAATGATCTATGTGAACTAGAGACGGAATATGTGTGAGCAACCTATTAGCTATAAATTTGGTAAGAATTAGGGATGAGCTTCGTGTTCGAGTCGAACGTACGTTCGACTCGAACATTGGCTGTTCGGGCGTTCGGCGAAATCCGAACTCTTGGTCCGTTCGCATCAAAATTCGTATGGCGCGCGCGGATCAGAATGCACTGCGATGGCGCAGTGCATTGCTGGCTCATGATTGGCCAAGCATGCACTGTGACCCCGCATGCACTGTGACCCCGCATGCTTGGCCAATCGCAGCGCCAGCAGCGAGGAGAGCCATGATTGGCCACAGAAATCCTGCCTGTGGCCAATCATAGCTCAGGCTGCGTAGTGCACGCCCCACACTATATAAGGCTGCCTTTGCGGCCTCGTGTAGTGTGTTGGCATCTGAAGCAGTGGGTGTTCTGTGTACCTTCAACACAGTTACACACCAATCGTTTTTGGCTGATTTCCTATCTTGCTCTTGTGTAGTGGTTATTGTCTGTGCCCTGACCGCAGTATACACCACTATATTCACCTCACCTATATAGCTAGTGATCTAGCTTTAATAATAGAGCTTGCAGTCAGTAGTGTTAGGAGATAGTGCGTGCTGTCTGCGTGCTCTGTACCCAGTACATACCGCTATAATCCACCTACATAGCTGTTCTCTATTTGGGCCCAATTGTCATCTGCAGGAGTTATTGGAAGTTGTGTGTGCTTCCAGCACAGCACAGTATACATCTGTATATACCCGTTTATCTCTGCTGTTCTATAAAAAAGGCATCTGCAGGAGTTAGTGGGTGTTGTGTGCCTCCAGCACAATATAAACTACCCAACTACTGTTTTACCCAACTCCCTTCAGGCCATTACCATGTCTGGAAGGCCAGCAAGGAGAGGCAGACAGGCGCGAGCCGATAAAAGAGGGCAAGCAGGCTCTGTGTCTAGAGACAACAGTGCTGGTCGTGGACGCGGTGCATTGTCATCAGCACGTGGCCATGGGACATGCTTGTCCTTCTTTTCTGCAGCTGGACATGTTGAACCGCAACATGCCAATGACTTGGTAGAGTGGATGACCAAGCCCTCTTCATCCTCCTCATCCTATCTCACCCAGTCTCAGGGTAGTAGCAAAGCAGCTGCCAACACATCGTCTTCCCTCCTCTCAATGTCATCATCAGTGACTCCTTCCCTAGACCCACCACGTCCTCCTGAGGAGTCTCCTGAACTCTTTGAGCACAGTGTTGGGTACATGCTCCAGGAGGATGCCCAGTGTTTGGTGGGCTCTGATGATGACACTCAGCTAGAGGAAGGCAGTAGCGTGAGCGCAGAGAGAGGGGATGCTCAAGAAGGACAGCAATCTGGCAGTCATGTTCCACAAGCTGCAGCATACTGCCAGGTTTGCTACAGCGATGAAGAGGGAGGGGATGATGAGGGCACTGACTCCACGTGGGTGCCTGGAAGGAGGGAGGAGGAGGAGGCACATGTCCAACGAGGCAGGATGCCCTCCGGGGGCCAGCTTAGGGGCAGCACACCGACTGAATCACACCGCAGAGCTCCGCCTGCGCAGAGCGCTTCCTCTGCGCGTTATTCTAAAAGTTCTTTGGTGTGGGTCTTTTTTGAGACGAGTGCATCAGATCGCACCGCTGCTATTTGCAACATATGTCTCAAGCGTATCTCACGTGGCCAAAACATCAGCCGCTTGGGCACCACATGCTTGACCAGACATATGTTGACCTGCCATGCAGCTCGTTGGCAAGCGTACCTCAAAGACCCACACCAAAGAACAAAGCGGACCTCTCCTTGCCCCTCATCAGCTGGCATCTCCAACCTCACTAGACCTTCAGTCCTCTCTGAAACCTGCTCTGAGAGGAATGAAGGTGTAGAATTAGGTGTGTCACAGCCAAGTGCTTCCGGGAACTCTGCTAGTGGTACATCCACATCCGATTATAGCAGGCAAATGTCCCTGCCCCAGCTGCTGGACCGGCGGAAGAAGTTTACTCCCAGCCATCCACATGCCCAGCGTTTGAATGCTAGCTTGGCTAAATTGCTAGCACTTCAACTGCTGCCTTTTCAGTTGGTAGACTCTGCCCCCTTCCGTGAGTTTGTACAATGTGCGGTTCCTCAGTGGCAGGTCCCCAAACGCCACTTTTTCTCACGGAAGGCGATTCCGGCTCTCTACCGACATGTGGAAGGCAATGTCCTTGCCTCGCTGGACAGGGCGGTCAGCGGTAAGGTGCATATTACCGCTGACTCATGGTCCAGCAGGCATGGACAGGGACGTTACCTGTCTTTCACGGCCCATTGGGTCACTCTTCTGGCTGCTGGGAAGGATGCAGGACAAGGTGCAGTAGTGTTGGAGGTTGTTCCGCCACCACGCCTCCAAAATGCTACTATTGGTTGTGACACACCTCTCTCCTCCACCCCCTCCTCTTCTTCTTCCTCCATGGCCTCTTCCAGTGCTCTGTCCTCAGAACCAGCGGTGCTCCGTAGGCGTTGCAGGGGCTACGCAAGTACGCAGGCAAAACGATGCCATGCCGTGCTTGCGCTGGTTTGTTTGGGGGACAGGAGCCACACTGGGGCTGATGTTTTGTCAGCTCTGCAGGGGCAGGCCGAGAGGTGGTTGACGCCACGCCAGCTTAAGCCAGGAATGGTGGTTTGCGACAATGGCACCAACCTCCTCTCCGCCCTCCGACAGGGACAACTGACCCATGTGCCCTGTGTAGCTCACGTCCTTAACCTGGTGGTGCAGCGGTTCTTGGGCAGGTACCCCGGCTTACATGATGTCCTGAAGCAGGCCAGGAAAGTCTGTGTGCATTTCCGCCGATCATTTAATGCCTGTGCTCGGCTGGCTGAGCTCCAAAAGGAGATGAACCTGCCCAAGAACCGCCTTATATGTGACATGCCCACCAGAGGGAACTCAACATTGGCCATGCTGCAGCGGCTGCACACGCAGCAGAGGGCCATCAATGAGTACCTGTGCGACTACGGCACCAGGACAGGGTCAGGGGAGCTTGGTTTTTTCTCACCACGCCAGTGGGGCATGATCAGGGATGCATGCACTGTCCTGTCACCGTTTGAGGAGGCCACAAGGATGGTGAGCAGTGACAGTGCATGCATTAGTGACACTGTACCTCTTGTCCACCTCTTGGAGCATACGCTGCGTGGAATAATGGACAGGGCACTTGAGGCAGAACAGAGGCAGGAAGAGGAGGACTTCCTTGCCTCTCAAGGCCCCCTTTATCCAGACAGTGTTCCTGCTGTGCCACCCATCACACAGGAAGAGGGTGAGGAGGAGGAAGAGGAGGAGGAGGATGATTGTGTCAGCATGGAGGTGGAGGCTGGCACTCAGCATCAGCAGCAGCAGTCTTATAGGGATGATTTACAGTCCCAAGAAACACGTGGACTTGTACGTGGCTGGGAGGAGGTAGCTGCGGATCATGTTGTCCTTAGTGACCCAGAGGACTCCGGACCGAATGCCTCAGCTAACCTACGCTGCATGGCCTCCCTGATCCTGCAAAGCCTGCGGAAGGATCCTCGTATTCTTCGGATCAAGGAGAGGGACCATTACTGGCTGGCCACTCTCCTTGATCCACGGTACAAGGGTAAGGTTGCCGACCTTATCTTGCCATCGCAGAGGGAGCAGAGGATGAGACATCTCCGGGAGGCCTTGCAGAAAGCTCTGTGCAACGCGTTCCCAGAGACTGGGAGGTCACAAACTCCTAGTCCTGGACAACGTGTTGCTGAGGCATCAGTCAGAAGGAGCGGTGGAGAAGGTGGCCGTCTGACTGATGCTTTCAGACAATTTTTTAGTCCGCAGCCCCAAGGTATGATTGGTTCCAGCACCCATCGCCAGCGTCTAATTTACATGGTGCAGGAATACCTAGGGGCAAGGTCAGACTTGGACACCTTTCCCACCGAAAATCCTCTGGCTTACTGGGTCTTGAGGATGGATCACTGGCCAGAGCTTGCACAGTATGCAATTGAGCTACTGGCCTGTCCTGCATCCAGCGTTCTTTCGGAACGCACCTTCAGTGCTGCTGGTGGCTTTGTTACCGATCACAGGGTGCGCCTGTCCACCGAATCAGTTGATCGACTGACCTTCATCAAGATGAATCAGTCTTGGATCACCCACAGCTACCAAGCACCTGAAGCTGATGTAACCGAATAATTTTTTTTGAAATATCACATCCCTTCAAGACTGCCTATGCTGATGCTGAGTGACTGTCCTGTTATGTTGATTGTCTATCCTCTTCCTCCTCCGCTGATATGTTGGAAGAACATTTTTGGTTCTGGGTGATGCCAGCAGCCCAATTTTTCTGCCCCTGTTTAACAGGGGCGTTTAAGTACAATTTTTGATGCAATGCTTTGCAGCAGGGCTAATTCCTGCAATAAAACTAGAGTATATGGCAGAGGTTGCAGTGTGATGGCACCAGCACCAGTGCCTAAGGCCCAATTTTTCTGCCCCTGTTTAACAGGGGCGTTTAAATACAATTTTTGATGCAATGCTTTGCAGCAGGGCTAATTCCTGCAATAAAACTAGAGTATATGGCAGAGGTTGCAGTGTGATGGCACCAGTGCCTAAGGCCCAATTTTTCTGCCCCTGTTTAACAGGGGCGTTTAAGTACAATTTTTGATGCAATGCTTTGCAGCAGGGCTAATTCCTGCAATAAAACTAGAGTATATGGCAGAGGTTGCAGTGTGATGGCACCAGTGCCTAAGGCCCAATTTTTCTGCCCCTGTTTAACAGGGACATGTAATTACAATTCTTGATATATTATTTCACAGGAGGGCCCCTTCCTGTGCCCACCCAGAGTAACGGTGAGGACTTATAGTGTTGTGGCACCAGCACCACAACCACCAAAGGTCAATTTTTCTACCACTGTTCAACAATGGCATGTAATTACAATTCTTGATATAATCGTTCACAGCAGGGCGCTCCAGCGCCCACCAAGAGTCACTTTGAGGGCTTACAATGTTGTGGCAAAACCAACACCTTGTTCCGCCATTTCTGCAGAGCATATAGGGCAGGCCCCTACTTTCAAACATCCAACTTACAAACATCTCCTACTTGCAAACGCAAGGAGACAGCAGAAAGTGAGATGAAAAAAGATGGACGACAAAACAAATTATACAGGGGTGATAACCCTTCCCTATGTTTTCCAAAAAGCTTAAAAATAGTTTTTTTGACTGGAGCTACACTTTAAAAATGTACCAGTTGAAAATTACAAACAGATTCAACTTAACACAACAAACCTACACAGTCCCTGTCTTGTTTGCACTGCCTGTATACTGCTGTTCTGAGTATATAGGGCCTGGGGGCCACACGCATTTCCTTTTTTTAATATGGGTACAGGGTTCCCCTTAATATGCGTACAAGACCCAAATAGGCTGGTAATGGGCAGGGAGGGCTACCCATGCCATTTTTCTGAATGATTTTCAACCATATTGCAGGAACCAGATATAACATTAAAACCGCAAGCAGGGAAACACGTGGCACTTCACAGGCATACTACAGACACCCCCCATGCACCATATTTAAAGGAATATTTCACTTTTTTTTCACTTTAATCGTCATTAAAATCAGTGCTCCCGCCAAAACGGCCGTTTTTAAAACTTTATTTTGCATTGACCCATGTCCCCTGAGGCAGGAGCCAGGTCCCCAAACCCTTTTTAGGACAATATCTTGCATATTAGCCGTTAAAATTAGCACTTTCCATTTCGAACGTTCGAGTCCCATAGACTTCAATGGGGTTCTAACGTTCGTAACGAACGCGGGGTCCGTTCGAAAGTTCTGGTGCGAACCGAACCGGGGGGTGTTCGGCTCATCCCTAGTAAGAATGTTCAGATCTATATTTAAGAGTAAAATGGACCTGTCACTTACACAATGAGCCGTGTCTTTGCCCTCCTCAGGAATCACAGTCACATGGGCCAGTATGCTGACATCAGCAAGATTGTATCCCTCTGTCAAGGAAATGTATGCTGATACAAAACATGGAGCCAAGATCGCTACAAACATCTTATAGTATGAAAGCTTAAATCCATCTGGGCCTGGCGCATTGCCCTTTTTCATGGACTTTACACATGAAATTCATCTGCTGAAATAGGTTGGTCCAAATCCATCACCATTTCATCAGATAAACATGGCATGCCTGAGGACTAGGTACTGTTGGATCTGTTTGTGTACACCGTTACGTGCCGTGGGTGGCGTTTGGGGCGTCAGATTATACAGAGATGTATAATAGTCTCTAAATGTCTTAGCAATGTCGGCTGAGGTTCTAACCATTTTGTCGTCTTTTGTTTTAAGTTGTGCAAGATAGGTATGCACCCTAGTGGACCTTAAAGCATTATCCAGGATTTTACCAGGTTTATTACCGAACTCATAGAACACCCACCTTTTTCTCACCAGCTGAGTTTTAGCTTTCTCCGCAAGTACGGAATTGAGCTTATCTCTCAAATCCGAGAGTTTATCTTCAACCATTTGAGCAGGCGAGGCCTTATGAACCTGTTCTAATTTATAGATATCCCGGAGGAGGGATATATCATATTTCACATTTCCCCCCCAACCTTCATTTTAACACATCGAACAAATGGATCCCAGGAGGGGCGCTCCTGCTATGCTCACAAGTCCTGGCAGCCCTCCCAAACGCAATCAGTGGAACCCCTCCCCAAGCTCAGGAGCAAACTAAAACCATTGAAAAATGTTCAGTCAAAGAGTTCAACAACTGCTTGTACTCCACTGGCCAGGGAATTAGTGATAAAAAGTAAAGGTAAAAGCATACGTGATCCGAGTTAGTTCTGGGTGTCAAACTGTAGAAAGACAACTAGCCGGGTCAGGCTTCGGGATTGGCCGGGTGCCCCCGGACTGGTGGTGTACGAGGCTGACTTGACCTGGATCTGTGCTCTCGCTGTGGATGTGGCTGTGAAGTGCCAGTGTGTCCCAGGCTCTTGGCAGGGCAGTCCAGTCTGGGACCTCTATGGCTTGGCAGTCCAAGAAAAGAAAGATCTGTGGTAGCTGTGTGGAGGTAAACAAGGAAAAGGACTGATTGTCCTTTTTCACCAGCAGGGAGAGAGGATACTTCTAGGTATAGGTGGCTCCCAAAGCTTATATAAACTCCAGCTTAGCAATATCCAGTGGACTCTTCTGCCAGACTGCCCTCATAATGGCTTCCTTTATTGTGAAAAAATGGACCCGACAGAGTACATGAGCGTGCTGTGTTGACCAGATGGCATAATATCGAGGTAGCTGTTGGAATAGAGTTGTTGTGCAAAAGAAAGAATTTAGGCGTTTTAGGGAGTACCCAATCTGTGAATTTTTGTGAGAGCTCATAGACTTGTGTCAAAAAGTGGACAGGACCAGAATTCATGTAGCATGTATCCCCATCTATGGCCGCACTTTTAGCAAGTCTCCGGGACTGTGGGGTAGATAGAATGCAGAAGGGATGGTGTATGATACCCTGATTCCTGATATTTGTTACTTATAGAAGATTTAAAGGACACAGTGCAAATCTTTGTGCGAGCTTCTGGCTCAAGAGTAATCCCTGTTCCAAATGGTCTAGAAGTGTAGTGATAATTTTGAAGCCTCCATAATTAAAAGTCACAGAGAGGGTGTGACTAATTGGGCCTTCGGCCTGACACTCTTGTTCAAGTGGCGTCAGTTTACATGAGAATTTTGGAGAACTGGACAAGCAACGTAAAAAATGTGTAAGCTGCAATGTGTAAGCTGCAATATCTGCAGAGTACCCAATGCAGAAAATGCTGGGATGGTCACGAGTTGGGTAGAGGATAGCCATTTGGAGCGATATAAGAAATATTTTGCATCCCATTTTTGTTCTTGTTTTATCTGGATAAACTGTCCTGTGTACCCGGGGAAAAGTCGAGTTTGTCTTGAATCAGGAACAAGGGTGAATGTAGTTGGGTGATTCCATAAGAATCAAAAGCTATGTTTCAAGCATGCTGGTTTAGTAGACCATAGAACATTTTTAAGAGGGACTGAAGAGATTTAAGGTATTGCAAAGGTACATGGATAGTTATTGTCTGAAACAAGTGAAGGATGTGCTTTATAAAATGTATATATTTTTTTAAAGAATCATACTTACCTAGTTGAATGCAGCATCCGTCTGATGCTGCATCTGTCTGAGAACCGAGCGATCGGACACCGCTGATTTTTCGGTTCTCAGGGCTCTCTAAGCAGAATGTTGCTGACTGTCAGTCACCACTTTCTGCTCTGCTCCCCCCTCCTCCACGTGCGCTCACTGGAGCAGTGGTCATCAACCCTGTCCTCAGGGCCCACTAACAGGCCAGGTTTTATGTATTACCTTGGGGGAGATGCTGACTAGAATGCTGCAATCACTGAGTAGCAAATAATATCACCTCTGATGTATTTCACTTATCTTGCAATCCTGGCCTGTTAGTGAGCCCTGAGGATAGAGTTGATGACCACTGCACTGGATCACTGGGCTGTGGAGGGGATAGGAGTAGCCGGCTCAGGCTCTCAGCGGCTCTCTGAAAAGCTGAACCAGGGGCTGGTCCAGGCATGTGGGCATATCCTGACTCCATTGTCGCAAACTTGCTTGAGCCTGGAATGGCTCTATGACGTCAGCCAACATTTCTGAAAACGGGTCACAGGAGTGCAGAACGAACTGAACTCCTGTGATACACAGAAGTACAGCCAAAACAAGCTTTGGCTGTACTTCTCCTTTAATTTCATTACATTTCCCCATCCAGGAGAGATTCTTGGAGAACCAGGACAACAGGTCAGTCCAAACAAATAAAATAAAAGGGGCAAAATAGTCAAGTCAATGGGAAGTTGGATGCCCAAATAGCTAAAATCAGACAGAGCCAATTTAAATGCAAATTCTGTTTGGAACTGCTGCTTTCAGCAACTTTGGGCCAGGCACCTCCCTTCCTTACGCCATTTTTGGAGTATCTTTTCGCATCCAAATGATTTTAAGCCTGCAAGGGCTGTCATTTCACTATATGTAAGTGAATTTTTTCCCCATTAATTTTCCATTCTGTGTGTTTTTCTGTTGCTTTGCTTTATATGCATATGTTGTTACAGTGCTTTGTACTTGTTTACTTATGTTATGTTATTTTTCTCAAATATTCCATTGTAGCATAGCATACCTTTGATAACTAAAACAGCGGGTGTCTCCTGCTGTGTCAAGCAGTTTGTTCGGCGGCCGTCCATTGTAAAAAAGCCCCGCATCCTCCTCGTCCATGATAGACAGAACACTGATACAGTTTCCCAGCATTGTATCAGTGTTCCGTCTATCATGAACGAGTAAGAGGCGGGGCTTTGTTACAATGGATGGCCGCCAAACAGACTGCATGACACAGCGAGAGACACACACTGTTTTAGTTATCAAAGGTAGGGCTGCAGATGGGCATGACACAGCGGGAGACACCCGTTGTTTTAGTAATCACAGGTACAGCTGCAGATGGGCACCTTCACTCGAGTATAAGCAGAGGGGGCGTTTCAGCCTAAAAAATTTGCTGAAAAACTTGGCTTATACTCATTATACTCATAATTATATCCCCCCTTAATCTCCTCTTCTCGAGAGAGAATAAATTCAGTTCCTCTAATCTTATCCTCATAGCTGAGCTCCATGCCTCTTATCAGTTTGGTTGCCCTTCTCTGCACTTTCTCCAGTTCCCGATATCCTTTTTGGGAACTGGTGCCCAAACCTGAACTGCATATTCCAGATGAAGTCTTACTAATGATTTATACAGGTGCAAAATAATATCTCCCTCTCTGGAGTCCATACCTCTCTTAATACAAGAAAGGACTTTGCTTGCTTTGGAAACCTCAGCTTGGCATTGCATGCTATTATTGAGCTTATGATCTACCAAAATCCCCAGATCCTTCTCCACTATGGATTCCCCCAGTTGTACTCCCCCTAGTATGTATGATGCATACATATTCTTAGCCCCACAAGTGCATAACTTTACATTCATCAAGATTAAACCTCAATTGCCACTTAGTTACCCAATTAGACAGAGCATTGAGGTTGGCTTGTAAATTAGAGACATCCTGTAACAACGTTAATCCACTGCATAGCTTGGTGTCATCTTCAAGCAAAAGGGTGTACGACCCTTTACTTCATACTCGAGCCACACCTCGTCTGTGTCACTCTTGTCCAATGTTTAACACCTGTTTTGAAGTCAGGACAAAGAAAATGCTATTCTGGGTTTTATGTGTTACAGAAGCAATTTTTCTAAGCATTCGATAGACAACACGCAATTTGCATGTATTTTGTTCTGCCTAGTTTTATATGGCTTTGGTCTAGGTACTGTTCGTGTCAACCCAAAGGTTTATAGCAGCCATTCTCAGCCCATGTTCTGTGGAACCCTAGAGTTCCTTCAGAGGTTGCTAGGTGTTCCTTGAGCTGTGGCTAATTGACCTCCTATTTAATGGAGCCAGCAGCATTACCCAAATATTTTTTTAGCTGTCTGTAAGGGTGGCATTCTAACCAACACTGTAAGGGAATTCTTCCCACTGACCACCAATGTAAGGGCCATTTGTCCCACTGGTCCCTTAGTGAATTGGTTTTAGCAGGGTTTCCCCAAGACCTAAAATTGGGAATTCCTCTGGAGTAAAAAGGATGAGAAGGTCTGGGTCAAAGTGTATCTAAGCGCCAAAACAAAAATGGAATATATTTCAGCTTACTAATTCTTAGTTGTAGTAACTGCATTCGTTGGTGATCCTGCCAGTTCTTGTCTCAGGGTGTAGCGCTCAAAGGTACTGTATTTATGCAGCCGCAGCAGCATTGTACCCCTACAAACAGAATATGTTTTAAGACTACAGAACACCTCCTCTTTCCTCAACTCCATAGAGGGGAAGGGGTCTGTAGTCCACAGAGAGGACACAGACTGGTAACAATGTTTTAGGATTTCAGTGCAGCATTGTCAGCTCACTACAGACTGACACCAACAGTGGGGCACAATTCCTTCCACTGATAACAACATTGGGGCACTATTCCCTCCACTGGCACCAAAGATGGGGCACTATTCCCTCCACTGGCACCAAAGATGGGGCACTATTCCTCCCACTGACATCAACTTAAATGGCGTCCCAGTCTTAGTCTGTAGGGTTCAGTATTGAGTTGGTCCACCCTTTGTAGCTATAACAGCTTCAACTCTTCTGGGAAGGCTGTCCGCAAGGTTTAGGAGTGTGTCTATAGGAATGTTTGACCATTCTTCCAGAAGTGGATTCTGTGAGAAGGCCTTCTTGTCCAACATCAGGTATAAACAAGGCCAACGATAAATCCAAGGAAAAACCCAAGCTTAACTTACTGACCAGCATGCAGACAACCAAGTAAACCTGTCTAACAGTATGCATTAAAAGCGGGGTTTAGTTTTCACACATTTGCAAATGCATGCGTAAGCCACAGAGCCTTGTCAAGGCACCCTGGTATCTGTGGTACCTGACACTAACTTATAAGTTTCCCCACAGTGGAGGCACATGCATTCTGATGGCTAGGTGAGAGCAGGTGGACTGAAGGGGAGCCACCCCTTCTTAAAGGTACAGGGGCACACTGAACACCCAGCATATGGCACAATGGCTGCAAAGGTGTCAGTGCATTGCTTGACCATAAAACACAACAGTGATACAAAATGGGTGCACCACTTGCCCCCATCTATAGCTGGCTATCACAGTAAAGCCCCATACACACTATCAGTTTTTCTGCTGAGTTTTTCCTTCAGATTTACCAAAACCATATAATATGAGGTCAAACCTTAGGAGTTTCAATGTGTATGCAATCAGGCAGGCCCTTGCACTACATGGTTTTGGTAAACCTGAAGGAAAAACTCAGCAGACAAACTGATAGTGTGTATGGGGCTTCAGAAGCATTGGAAGGCTAACAACAGTTATAAACAAGGCCAAGGATAAATCCAAGGAAAAAACCAAGCTTAATTTACTGACCAGCCCACAGACAACCAAGTAAACCTGTCTAGCAGTATGCGTTAAAAGCAGGGATTTAGTCTGCACACATTTGCAAAACATTCCTATAGACACACTCCTAAACCTTGTGGACAGCCTTCCCAGAGGAGTTGAAGCTGTTATAGCTGCAAAGGGTGGGACAACCCAATATTGAATCCTACGGACTAAGACTGGGAGGCCAATAAAGTTGATGTAAGTGGGAATAATAGTGCCCCGTCATTGTTATCAGTGGAAGGAATTGTGCCCCACTGTTGGTCCCTCATCCATGTCTTTATGGACCTGGCTTTGTACACTGGTCCAAATCATTTGGTGGAGGGGGGATTATGGTGTGGGGTTGTTCTTCAGGGTTTGGGCTTGGCCCCTTAGCTCCAGTGAAGGGAACTCTTAAGACGTCAGCATACCAAAACATTTTGGACAATTTCATGCTCCCAACTTTGTGGGAACAGCTTGGGGATGGCCCCTTCCTGTTCCAACATGACTACGCACCAGTGCACAAAGCAAGGTCCATAAAGACATGGATGAGCGAGGCCTGCACAGAGTCCTGACCTCAACCCGATAGAACACCTTTGGGATGAAGTAGAGCGGAGACTGCGAGCCAGGCCATCTCATCCAACATCAGTGCCTGAGCTCACAAATGCGCTTCTGGAAGAATGGTCAAACATTCCTATAGACACACTGCTAAACCTTGTGGACAGCCTTCCCATAAGAGTTGAAGCTGTTATAGCTGCAAAGGGTGGGCCAATTGATAGAAAGGATGAACCACCACCCCAATGTAATCCTCGAGGACTGAAGCTCTGTCTCCTAGCAGCTATGAGTAAGCACTGATTACAGTGTGAAACGCGTCAGGATTTTCCTGTACCCTGTTATTCTTTTGCTGTGGATTTTTTGATTTTGTTTTGATGTGACCCACGTTGTTTCAATTAAAGATGGGATTTCAAGTCTTTTTGCAGTGTGCGGCTATCCAAAGTTTTGTCCTGCTTGTTTGCTCAAAGGGCGGGCCAACTCAATATTGAACCCTACAGACTAAGACTGGGATGCCATTAAAGTTCATGTGCGTGTAAAGGTAGGTGTCACAATACTTTTGGTAATATAGTTTATTTTACCCCTTCCCAAAGGCCACACGCCAATATACGTTGGCAGAATGGCACGGGTGGGCAAAAGAGTGTACAGGTATGTCCCCTTTAGAATAATAGAGTGAGTGAAATACTGCGGGGAGAGGGGGCAGGGGAAGGGTCATCCCCATTTTTGGGGGGAAGCTGGTCTGATGGGACCCACAGGTAGAGTCTAAACTCTGGGGGGGGAACCAAAGGGCCTAGGAGGAGGCGCTTCTGGAAGAATGGTCAAACATTCCCATAGACACACTCCTATACCTTGTGGACAGTCTTCCCAGAAGAGTTGAAGCTGTTATAGCTACAAAGGGTGGGCCAACTCAATATTGAACCCTACAGACTAAGACTGGGATGCCATGAAAGTTCATGTGCATGTAAAGGCAGGAGTCCCAATACTTTTGACAATATAGTGTATGTACACACTCTAAAGACATGCTGGTAGGTTAATTGGATCCTGTCTAAATTAGCCCTAGTGTATGTATGAATGTGAGTTAAGGACCTTAGATTGTAAGCTCCTTAAGGCTAGGGACTGATGTGAATGTACAATGTATATGTAAAGTGCTACGTAAATTGATGGCGATATATAAGTACATGAAATAATAATAATAATGTACGTAGATTGCTCTAGCCCTAGCAAATTTTGCATAGAGCATTCAGACTCAAAACGAATAACTAACCGCTATGGTGTAATGGGCATTTGCAGCAAATTCCATGACATGAACAGTCTCCTTCTTTATATATTTTTACTTGACATTACTCAGAAAGTAAATAGTCTGTTTGCCTGCACCTCGCAACATAGATTGTACCATGGCTAGTCACGTTTGCAGCTGCTTCTATTTCTAATCTGTTCCCTGATGGTAGGGGCTGAAGAAGTCATCTGATACTTATTCTTCTCTGGCCCTTCCAGACCTTGTCGTAAATCCGGGGGCTCCAGCACTTTCACAGGGAGGGGTTGCTTAGAGGGGGGGGGGGGGGGTGGCAAGTGCTGGAAATTCCCTTTAACTATATACAGGGAGAAGAGTGCCATGTGTTCATACTTGTCACTGACCCCTCCCTCTTTACCTGGTCTTTTATTTTTGTGTTGGCCCCCCTCCCAAGTCACAGGCTAAATTTGGTAAAATGCCCGTCTATCCAATCAGGGGTTAGCTGGCATGGGATTGGGACTGGGGGGGTGTAATAGTTAGTGGCATCCAATCAGGGCCGAAGTGGGAGCAGGTGTGTGAATGGGCACAGTACAAATTAGAGGCAACTCTTTAAAGAGAAACCTTTGAGTGTCTCTACCAAGGAGCTAGCAGATACCTCCAGCCTGTCCTTTCTCTACCCAGGCATTGAGGTGACCCGCCAAAATGGTAAGTGAACTGAGACCAATGGATTTTTCACCTCGTGTCATAGCAGTGCTGGAATAGTAGCGGGCAACTCTAGTTTCCAGACCGGACAAGTGTCACCTATACACACAGGGATGTTTTATAGAATCTGGAGCATAAGAAAAGTTTGGTTCATTGCTCATAGCAACCAATTATAATTCAGCTTTCATTCTGCACCCTGAACTGGAAATGCCAAACTTGGAGCCTGCTTGAATGCTATGGGCAACAGCTTCGTGTCTCTGCTCCAGGTTTCAGAAATCATACTGCTTAGAGATCCGACTAAGCACATTCCCTAACAGTATGAGGGATGAATGTCACACATACGCGCGCTCATTCATTAGTCATCACTGAAAGGAGCTGTCACCGGAAGTTTTGCCCTGTCCCCAATAATGATGGATGGCTTTGTCATCCACCATGTTTTACTGAATTAAATGGGGGGGGGGGGGGGGGATTCCTGGGCTGTGGAAATGATCGAAGAGTGTGATTTTTTTTTTTCCATCTACTGTAGTATAACCTTTAAATTCTATGAATTGTGACTCTGATGCAAATGATTTTATGTCTTCGTAAGGGAGCTGTGATATTGATCGTGGCACTGATTTAAATAGTGATTTGTTTATCATCGTCTTTTAATTTAGAATCCCACCGCGGCTAAAAAAAACTGTATTCTGAAATACTGGGACTTATTTGCCTCGTGGACAGTACAAGTGCAGGCTGTGTCTCCACTATTGCCAAATGCACTCTTATTATTACCCAATTAGGGATCTACTCAATAGGGTTGGATGGTGTCAATGATGATATGTCGCCTGTATCCTTGATGCATAAACATAGGCTCATGTATATTTTGTAAAGGTATAAATGAATATTGTTTTTACCCAATCTGTTTTACCTTTCACAAAGATAGACAGTAACAGTTTTGGGGGTACAGAATCAGATGCAAAAGTAAACTGGTACACATCATGTGTGCAAATATCATCCACAATCTTCAAATGCATCATATAATCGACTTATGCCACGTACACACGATTGGAATTTTGGTCGGAAAAAACTTTTCCCGATGGAATTCCGATGGGATTTCGCTCAAGCTGTCTTGCATACACACGGTCACACCAAATTCCGACTGCCAATAACACAGTGATGTACAACATGTACGACGGGACTAGAAAAAGGAAGTTCAATACCCAGTAGCCAATAGTTTCCATCTCGTAGTTGAATCTGAGCATGCGTGAGTTTTTGCATGTCGGAATTGCATACACACGATCGGAATTTCTGATAGAAAGTTTTTCCGTCGGGAAAATTGAGAACATGCTCTCAAATTTTTGCCGAAATTCCGATTGTGTGTACGTGGCATTAGAACATGACACTGGGTGCCATGAATAAAGGATGTGATTTTTGACTGCATCCAACTTATACAGGTTGTTAATATGTGTTCCCTCCATTTATCGAGAGTAAATATGAGTTTTTAAAGGAGCCAGAGTCTGAGCTGTTTTTGTATATGACAATGATGCCGCACAACTGAATATTTCAATTGTGTTAGCTATGGATAGAGGAAAATAAAGCATCCAAATTATGACTTTTATTGAGTGATTAAAACCACTTGCTTACTGGGCACTTAAACCCCCCTCAGTCCCAGACCAATTTTCAGCTTTCAGCGCTGATGCACTTTGAATGACAATTGCGCGGGCATACAACACTGTACCCAAATGAAATTTTTATCATTTTTTTCCCACAAATAGAGCTTTCTTTTGGTGGTATTTAGTTACAGCTCGGAGTTTTATTTTTTGCTAAACAAACAAAAAAAGATGCAAAAAAAAAAAAAAAAAATCATGTTTTAATAGTTTGTTATAAAATTTTGCAAACGGGTCATTTTTCTCCTTCATTGAAGTGCGCTGATTAGGCGGCACTGATGGCTGCATTGGTGGGCACTGATGGGCTGCATTGGTGGGCACTGATGGGCTGCATTGGTGGGCACTGATAGGCTGCACTGGTGGGCACTGATAGGCATAGTTAAGGCGGCACTAATAGGCACAGATAAGGCGGCACCGATGGGCACAGATAAGGCGGCACTGATGGGCAAAGATGGGCACAGATAAGATGGCATGGATGGGTGGCACGGATAAGTGGCACGGATGGGTGGCACGGATGGGCACTGATAGGTACCACTGATAGATGGGACTGATGGGCACTGATAGGTGGCACTGATAGGTGGCTCTGATAGGTGGCACTGCTGGGCACTGATGGGCGGCACTGCTGGGCACTGATGGGCGGCACTGCTGGGCACTGATGGGCGGCACTGGGTCGCAGCACCTTTGAGGCAGATTGTGGGCACTGTGGGTGGCACTGTTGGTGGCACTGCTGGATGGCACTGTGGGTGGCATTGTGGGTGGCACTGTAGGTGGCACTGTGGGCACTATGGGCACTGATGGGGGGCACTTACTTTTATTCAGGATGGCACGGCGGTGGGCAGGTGGGCACTGGCAGGGGGCAGGTGGTCAGCTGTATTGCTGGCCGTGATCGGGACTGATGTCCCGATCACGGCCGCCGGTGATCGGCTTTTTTTTTCTCTCCTCGCGCTGTCAGCGCGAGGAGGAATAATAGCCGATTACCGGCTCCGTTCTATCACATGATCAGCTGTCATTGGCTGACAGCTGATCACGTGATAAGGGGTCGGGATCGACTCCTTGCACGGATCGGTGATCAGGCGAGTCTCACGGACTCGCCGATCACAGAGCGCGCCGCGCGCGCCCCTCAGGGGGCGCGCAGGCCGCTCGTATCCGGGACGACGTCAATAGACGTAGTCCCGGAAATGTAGGTCCGCGCTAATGCCGTCATTTGGCAATAGCGCGGATCTGTAGTGGTTAAGGTGGAAAACTCTCAAAACTAACTGGCCATACATGGAGGGTCACTATTATATTAAATAATCAGACTCTCGGATAATTACCCATTCTCCTAGCAAACACTTCTTTCCATTATTACGGTTTAAATTGTACTCAAGGTGTCCCAACTATGGTCACTTTTAGGTCAATTGTTACTTGTATATGGAAGACATCTTGAAATTGTGCCGTTTTTTGGCCTTATGAAATAACGTTTTATTCTAGTGCTAACTACAAGTGCAGTAACCCATAGCAACCAAGCAGAATCAGTTGTGTTCCAGTTTGACTTTAGCATTGTGTCTTTTGATTGGTTGCAATTGGTCACTAAGAATAAGAAAAGTAATCCCCATGATCAGCCAATTAGCTCAGTTCAGTTCCTATGTGTATAATCTGGATACAGACCTGATACGGTGCGGTAGGCTAATTTGTGGGGTACATAATATGAGCAAGAGCAGCAGGACTGACGTGTAAGCTGTGTGAAGTTTCTTGTTGGGGTGCGGCTGTAACTATGGAAAGACCAACCCATGGTACAAATGAAGCTGTTTAATGTGCAATGCAGAGGGGCTGATCCGCATAACTGACATAGTGAGTGTAATACTAGAACACAACATGCCTGTGACAGAGCAGATGTATATGGGATAGGGTGATACAGTTGTCTGTGTTTCTATGTGTTTACAGCCCCAATCATGAGGCTTATGAGGTCATTAAGAAACATGGGCCTATGCTTTCTTAGCAACAGGTGGACTCGGGAAGGAAGGGGGGCATGAAGAGAGGGAGGAATGAGGTAGAAAAAAATTGGGCAAGAGGATATTGAATCTCTGTTTTAAAATATAGGGTGACACAAGTTTGACATGACTGCCATCTTATATGGAAAGTATGTGGACGAAAATACTTTAAGAGCAGGTTTCAGCATATCGTTAAACGCGTGATAGATAAGGTATTCCAGTAAAACAGTGGCAAAAGTAGTTTATGAGAGTCAGCCTGGGCACAACATGGCAACAGTATGACAACAGTTTAGCTTGGATATAACATTATATATTGTTTTTTGTTTTTAGGGTGAAATACCTATCAGTCAGCTACATTAATCTGATCAGCCAAAAAAAGGAATACTTAAATTTTGTATATATCCTAAACGTGATTTGGTTTTGGAAACACAGTAAAGAAAAGTTAAAACCCCGATCAAGTAATTTTTTGTTGTCTGTGTTCCACAGGGGAGATTTCATTTCACTTCTTGTCCTGGAAACGCAACAAGAAATTAAAAAAAAAATTTTTTAGACATCGCCAAGGAAGTTGTCACCATTGGATGATTTATCCTCACTTTTTTACTCTGGTGAAAATGTTCCCCTCATTTTCTGTCTTGGTGATGATGGTCACCAGACACAATAGTGGGTGAATGTCCTCAGAGGGGACTCAACCTGATAGAGGTTCTAACCATGCCACACTCAATCCAAAACTTAAAAAAATTACCTTTACATACACTTAAATATTGAAATAGCCTGTTGCAGAATGTTGAATAATAGTGAACAGATAAGGGATAGGAACACGGGCCTGTTCTGCACACCATGGCATATGTATTGTGTACACAGAGAACATAAAAAAAAAATAGTTTTCTGTGTGCCTGCACTATAAATGTGCAGTGTAGTGCAGTGATGTGCAGAAAAACACAACTCAATGGATATGGTGTGAACACGCCCTTAAAGGGGGCCTACATTGAGAGGAATATGCAGGCGGTCATTGCCAATCTCCTGAAAATGCTAAATGTCTGGAGGTTTCTGGCTTTGTTTTCTGAGTCACTGATGCAGAACAAGCATGCAGCAAAGAAAGTACAAAACTGCAGGTGTTAGATCAACATGACAGTCTGGCAACTAATATTTTGAGAAGGGGAAGTCAATAGCAGCCTTTAGATATCAACCCCTTTCACACCGAGGGACATTTTTTAGGCGCTTTCGCACAAAAAAAAAGCACCTGAAAAGCTCACGAAAACCTTTTTCCATTAATATCAATTAATGCTTTCACACTGGGGCAGTGTGCTGGCAGAGCGGTGAAACAACGCCCCTCTCCATTAAAATGAATGCAAAGCTCTTCAAAAGTGCCTGAAAAGCTCTTCAAAAGCGCCTGAAAAGCTCTTCAAAAGAGCTCAGTGTTTTACTGGTGGTTTAGAAGGGCCTCAGTGTGAAAGGGGCCTTAGGTAGCATCTCCTCGGATAGATCATACGCAGATGTGAGGAATCATGAAGCTTTCTAGGTAGCTGGTGCAGTGTGTTTGTGAAGGATCATGATAAGCAGGCTGGTATTGTACAGTTGTGAATTTTAAGGGATTATTGGTTTCTGCATGGGGGAAGGTTCAATGAGATGCTGAGAGATACATGTGAATGCTTTGTGAGAAGCTGATGGTTCCGTGTGAAGGTTCTGGGAGGTATCATCTTCCATTCAGACATGTTCACGCTTTCCAAGTAGCACAGCTGCACTTTATAGGCCCTCCCCACTCTGCCACATTCCACAGTGACTTCTGCCAAGACAGTGACAAAAAGATGACTACAGAGCCAAAGAACGTTCAGCATCGCTTCAAAACATAGCTTTTCATCTCTAATCTTTCCTCACCACTTTAGGTCAATCCTCACCACGTTCTGGGGTGCCATTAACCATGGGAGATCTCTCTTTGCCACTTTAGATCTTTCCTCACTACTTAAGATCTCCTCGATATTTTTTGGGATCCCATTAACCACATCATCAAGTCTTTTCTCACTATTTATATAATCTCTTCTCACCACTTCACATCTCTGCTTGTCATACCACATCTCCCGCAACAGGTCTTCTCATGGCTTAAAATTGGACCCTTACATATTGGATCATTACCTATAGACAAAATGCCAGTCACAAACATGCAGACTTAACTTCCAATTTGGTTTTTCAGATCATCTAAGGATTTTGTTACAGGTTTGACCTTTCAGATCAACAAAGTTTACCAACAACGGCATAGTGTGACTGGATGTAATTGGAATGTTTGTTTAAGTAGGCATTCACCCTGCAGAGCTGTTGTCTACAAACTGTAAGCTCTCATGAGCAGGGCCCTCCTAACTCTCTTGTCTTAATTTTATTGTAACTGCACTGTCTCCCTTTGGTTTGTAAAGTGGTGCGCTATATAAATCCTGTATAATAATACATTTTGTGGATCTGACAGATGATGTTTGAAAGAAGATCCAATTTGCGTAGCAAGCATCAGACAGTGCTTACCAGAATTTTGGTAGATCCCATGGACTAACAAAACTTTGTACAAAAGATAGCAAAAAAAATATTCATTCATTCAAAATACATATGAAAGGGTGCCAAATTATACAACATTATAACAATGCATTAATCTACAAGAATTTCTCATATGTACTAAGTACAATCTTATGATCATCTTATGAAAGAAAAGTAGAAAAGGAAAAAAAGATTGTTCATCCAAAGGAAAATGGCCAAAAAACTCAAGCCCTACAGATATTTCGGCTGATGTTCATCAAAGAAGTTGGAATGCCATCTTAACTCCTAATCTGCATATTTGCATGGTGATGGTTGACTCTGTAACTACTTGAAGCTACTGGATAACCAGTTTCATAGTTCAGTTAGTAAGGTTGAATAAAAACACCAGTCCATCCAGTTCAACCTGAGTGAGTGTCTACAATTACCCCTGTACATTGCACACTCACATCAGTCCCTACCCTCAAGGAGCCCACAATCCAAGGTCCCCATTCATATACTAGAGCCAATTTTGGACAGAAGCCAATTAGCCTACCTGCATGTCTTTGGATTGTGGGAGGAAACCCACGCAGGCACAGGGAGAACATGCAAACTCCAGGCAGGTAGTGTTGTGGTTGGGATTTGAACCAGCGACCCTTCTTACTGCTAGGTGAGAGTGCTAACCACTACACCACTGTGCCGCCCACCACCACTGTGCCGCCCACCAGTGAACTAGTATTTTCAGGAGAGGAGGTCATAAGTGGTGGGCTTCATACTTCATCCATAGGTTTCCTTCAACATTGCAGTCTTATATGTAGCCTAATTGTGGTCATCCACATGCCAGCTTTCAGGCTCTTTCAACTTTTGTCAACCAGCGTTTAAACACAAGAAAACTACCAAATGGCTAAATCCAGTGAGCCACCAAAAGTTTCTTCTTCTGTAGAACATAACAATTTGTTGTTGGATTAAATATCCCTGCTCTAAGAGGAGGTGAGATGGCTCTTAGCTTCAGATAATAGCCATTTAATGCAGTTATTTTAGGAGATTTAGATCATCTGTTAGGACGTGTCCTAGCTGTCATTTATTTGCAAAAGAAATTCTCATCCATTTGTCTGTGAGCTGTTCAGCTACCAACTAGGCTTGACTACAAGGCTGACTCTTACCGAAATAGCATGAGATCAGTCTCTTTGTTTGTATAAAATTACTTTTAATGCCAGCTGCTACACACGATGTACTCAGTAGCATAATTGAGCCATCACTCTTCCGCAGTCACAAAAAGTTGAGTAGCAGAAACTAATACTGACCAGTTGATCCCCTCTCTGCTTTAAACAACCAAATGGGAGCTGGAAATGAATCATTTAACAGTCACTCATTTGTAATTTTCCCCCATTTGTTTACACCCTATGAGACTGATCTCATGAGACTACTCTCCTAATAGTCTGCCAATAATCTTATGCCATAACACTAATGCCGCGTACACACGAGCGGACTGTATGGCGTACTTAGTTCGTCATACAATCCGACGGACAGTCCGTCGTACTTTCGACTGAACGGACTTGACCACACACGGATGCACAAACAGTCCGTCGAAAGCTTGCGCGATGACGTGTACAGCACGTACGACGGGACTAGAAATAGGAAGTCCAAGACACAGCAAAGCACCCTTCCGCCGTGTAAATCCTTTCTGGGCATGCGCCATTCTTAGTCCGTCGAACTAGCATACTGACGAGCGGATTGTCCGCTGAAACCAAAGTACGACGGACAGAATTTCGAAAAAACCGAAATTCTTAGTACGCCGGACTGCACGCTGAAAAAGTCAGCTGAAGCCCACACACGAGCGGATTGTCCGCTGAAATGTGTTTCGACGGACTAAGTACGCCATACAGTCCGCCCGTGTGTACGCGGCATAAGCTTTGATCAATTAACAGATATTGAAGTCAAATCGTGGAATTACATTGACAACTTCTAATTCCCCATACAAACGGTCAGACATTCCGACAACAAAATCCATCGGATTTTTTCCAACGGATGTTGGCCCAAACTTGTCTTGCATACATACGGTCGCACAAAGTTGTCGGAAAATCTGATCCTTCTGAATACGGTGACGTAGAACACGTACGACTGGACTATAACGAGGGCAGTAGCCAATAGCTTTCGTCTCGTAATTTATTCTGAGCATGCGTGGCACTTTGTCCATCGGAATTGTCTACACACCATCGTAATTTAAACGATCGGATTTTGTTGTCGGAAAATTTTAGATCCTACTCTCAAACTTTGTGTGTTGGAAATTCCAACGGAAAAAGTCTGATGGAGCCCACACACGATTGGATTTTCCGACTACAAGATCCAATCGCACATTTTCCGTCGGATAGTCCGACAGTGTGTACAGGGCATAACAGTTTATTTGAAGATTGCATCAAATCAAAACCAAAAAGAAAAAGCTATGGGGAGCAGAGTTTTTTCTTTGAGTTCTATTTGGGCATTTTTTATCCCATTTCCTTACAGTTAATGGAAACCTTCATTTTTTTTTCTTCAATTGTGACAAAAATATGAAATTAAAAGTTTGATTGAGACATCAAAAAATGAAACGTGTATGGCCAGCTTAAAGGTTTTTTATTAAGCCTTTCAGATTAAAAACAGCTTGTGTTGCCCTTATAAACAGTTATACGGCACCTCAAAACTGCACCATTGGTCAAGAATACATCTTGCTTTGTGCACTGGTCCAAATCAATTGGTGGAGGGGGGATTATGGTATGGGGTTGTTTTTCAGGGGTTGGGCTTGGTCCCTTAGCTCCAGTGAAGGGAACTCTTAAGGCGTCAGCATACCAAGACATTTTAGACAATTTCAGGCTCCCAAGTTTGTGGGAACAGTTTGGGGATGGCCCCTTCCTGTTCCAAAATGACTGTGCACCAGTGCACACAGTACAAAGCAAGGTCCATAAAGACATGGATGAGTGAGTTTGGGGTGGAGGAACAAGACTGGCCTGTACAGTCCTGACCTCAGAAGAGTTGAAGAGTTGAAGTTGTTATAGATGCAAAGGGTGGGCCAACTCAATATTGAACCCTACGGACTAACACTGGGATGTCATTAAATTCATGTACGTGTAAAGACAGGTGTCACAATACTTTTGGTTATATAGTGTATACCATTTGAAGTCCTCCATACAGGTAAATATTTCAGTTACAACCAGTGCTCAAAAAGTAAATTTGCCAGGTTCCCTTATGTCATTTTTGCTGGATTCAATGGTTCTGATAGCTCCATATTTGTTGAAGGTATAACCTCTCAACAAACTGAGAAGCACAACTGATCTGTGCCTGGTGAATATCATGCTCCAGGCAAACATTTAACAAATTCAGAAATTCCAGCCTACAGAGATGTAATGACCAGACCTAGGCTCAGGATTTCTGATGGTAAACCATTTTGACATAAGAACTCTGGGCTTGCAACTTCTAAAACTTGAACAGATGACTAGAGAACAAAAGGATAACAATAAAAAAAGTTTTAATTTTTCATTCATTAGAAAATAATTTGATAGTTTAAACCCGAATAGCTACATTGGTTCAACTTGGACGAATGTAACCATGAATGTTCCATAGCTGTCCAATCGCTGTGAAAGCACAGAATCACTGCCGCTACTACATTGATCCTTGTTGTCTTCCGGGTCCCATGTCAAGAGGCTGCCTTGCTGCATAGTGCAAAAGAAATTGAAATTGTGTTCCAGAAAAAGGCGGGGGGGGGGCGACAATCCAACAAGTAGCCAGTGTGTTTCAGGGGTCCAAAAGCACCCTCTTTATCAGAGTTAAAAAGAATGTAAAAACATCTCCATATCAGTGTCTGATGTTAATACAATATCCCCTCCTCAGGGTCATATTTATAACCAAATATTCAATAGTATTGGAATAATCAAAATGAATATACAAAAACTTCGGACAAATAGGAGAATATGAATACTAAAACCTCACAATTCAGTTCATCAATTGGGTGAAAAAAATAAAGAAAAATTAATATTATAAGTGACTAGTGCATAGTGAAGAAGTCGGTGGGATGGCGCTTGTTCAACACCATAGCTCCCAACTGTCCCTGATTTCGCTGGACTGTCCCTGATTTGGAACAATGTACCTCTGTCCCTCATTCCTCCTCATTTGTCCCTCATTTTTGTCTGATCTATATAGTTGTATATAAAATGCACTATTTATCTTTCAAAAAGTGTTTCCCAGTGCTAAACCTTATATCCAATTTCTAAATTGCTGCATTTGTAAATACCAAAAGCCAATATAAAGGAATAGTAGTGGTAAAACCAATCATTTTTATTTTTATACAATTCTCCTTTAAGGGGGCGTGGTAGGGGGTGTGTCCTATGCCTGCATACTTTTGCTAACAGGTATCCCTCATTCCCATTTCAGAAAGTTGGGAGGTATGCAACACTGGTGCCATTCATAGAACGCTCTACATTTTTCTCTAATATGGTGGAGTGGCAGGGTGGTAACATCATAACCTCCAATTAGAGGAAATGATGGTATGTAAACGAACAAGAGTAACTTACATTTTTCAGTCTATTTATCTGGCTCATATGGTTTTTGTAAGCTTGAGCAGCCATTATTTTCATTCATTAGCACTTTCAACAGCAGATACCTTTTGGACCTTATTCACACAGGTGCATAGATCTCAACATCCATACAGAGGGTGGTGTTTTTGTGTCCTTGGCGCGACCAGGTGTTCCGTGCAGCCGCATGTAGCCAGCCTGTAAAACTCAATGACAGGCTGGGAGGTACAGTGGCTGTTTGGATCATTTTGCACATCCCAATGTTTACTAGACATGTGCACACTGAAATTTTTCATTTCGGAATTTCGTTTTCGTCCGAAAATTTAATTTATTTAGTTACTCCCAAAATTCGTTTTTATATATTTTGTTTCGTTAAAAAATGCATTCATCCGAAAATCCGAAATAATTCAGGTCAAATCTGTCATTGAAAGCTTATGGTGTCTGTCTAATGTTCTAAAAAGATTCAACGGAGCTGCTAAACTGTACGACGCCGCAATCGTACATTTCCAGTCGAATGTTCCGACTACAAGCTATAGTAGAATTCTAATGTTGTATGACACTAGTAATAATTATATTTATTAAATATTATTACTAGTCAACAACATTAGAATTCTTCTATAGCCTATGGGTGGAGCATTTGACCATAAATGTCCGCTCGCGGTGACTGCTTCGTCGAATGTTCATGTCGAATAATCTTGGAGTAATAGAGTTAGGTTAGGCACATTCAACCTTTTTTGCTATTGTCTCCATAATGTCGAATCTTTTGTCTCTGTCAAATCTTTTCTCTCTGTGTAGAATAATCTTGAACTAACAGAGTTAAGGTTGGGTACATTCTACCACAGATTCGGTGGACACAGATTGCTATTGTCAGCGTCATGTATAATCTCCTATCTATATCAAACTGTTGCAACGAAAAGAAAATAAAGCATTTGTTTACGTCAGATCTTTCGGTTTTCGGATTCTGCACGTTCCTTATCGTTTGTTAAAATGATAACGAAAATACCCGAAATTCGGAGGAAAATGCATTCGGAGGAAAACGAATGCACATGTCTAATGTTTACATCTTTACAGTGATGGATGCACAGCAGTCTATAATCAGCGGCCACACATGCGCAGAATGACTGGGCCTTGTCACTCTGCACATACGCGGCCACCACATGAATGACTGATATCAGAGCCATCATGTAAACTACAGTAATGTGTGACCAGTAGAGGTGGTTCCTGCTGATTACATGCTATTATTTACATGTCTGCCCTGAGCAGTGGTCACGGCCAATGGTGCCACCCAGTGACAAAAGACACTAGTCTTCTTGAGCCACCTGCGCCCTAGCTCCTGCCAGCTAGTGTCCTTCAGCACTAGGATACAGGAAGCTACAATAGAGTGCATTTGCCCTATATGCATGTAAATGATAGCACAAATGCCACTTGCATCATAAAACATGGGAAAAAAACTAGCCTCTGAGTGTGGGATTTGGATATTTGTTAAGGGATCTGATTGCTGCTTTGGAAGATAGATTAAAAGCTGCCATGTGCATGGACTCATTGGCTATAACAGAACTGCGTTCAGATCCCTATAACTTAATGTTGTATGGATGACTAACTGTAGTGTTTATTGCGTCTGTGCACATGGGGCTTCAAAGTGTATAGCCAATCAAATGCCTTGTTTTTTAGAGTTTGGGGAAGAATTAGAACCTATGTCAGGTTTTTACAGAAACGTTGTTAAACTGGACATAGATGGCTTGATTTAATCTAATTCCTGCTAAGTTGGACAAAATTTGAGCCGTGAGTGATCCTTCACGCAACCCCCAACTCAACAACAGCGATTTAAAAATCAATGAGCTGAGTGGGAAGTTATCGGCCCAACACAATCAGATGGCAGTGGCTGTTCAGCAGTGCCACTTTATTTACACAGCCAGCAGTGGAGATTCCTCCATCCATGCTCTTGGTGTGGATGGTGGAATCAATTAATTTTTACTTGTTCAGCTTATAGGACGAATGAGAGGAAATTGAGCCATCTATGGCTAGGTTTAAAGAGATTTCCCTTCCCTTTCTGCCCTGCTGATAACATTTTATTGTAAAAGAAGTGGGGAAAACTCAACAACACTGAATAAAAAAATGCTTTCCTGGGGCCAACGTGGCAGCATACATGTGGTAGCATGCTGTCATGGATTGGTGCCTGGAAAGGAAAATTACTGTAAGTATTTCATACAATTTTCAGTTTGCCTGGTGCCAACATTGCAGCATACTACCACATGTATGCTGCCATGGATTGGTGTCCGGAAAGGAAAATTACGGTAAGTATTTCATACAATTTTCCATTTGCCTGGTGACAACATGGCAGCATACTACCACATGTATGCTAACATGGATTGGTGCCAGGAAAGAAAAATTACGGTAAGTATTTCATACAGTTTTCTGTTTGCCTGGTGCCAACATGGCAGCATGCTACCACATATATGCTTCTGTGGATTGATGCCAAGAAAGAAAAATTATGGTATTTGATACAATTTTCCATTTGCCTGGAGCCAACATGGCAGCATACTACCACATATATTATGCTTCTGTGGATTGGTGCCAGGAAAGGAAAATTACGGTAAGTTTTTTTTATACAGTTTTCCTGGCGCTAACATGGCAGCATACTACCACATGTATGCTGTCATGGATTGGTTGCAGGAAAGGAAAATTACGGTAATTATTTGATACAATTTTCCATTTTTCTTTAGGGGAAGGACCCCCATAAAAAATTTTCCCCGTGTCCCTGTTGCAGATTTTCCTTCACTTCTTGTCTGCTAAAACATAGTCAGCAGGAGAGGAGGCAAGGAAAAATCTCTCTAGTGAACCTCTAGATATCAGTAAGCAAGCGTACAGGGGGGTTCTAATCCTTCCCCAAACTATCCAAAGCTAAGAAAATAGTTTTGGGCTTCACATACAGTTTGAGATCCCCATTCTTTGGGGAAAACGTTATATGTTACAGTTGTTACTAAAATGTTACGTATTGGAATGCTAGAATCTTTTTTTGGAGTGAAGTAGGTGTGGTCCCCTGTGGATATTCAATTTTTATTTACATTTCACATGCCTGTTATAGCCCAAACTAGATGTCGTATTTTCAAACAAAAGCCAATAAGGGGAAACCAAATACAAAATAGAAACAAGGACCACACACACACACGAGGACCACCGAGGGACAAAAATACAAATACGTGAGATTAAAGCAACCAGTGCCACAGACCACATCAAGACAGCTACACAATTTGACACAACCAGGGACAGCAACCCACAAACAACACCCTATCATTTCTGTCTTTCTTGATCACAAACTCATGCTGCCACAAATGCCTACACTGGGACCCATTATGGACCACAGCAATCTTTTACTGGTGCAGATAGGGAATGTGAGCTAATGTTCCTCCATTTAATGTCCCTGCATCCATGTGCATTCTAGCAGCAACACGATCGCCCTTGTGTGAAATAGTGGGATCAGCTCAGCCCTTTGATCGTGATATGTTTGTGCAGGACGGGGGGAGGGGGGGGACTGGAGTTTGGGTTGAAGGGGAAGCTGTGTCTCATATCTGTCACTTCTATTCCTAGTGAAGGGCAGCTGCTTTCTGCACAAGGCTGGAGAAGAACAGGTGTCTGCTTTTTCTCCTATTTATAACTATGAAGAAGCAGGCAGAGGCTCATCTTAAGTCTATTAACCTATGCACTGTCAATAGAGCTCACCGGCTAGGTGGCCGACTCATGCTGAGAGCTCTTTGAGACCACTTATCTCGAGGTCACCATTGTTAACATTAAGACGTCTATACAAGGGCAGATGATTTATCCAATGTAATGGATAAATATCTTACATCAAATGGCCAGACGAGAAGTTTTTTATTATTTCTTGATCAAATAAAATTCTACAGGTGTAAGGCCAGCATAAATGCTGACAGAGGCAATGACGGAATCGCTTATCATTTTGATTTCGCTCTGCGATTAAACAAATTCTGTAATGAGAGAAATAAATCAGCTGCCGTTTTTGACATGTTAGTAAGTATTTTTTTTCCATATTTAGCCATAAACAGGATTACTTTTATATGATCTGCGGCAGACTCAGTTAATAAATTGATATGCAGAAAACCCTTACACAAAAAGGGGTGAGCTTATAAAATAATTTAAGTAAAAGGGGCATTCATCCTGTGAAGCTGCATGTACATTTGTTATATGCGAATGGGGGCAACTGAATGTTAGCCCTTGTACACACGGTCGGACATTCCGACAACTTGTGTTGCATACACACGGTCGGACAAAGTTGTCGAAAAATCAGATCGTACGTAACGTGATGACGTTATTTCGTTAGGACGGGACTACGTTCAGGCTAGTAGCCAATAGCTTTGGTCTAGGAATTTGATCTGAGCATGCATGGCACTTTGTCCGATCGGAATTCTCTACACACAATTGGACAAAGTCTGATCGGATCATGACCGTGTTCGGTGTGAAACATGTCAGCGGCTGTGCAGTTAGTCTGTTTACCAGCCTAGATGCTATGATTTTAATTACATTTTTGAAACAAAGTTGAATAATTTGGAGTGCAGCTATCCAGCTACATCTTTTCTACTTCTTTGTATGATCGGATCATGTTGTTGGAAAGTTTTATAGCCCAGCTCTAAAACATTGTCCGACGGATATTCCGACGGAAACAGTCCGATGAAGCCCACACACAGTTGGATTATCCAACAACACGGTCCGATCGGACATTTTCCGTCAGAATGTCCGACCGTGTGTACAAGGGCTTAGACTATTTTCTTTCCAGAGTGAAGGTTCCTAATTCATACAGAATAGAGTGAATCAGGAAAATATATTATGGCCACTAGATGGTGCTGACGATTATAGTAAAGAGGTGTTTATTTTATTTTCAGCTCCATACCACCATATTGTGGTGTTTTCCTGATTCACTCTATTGAATAATATATGGCCTGAAGGCAAAATGGCGTAATAACTGATAACTGAGAACAAATGTACATACTAGATTGTAATGGGGTGTGTGTTAAGTGACCTCAGTCGATCCGGCACCTCATCCTTGATTGAATAGAGTATAGATATAGGGTAAGAACTGAGGATTATAGCGGAGCCCAGCATATAATAAAAGATTTTATAATAGTATAAAATTACTTTATTATTACATAAAGTCATCAAACATAACAGATCATAAGTGCATAAATTACAGAGTATGCAAATAATACTGGCCAAGGTATCTAAGTAACAGCAATGACTGGTAACAATCCCTACATGTTTCGCCAAACATTGGCTTCTTCAAGGGAATATGTACCAGTGTGTGGTAATGGCTCTAATAACAATAAATACAAAGAAACATACAATTAACACAGTAAATTGGCAAAAAGTATACATCAACTACACAATAATTATTGTATTGATTGTGCGACACGGCTTATAAACCATCCACCCAATGGTCCATGGCCTCATGTCTGTACATACTGTTTTAGAGGATGAATAGCTCTGCAATTTTTTAATAAAGTGAATTTTCAGCCTTCATGTTGAAAAAACTCCATTACAAGATGACAAGGCCAGGGAAACAACAAAAATATAGCATATAACTAAATTGTCAGAGGTGGTAAAATAAAACCTGGCCTCAGGGCTGCATTCTGTTTTCCGGATGCATATTTGCAAATGCATTTACACACATTTTGATGCAATTTCAATGCATTCCAGGGCATTTTTTTCTCTTTTCTTTATTTAGACACTTGAAATATCTCAGGACAAGATGCATTTCGGTGCATTTTTGATGTGTTTACATGCATTACGGTGCATTTATATGCATTTTGCAGCAGATTCTACTATTGTTGACTGCACTGGAACTGACTGGTGTGAGATAGAGCCTTTGGAATAAATGGAAAAGACTATGCATGCATTTTGGATGCAGATTAAAAATGTACTGGACTGCATCTGGTGTGAACCAGCACACATGTGTGCACAGGCAGATTGGAGGACTTAAAGCATAACTCTACATTTAATGTCCCTTTACATTGTTTGTTGGGGCCAAGCTGGCCCTAACAAACTATTTACTGCACTAACAGGTACACTTGCTGGGCATATTGTGTTAAAGGATAAGTGCACCTTTTGTAACACATTACACCCATATTCAGGGTGTAAAATCCTTTGTGACAGGCAGTGGGGTGATCTTCTCCCCCTGCGCTCTGTCACAATCTGCAAAGAACGTGGCCGCGCAAGGCTCCACTCACCCGGCTGCATCATTCATTCACAGAGTTCTGTGAGTGGAAAACTACAAAGTTTGGCAGCCTTTTTCAGCTGTTGCACTTAACCCAACTCTATTTTGTTCTGGGAGTGGGACAGGAAGTGCCCGTCCCACTGCGGGAAGACAGCATTGTATATTGTATGAAGCTGAGGATACATACAGTTTATACGGCATGGCCCACAAGAAGAGGCAGAACTACCGCCATAGTGACCCACGCAGGCGCTATGGGGCTTGCACCTGAGTGGGGCCCGGTGAAGATGAGAGCACCACCGGCACAGTCTCCCAGCCAGGGCAAGAGAGAGGAGAGGAAGAGGCAAGCTGTCTGCATCAGCAGAGAGCGGAATTGCCCGCTGTAATAGCTTTCATTAGAACTTCTAGTGTTCCCGGGCTCACATCCTATAGCTCCACCTCTTGGCCCGGCGCCTTTGATAGACAGTACAAAACATATTACAGTGCGCACATTAAAAAATGAAATTTCCTGCAGGCTAGTGATAGACAGAACGCTGGTTAAATGCGGGACCTGTGACGTCATCAAAGGTGTCGGGCCAAGAGGTGAGGCTATGTAACGATGCTCACCAGGAAGACAGGAAATTCAAATGAAAGCTATTAGAGCGGGCAATCCCGCTCGCTGCTGATCTGGGCGGCTTGCCTCTTCCTCTGCACAGGTGAGGCTGTATGGGGCACAGGCAGGCCAGGCTGTATTGGGCACAGGCAATGCTGTATTGGGCACAGGTCATGCTGCATTGGGCACAGGCAGGTCATGCTGCATTGGGCACAGGCAGGCCATGCTGTATGGGGCACAGGTCACCCTGCATTGGGCGTAGGTCAAGCTGTATTCGCACAGGTCACGCTGTATTGGGCCCAGGTCACGCTGCATGGGCCCAGGTCACGCTGCATGGGCCCAGGTCACGCTGCATGGGCCCAGGTCACGCTGCATGGGCCCAGATCACGCGGTATGGGCCCAGGTCACGCTGTATGGGGCACAAGTCACGCTGTATGGGGAACCGGTCACTCTGCATTGGGCACAGGTCACACTGTATGGGGCACAGGTCATGCTGCATTGGGCACAGGTCACGCTGCATTGGGCACAGGTCACGCTGCATGGGGCACAGGTCATGCTGCATGGGGCACAGGTCATGCTGCATGGGGCACAGGTCATGCTGCATTGGGCACAGATCACGCTGCTTTGGGCACAGGCCACGCTGCATGGGGCCCAGGTCACGCTGCATTGGGCACAGGTCATGCTGTATTGACACTAGGGTGACTGTGGGGGGGGGAGGCTGTTTGCAGGGGGTCCCCCATACAACATTTTGCTATGAGGCCCTGTGATTTCTAGTTACGCCCCTGCCCACAAGTATACCTGTTATTGAAGTAAATAGTTTATTTGAGCCAGCTTTGCACATATAAAAGCAGCGGTGGCCCGTCCATAAGGGGCACCGCCCCCTGATCTCTATGCACCAGGCCCATAATCTCCATGCGGACACATATAGTTCTACCGTTTTATTTGTTTTTTTTTTGTGCAGCACATGATTAGAGCCGGGTGGGCAGAGCACTGCACCCGAGCCCACCCACTTGTGACAATAGCAAATCAACATTCGCTATGTTCTTCCTGCTTCTCCTCTTGGCCAATCAGGAGGAGAATCAACCGGATTGGCAGGGAGGAGAAGCCGTTGAAGCTGGATGAGACCTGTATGGGGTAAGAGCAGGGCCTGGCGGGCTGGCGAGCAGGCTTGTAAGCAGGGCTAGCACCAGCCGCCACTGTTTAAAAGGACATTAAACGTGGAGTTAGGATTAAAGAGGTCTATTTATATACTGTGACATTCCTGGCATGACTGTAAGAATCGAAAATATGTTTATGTTTTCTAATAGATTAATCCCTGTATCATCACTTCCATCTAGTGGCCAAAATGCTATATCGTTTTCTGAAATACGGCAATGGAAAAAATATATTGCATTTTGGCCACTAGATGGAGCTGATGATACAGGAATTGATCTGTTAGAAAAATAAAGGATTTTTTTTGTTCAGCTGTTCAGCTTGCACAAATGCTTCTGACATTCAGACTGTTGTATAAATAAACCCCAAAATGTATCTATAGCCCAAACATTTTTTTTTGTTTTGGATAGAGTGGGGAATGATTAGAGCTCCTGATCGGTTTTGCTTCCATTGAAAATTCCTTTACTTCTTGTCTGCTAAAAAGGATGTCCCCAGGACAGGAAGTGATGGGAAATCCCTCTAAACATCAACACAGACAGAAAAAGTAAAAATTTTTTATTTATTTTTTTAAGTTAAGTAGGGAACGCTAGAACAGTCTGTTCCCCTGTTGCAGGTTTGACCTCACTTCCTGTCTGGTAAAACATTATTCTCCAGAGGAGTGAGGGGAAATCCCACTAAAGGAGCCTTGGATAGTAGTAAAACCTGACAAGGTTCCAAGCCTTCCCCAGTCCATTCTAAGTTTAAAAAAAGAGGGTTTGGGTATAGATACACTTTAAAGCCCACTTTTCACTATGGCATTCAAAATATGCAAGGTAAAATAACTCACAAAGAAGATAGTGGCTTGGCCGCTCGGGACCTGAAGTGCAGTGATCTTTGGTGGATGACAGCAAGACAGCGCTTGATTAGCTGGTCGGGTAAGTGGGCTATATTAGCTCAACCCAGCAAAGCAAGTAAAATGAGATTAAGGACAACATTAGCCCCAAGGGATGAAGTTCCTCTTTAAGGTGGACATACATCTATCAATCTGTGATTGATGGCAAGAAAACGATTTATTGACTAATGCAACACATATCTATCGGAAAAGCCTTGTCTGGCAAACAAAGATATTTGTAATTACAAGAATAGCAAAAATTACAAAGATTTTTTTTTTTTTCTTGAATTCTCCAGGGTCCTGTCTTGGCCTATATGTATTCTCATGCAGCTTTTATGTACATAAATTTTACGTATTTTCTTTCTATTGTAGAATTGTTATCTCTTCGTTGAATCTATATTCTATTATCCCTGAGGAAGCCATTTTTATGGCGAAACATGTAGGGAAGGACTGATCGGATAGCACTTTAAGGCTATTATCTTCTTGGCCGAATTTATTATAAATTTTGTGCTTTCTGGAAATTGGAGAGAACAATATTATTTTGATATTTTCCCTTTATGTAATTGTATATTTGTCTTTGCTTTTGTATATGAATAACCCCCTTTTTTTTACAAGTTAATAAATTCTGTATAAACTTTTAGTATTTTTCATAATTGTAGCACCGCGATAATCCCCTTTTCCTCTTCTGGAATTTTTGCTATTCTTGTAAATAAATTAAATGGGATGAGGTGCTGTATCTAGATTGGACCTCTTGCTACAAAATTTCCACAAAGATATTTGTAATGATCATAAACCATCAGTAAAATTCCACCACAGCCAGTGGACTTGCCAAAGTCAAAATTGACTCAAAGCATATTAAACCATTTGAATGGAGGGTCCCAAAATGATTATTCAATGCAATAATTTCAATCACACCAACTGATTAGGCTCAGTTCAAACTGCCGTGACCTGAAAGTTACGCGACTTATGGTGCGACTTTGCCAGATGACTTCCTGGTACTTGATACAACTTTTAAGCAACTTCAAAGCAAATTTCATGAAATACCTGGGTAATCTTCCTAGAATATGAGATCTAAAGCACATTAATACAGATGAGGATCCAACTTGGAGGCGACTTCAATTAAAGTCTATGGGCACAAGTCCATACCGTCAAACTTTTTGAGAATTCACAAATGCAGCAATTTAGAAATCAGATGAAAGGTTTAGCACTGGAAGCACTTTTTGATAGATAAAAAGTGCATTTTATATATATCTATATAGATCAGACCAAAATGAGAGACAAATGAGGAGGAATGAGGGACTTTGTTCCAAATCAGGGACAGTTGGGAGCTATGCAAGTCCGATAGAAGTAGTACAGGAACCTTTTCTAAAGTCGGAGCGACTTCAGTAGGGCTAATTAAGACAGCTCTCATTGACTAACATAGGATGTTACATATGACGTGACTTGGGGGTCTCACAAGTTGGATCCCAAGTCGTGACAGTATGACCTGAACCTTAGGGAACATCAGCTATGCAACTGCTAACATTTAATGTGGTCAAACGTGTGCATTCATGTCAATGGGGGGACCGAGGAAAGGATGGCCATAGCTGAATGGCAGATGCCAGTGTTAATCACAGTAGGGATCGGTATTGATTGCCAACTGTCATCAGCTGAAAGTAAAACAATGACAGTACACTGTAAGATCCTAGAAACTGCATGGTAGCAGAGAGCAGCATTCCATCATGATGAAGCATTGCTCACGCTTGCTTAATCAAAGGCAGCCTTGTTACTGATTGTGTGTGGCGTAACCCATAAGCTTTAGCAATAGGGATGGATTTTGCCCATGCCACCAGTATTACCATTGTGAGTTAATAACTGATATCAGCACGTGAAACCATTTAACAGCTTTTAACATACACAGTAGTATAAACCTATGCCTGTGTATTGCCATTCATTTCGGTCGGTCGAGCTCTATGTGAGTGTGTAGTGTATTGCAATGTGTTGAGTTGTTTGAAGAATGACACACTAAGCACAATGAAACCTTTAAATAGGACTTGGAAAGGCATGAACCATGAGTATAAACAAAATACAAAAAGTGTATTAATATGCATTAAAATCAACAAACATTCTATAAAAAGGAATGAATGTGGTTCTGACAGGATGCTACATAGTATATACACAGAGATAACCAAATACTTCTCCACGGGTGAGGTCTGGAGGACAGAAGTATTTGGTTATCTCTGTGTATATACTATGTAGCATCCTGTCAGAACCACATTCAGTCCTTTTTATAGAATGTTTGTTGATTTTAATACATGTTAATAAACATTTTGTATATTTTATATACTCATGGATGAAGTTGTTGCTTGATGAAGAACAATGGGAGAAAAAACTTTTTTGAAAAGATCTGCCAGGCTCTAAATAGTTAAATCTTAACAGAAGACTTTCGGATCTATTAATAAAATGTAACTGGATGAATGTCGCACACATACGCGTTACTACCGTATTTTGTCTAATATGATTATTACTTATGATCATCAGCTTCATCTAGTGACCATCAGTCGGTATTTTTATAATTGAGATGTTTCAAATACCACATTGTGGCCACTAGATGGCACTGACAATCATAGGAAATTATCATTTTGAGACTTGGTTCACAGAATACAAAGTATTCTGTGACTGGGCATTTAGGGAGCAGAGAAGGAGAAAAGGCCAGTCGGCTACTGTGTAGGTGAGCCACAAGCCTGCTGTTGAAGTGCTGGAAAAGGTATGCTGTCCACTCTCAATTAAAAATGCAATAATTCAGATATACCTTGCTAAAAATATTATTTAGAAATTTATTTTTTGTTCTCCTGGCAATAATACATAAATAAAGGAAATATGCATAAATCCACTATACAATCCACTGAATTTATTGTGGGCTAGTTAAAGTGTAACTCCACTTTTGTTTTGCAGATTTTGCAGATTCCTACCTTGAGTTATTCTGAAGAAATCCATGTGTGTTCCTCTGTGCCTCCACCTGAGAGGGTCTAATGGGAGTGGTTTCATAATTATCTGTCAGCTGTGGCAGCTGCAGAGCACTAATGAGATAAGCTGCTGGGCCTGCATCCCTTTAGATGTGATTTGCTATTGGAAATATCTCACCAAAAATTACATTCATGTTGCAGGGGATGCCTGAAATCTGACTTGTATCTTATCTTAGGCAGACTTCTTGGAAAATTGTTGAGCCAATCACACAAGCAGGAAATTATGTTTCTGGGGAGTGGTCAGTACACATTCTGTGTACAGAATACCTTCAGGTAGCCATATTGCATTGCATTTATAGAAAATTACAGTGGCTGCAGATTGAAAAGGAAAGTTAGTTTTTAATAACATTCAATTACAATATGACTTGCATCACAATTGTATACGCTATATTATTTTTTCTATATTTGCTTCCCCCCCCCCCCCCCCCACGAAAGTGGAGTTACCCTTTAACCGATTTCCGCCGGCAGGCCGTCATATGATGTCTTTGACTTTGAGCAGTGATATCTGAATGATGCCTGTAGTTACAGACATCATTCAGATGACTTATTTTTCAGCCAGCGATTCCCTGCACCATAAGAATGATCATAGCGGCTGTTCAGCTGCTTGATCGTTCTTACGGGTGGGTTGAGCAGATGTCTCCCCCGGAGAACCAGTGAAGGGATCCGCCGGGCCTGGATGCTGACCATAGAGGTTTCTGGCAGACCAGATGGTCCCCGGAGCCTCTATGATAGTTCGGAGGCTGGGCGCGATGTTATGATGTCACGCCCGGCCTCTGCATTTGAAAAAATGGCGCCACCTGAGATGGGAAGCTGAGTTTTTTTTATTTTTGTTTCAGGCTTCCCAGCCTAGAAGAGAAATGTGGGGACTTATTGACCCCATATCTTACTGTAAAGAGTACATGCCATGTTTATTCCTATTACAAGGGATGTTTATATTCCTTGTAATAGGGATAAAAGTGATTAAAAAAATGTAAAAAAAAGCGTCAAACTAGAAAAATAAAAGTAAAATTAACAATATTTTTTTTTTAAAGTGCTCGCACGCAGAGCTAACGCATACGTATGTCGCTCCCACATATATAAAACGGTGTTTAAATCACACATTTGAGGTATTGCCGCAAACGAGTAATAATTCTAGCCCTAGACCTCCTCTGTAACTCAAAACGTCTAACCAGTAAAAAAATTTAAAACGTCGCCTATGGGGCTTTTTAAGTAGCGAAGTTTGGCGCCATTTCACCAGCATGTGCAATTTTGAAGTGTGACATGTTAGGTATGTATTTACTCGGCGTAACATCATCTTTCACATTATGCAAAAAAATTGGGCTAACTTTACTGTTTTTTTTTGGTTTTGTTTTTTTAAGCATGAAATGCGTTTGAAAAAATCCTGCCAAATAACGTGCAAGATAAAAAGTTGCAACGATTGCCATTTTATTCTGTAGGGTCTCTGCTAAAAAATAACATATATAATGTTTGAGGGTTCTATGTAATTTTCTAGCAAAAAAAATAAAACATTTTTAAATGTAGGAGAGAAATGGCAGAATTGGCCTGGTAGGCAAGTGGTTAAACATTTCTTGGAAAGGAAGGCCGAATCCTAATTGATACACTCATTAAATATCACACTGATTGTGTTTCCTGAAAATGATACAAATATATTTCAGGTCCTTGTTCCTGAACACTCCTAGTCACACATAGAATATATATATATATATATATGTGTGTGTGTGTGTGTGTGTGTGTGTGTGTGCTGGAAATATCTCCTAAACCTCCACAGTTTAGGAGGTATTTACTAAAAAGATGATCGCAGATGACTACGGGGCATGCGCCCTTTAGATCGTGCCGTTTCTAATGGGGTTTATGCCGTGACTGCCGGCTCCCACGTGCATGCACGGGAGTGATGTCACGCGACTCCGGCCAGTCACGGATCTGGAGTTTGCGGCCTTGGAAGGAAGAGGGGGAAGATGGAAGCTCCCTGTTCGTGGGGAAACGGTGACAGCGCAGGCTTCGGTGTCAGGTAGGTGACACATAATGGGCTACTATGCGATGCATAGTAGTCCGTTATGCTTTACCTTTACAGGGAAATAAAGATGAAGTAAAACCAACCAGGGTTTACTTCCTCTTTAAGGCTCCATGCACACTGGAGCTCATTTTTGGAGTTTGGCCATTTTTTTTAACAGCCCATAAATTCCCCTCTATGTTATCCTATGTCCATGTACACATGGATGTTTTTTAACTTTTATCAGAAGTGGAGTTTATGGGCTGTTTTTTGAATGCCATAAAATTGCATTCAGGAGTCGTTTTTCTGACCACAAACGCCAAATTTCGATAAACGCCCAAAAACATGGCTCACCAGCGTTATTGAACGTTTTTGATCCATTGAAAAAAAAAATATATTTTTTTTTTAAATGCAAAAACTGTAAAAAAAACTTTGAAAGGCACTCTGCAAAGCTACTGGCGTTTTTATAACATTATTTTAACGTCCAGTGTGAATGGAGCCTCACTGTTCTATGTTTTATCTCCTATGAGTGCAGACAAATACTATGCCTCTAGTGGAAGTATATGGTATTTACTAGTAATTACAGAATGTATTGGGCATCTATTGCCACCTTGTGGTTATAAGGTCTACTGCAGCCTAGATAATAAATAGTTGTTGCTGTAATTGTTATTATTATATAGAATGATTGGTTACAGGTCAGTAAAAAAAATGCCAGACAATATTTTGAAGTGATGAATACTGGCACAATCTGTGGCATTCTAGTTTCACAACAGCTGAAAGGCTAAATTTGCCAAGTCTGATCCTAGCAAAATTAAAGTGGTTGTAAACCCCTAACAGGAGAAAGGGGGGTGACCGGGGAAACCTGATAGCCCGCAGCTCGCCTTTCTCCTGTCACAGCGCCGCCAAGTTCTCTACTGGACAAAGCAGGAAAAAGAGCCCGCAGTCACACTACACTGATAGGGGGGCTTGACAGAACCTTGATGGTGTCACCCCAATAGTGATGGAACTGTGCTGAATTTAAGATCTGATCCCTGATTCCGGGGGGGGGGGGGGCACTTGATCCCCCTTGCCCCTACCTACGGACGCCCATGGTGTTACGGTTTAGTAAATCCGCCACACTCACTGCTGTCCTAACACTGATAAGCCATTACTAGGACTGGCTCTGCTCACCCTTCATCTAAGCTAAGCTTTCAGAGTAGCACCCCACTGTGGACATGAACAGGATCAGATTGTCTTTGTAAATCTGGCCACACACTTAAAGTGAACCTGTGCTTTGTATATGCAGGACAAAAGCCTGTCATTGCATTGCATTCCATCTTTAAAAAGGGACTTTCCCCCAGTTCCTGCTTTAGGGTGGCTCCATCCCCTTGCAGGGTCCCATGGAGCCACCTCTGCATGCCAACTCCTGGTTACTGCAGCCAAGTGTCCCTACACTGAGTGCATCCACACAGCAAGCCACTTCCCTGTTCCTCCAGCATGGTGGTAGGAAGACAATCCACAGGCCTATGACTTGGAGCTCACACTGGGCCAACTCTTCCTCACTCTCGCCTGCCATACAAAGCAGTGGGGGAAGCAAAGGAAGAGGGGTATGGGGCAGGTATTCAAGTAGGGATTCACGCGGACAGTTCGGGTTTGGAATCAGGTGTCCAGGTTTCAAACTGCCTGAAACCCGGGACACATTATTCAGACTGGACTATGGCTTCCCAGCAGGGTTGCTGGCTGCAGTTGTCTAAGCCGAGAGTGTCTGTTACACTCTCTTTCACACTGCTCAAAGCCAGCACTAACAATTGCCCCACACAGACACACACACACACACACACACAGACAAGAGAGGGCTCAATCTGCTCCTCTCCCTCCCACTCCTACCCCTCTGTGTCTGCCACATTCTAATCCCCAGCACTTTGCTTCAGAAAAGGAAAGTGGGGGCCAGAAATTTAAAGTCCAGCAGCCTCATATACATCTGGATGAGAAGTGCTGACTGCCAAGGGGTGAGTGAGCTCACCATCCTTCTCCCTCCTGCCTCTGAGTGAGTACACTAAAGGTAAATCAGGGTTCTCAGAGCATCCCTTACATCAGAGTTCCCTTTTACACCAGAAGCCACAGTGTTCCTCTTACATCAGAGTTCTCAGTGTCCCCCCTTAAATCAAGTTTCCCAGAGCATCCCTTATGTTGGAGTCCCCAGAGTTCTCCCTTACATCAGAGTCTGCAGATTCCCCCTTTACAGTGTAAGGGAACTATTCGAGTTCAGTTGTAAAAGGGGAACTCTGTGGATTCCGATGTAAAAGGGAAATCTCTGGCACATATAAACCAATGTACTTCAATGGAGGTGAGTTGTTTTAAGGCCCATTCAAACCTAAGCCATCTGTCACACCTTGATAATGATGCACACTTGTGGCCGTGGAGGTGGTAAAAAGAGGCTGAGCCACAGTTTTACTGCCTTCTGATGGCCCTTATTAACCCAACACATGGGCCAGGGTTGTACACATACTGCCAAAAATTATACCCCCTGTAACATTTGGCCGGCAGTACCATCACTTGGCTGCAATGCACACAGTTGCATCGCGGTGGTGCAAAGATTTAGGCCGGGTTCACATTAATGCGAATTGGATGTGGATTTCCCCGCATTCCAATTCACATTACAGAAGGTTGTGACTGGCTCTCAATGGACCTCTGGTTCACACAGCTCCAGGGTCCGGATTGAAGAAGAGTCCTGTGCATCTTCTGGTCTGATTCAGGTGCAAATTCAGGCAACAATTCCGGCCCTGACTCGCACCTGAATCGGTGAACAGGGATGCACCGGACTCCATGCTGTGAGCTGCGGCCGCAGTACATGTGAACGGAGCCTTAAGCCTCGTACCCACTGTATGATTGTTGGCCAACTGAGCGTCTGATTTTTGTCTTAAGGGCGTGTGCTAGAATCTTGTCTGGCATACTAACGGTACACAATTGTTGTGCCACAAACACGAACATAGTGAGGTACTACGAGGAATTTCAGCTCTTGAACACCACCCTTTGGGCCTCTTCTGCTAATTTAGTGTTTGGCGAGCATTGATTCCGAGCATGTGTGTTTGTACTTTCGACTTTTGTGTGACGGATTTGTTACGGACCATACGAAAATCTGATGTCAAGCCGCTGTCCACTGAAAATTTTCTAGCCTGCCATCCAATATTTGTTGGCTGAAATTTGGACAACAATTGTCAAAAGGAGTGTACTAATGGTAAGATTTTAGGACAACAGTCTGTCAACAGACAATCCCCTGCCAACAATCGAACCATGTGTACGAGGCTTTAGAGTATAACCAAAGGCAAAACTTTATTTCATTTTGGATAGAGTGAAGAAGGATTAGAACACCTGTCAGGTTTTTATTGCTGCATGTGCCCCCGTTATGGAGAATCATCCTCTAGTTGTCTTGTTTACCATTGTCCTTGAAAGGGAAAGTAAAAAAAAAAAAAAAAAAAACTAAAGTTTGGGTTGTCCCCAGAACAGTAATAGAAGGGGAATTCTTCCAATAGCATAGCTCCTGATTGTCCCTGATTTCGAGGGACTGTCCCTGATTTGGAGCAATGTCCCTCTGTCCCTCTTTCCCCCTCATTTGTCTCTCATTTTGGTCTGATCCATATAGTTGTACATAAAATGCATTTATCTTTCAAAAAGTGTTTCCCAGTGCTAATTTCATCTGATTTCTAAATTGCTGCATTTGTAAATTTTTAAAGCCAATATAAAGGAATAGTAGTCGTAAAAAAAAGCTCTTGTGGATTTAATTAACCTTTTTTTTGGAGTTAATTCTCCTTTAAGGGGGTGTGGCAGTGGGCGTGTCCTATGCCTACATAAGTTTGCTAGTAGGGGACCCTCATTCTCATCTCAAAATGTTGGGAAGTATGCAATAGGGACACTAGTGGTGCCAACCAGGGATTTGCTCACTTTGGAGGAACTTCCTTCCAATTCCTGTTTCGCCTATGAGGGAAAGCTCACCAGTGGGAAACAACTGGCACAAATAAAACTGACAGGGGTTATAACCCTCCATTAGGCCTGATTCACACTTGTGCAGGTTGCAGGTGTATTTTGCCTTATTCAATACACATCTTTAAACCACTGAAGTCTGTGGAACCAAAACTAGAAAAAAGTCCCTGGCCTGGTCCATAAAGTGCACAGCTGTGAACTACATCCATAGGAAACCATGTTAAATGGACTGCAGTGTGTTTCTGCAAAACTGAAAATGCACTAAAAAATGCATAGGTGTGAACCAGGAATTACTCTATCCAAGCCTATAGCTCTACTTTAATGCCCCGTACACACAATCGGACTTTCCAACAACAAAACCGTGGAAGGTTGTTGGCTCCAACTTGTCTTGCATACACACTGTCACACAAATGTTGGCCAACAATTATGAACGTGGGAACGTACAAGACGTACGTCAAGCCAATAAAAAGAAAGTTCAATAGTCATGTGATATCTCCATTTCGAACGCTAGTTTTACAAGACCGGGCGCTTCCTGCTTGTACTTGATTCCGAGCATGTGTGAAGTTTTGTGCGAAAGACTTGTGTACACACGATCGGATAGTCCGACAACAATTTTGGAAAATTTGAGAACCTGCTAGCCAACATTTGTCCGACAACAAATGTTTGATGGAGCATACACACGGTTGGACTTTCAGCCAACAAGTTCACGCCCAAAATTTCCAGTTGGAAAGTCTGATTGTGTGTACAGGGCATAAAGCCCCATATACACCATCAGATTTTCTGCAGATTTTTTTTTCCTTCAGATTTACCAAAACCATATAATATGAGGTCAAACCCTAGGAGTTTCTATGTGTATGCAATCAGGCAGGCCCTACTACATGGTTTTGGTAAATCTGAAGACAAAAATCAGCAGAAAATCTGATAGTGTGTATGGGGCATAAGAGTTGAAAGAGGCATTAAGGAGGTGACACATTACCTCCCAGCTGCCCATCAGCTGCCCTTGTCAGGGGGGTGGCAAGATCTGTTGCAAATATAAATGAGGCATTACCGCATATTACTTTAAGGCAGCCCGTTCATTTTGAATAGACTGCCAACTCATCACAAGGGATAAAAAATGTGCATAAGCCTTTTGCCAACGCATCACAACGCACGGTATGTGTGTTGTGTTGTGCGTTGCATTCTAATGTACAGTACATTGGGGTGCCAATAACAGTGATAATAACATTAAGACTGCAGTGCTCTGCACTTACAGCAGTTAAAGAGGGATTTCACTGTAAAAATTTTTTATTAAAAGCCAGCAGCTACAAATACTGCAGCTGCTGACTTTTAATAAATAGACACTTACCTGTCCCAGGATCCAGCGATGTCGGCAGCCGAGACTGATCGATTGCTCGGCTCTCGACTGCTGCCGCCGCCATTCTAGGTGAGGGAATCAGGAAGTGAAGCGTTGCGGCTTCACTTCCCGGTTCCCTACTGCACATGCGTGAGTCGTGCAGCGCAATAGGAATGGTCCGCGCTGTCTCTGGGACCCGTGTGTGTCCCAGCAGACAGCGCGGCGGGACAGGAAGAGGCATAGACTCCCGTTAGGAGTCTATGCCCGGAAGTGGGTGCAAATACCTGTCTTAGACAGGTATCTCCACCCCCCTCCCCCCTGAAAGGTGCCAAATGTGACACTGGAGGGGGGGAGGGTTCCGATGAGTGGAAGTTCCACTTTAAGGTGGAACCCTGCTTTAAGTTGCCATATGCTGTTGCAGTGTGTCTTAACCACTTCAGCCCCGGAAGAATTTACGCAAAAGTTATAGTGTACAAAATAGGGGATAGTTTATGGCATTTTTATTGATTATATATTTTTTTTTTTACTAGTAATGGCGGCAATCAGCGATTTTTATCATGACTGCGACATAATGGTGGACGAATTAGACAATTTTGACACATTTTTGGGACCATTGGCATTAAAGAGGAAGTAAGCCCTGATGGGTTTACTTCCTCTTTCTCTCCCTGCAAAGCTAAAGCATAATGGACTACTATGCATCACAAAGTAGCCCATTATGTGTCACTTACCTGACACAGGAGCCAGCAATATCAGAGCTGTCCCCTGTAGCACGGAGCGTCCATCTTCTTCCGGGTATCGCTGCTCCGGCCACTCACAGCACTGGAGCAAAGATGACGTCACTTCTGCGCATGCGCATGGGAGCCGCCACTAACGGAATATCCCCATTAGCAGCGGCATGCCCAGTACGTCTGCGCACCGCTGTCTACGGTGCATGCGCCGGAGACAGCGGTGCCTGTCTTTTTGTAAATATCTCCTAAACCATGTAGGTTTAGGATATATTTCCAGGATTTACAGGTAAGCCTTAATCTAGGCTTGTGGTTTGTAAGGGTTTACAACCACTTAATACAGCAATCAATACAAAAAAATTGCATTGATTACTGTAAAAATGTCACTGGCAGTGAAGGGGTTAACCACTAGGTGGCGCTGTAAGGGTTAAGTGTGTCCTAGGGAGTGATTCTAACTTGGGGGGGTGGCTGTGTGTAACACGTCACTGATCACCGCTCCCGATTACAGTGAGAGCTGATCAGTGACAGTGTCACTATGCAGAACTGGGAGATGCTTGTTTACAATAGCATCTCCTTGTTCTTCCTCACCGTGAGACGATCGCGGGTATGCCCGTGGACAGCGAATCCACGGGACCCATGTCACGGAGCTCCCGGCAGGCGCACACGCCCGCAAGCCGCCTCTTAAAGGGCAATGTACAGGTACGTTAATCTGCCTGTACGTGCTCTTCTGCCGCAGTACATCTGCGTGAGGCGCTCGGGAAGCGGTTAATACATACCTCCGCAATGCACAAGACACAGGTGTGAATTGGCCCTCACATACCTCTGATAAAATAAAGACATTTAGTTATTGTTACTGACACGCCCTCTACAAGCTGCATCCAGCTCTGGCAGGACATCACACATTGAGGCCCCATTCACACTTGAGAGTATTGTAGCTCGAGGCTCAAAAATGTTCAACAAGCAAAATCCTATTGTTTTCAATAGCCCTTGTTCACATCTGAGCGTCCTGTCGCTGGTAGCAAAACGCTCGTCGCTCAAAAAGTACATGAACTAATTTTCAGCTTTCAACTGAACATTTTTTGTCCTCCATAGACTTCAATGGAAACGCCTAAAAACAGCTCAAACATCAGTTCTCCACCCCTTTTTCAGCAGCACTCCACACCTTTTATTTGAAAAATGGCTAAAAAAACAACAAATACTGCAAAAGCCTGCAATTCTGCTCCAAAAAAACACTGAAAAAACGCTTATAAATGAGGCATACTAGGGTTGAGTTACTAAAGGCAAATAGACTGTGCACTTTGCAAAGTGCAGTTGCACACTGTAGGAGTAGTTGCTCCAGAGCTTAGTAAATGAGCAGAAGTTCTGTTGACTTCCATCATCCAATCCAAGCAAAAATTATGTTTATTTTTTTGTTTTTTTTCCCCTTGCACGTGATTGGGTATTCATTGCAAAGTGAAGCTTTACCTCATTTACTAAGCTCTGGAGCAACTGCACTTGCAAAGTGCACAATCTATTTGCCTTTAGTAAATCAACCCCATAGGCTGTATTCACACCTGGACGCTTTGAATTGTGAGCAGACTTTCCACGATTCTGCCCACTATTTCAAAATTCTTTGATAAAATTACAAATCGCACAACGCTGATTTCAGACGACATTTATTTTAATGGCAATTAAAGAGGAAGTAAAGGCTATTAAAAAAAAAAAAAAAAAGGCAACCTGCAAGGCAAAGGCATAATGAGCTAGTATGCATAGCATACTAGCTCATTATGAATAACTTACCTGAGAACGAAGCCCCCGAAGCGGTCCTCCGTCTTCATCTTCGCCGCTGCCATGTATCCTGGAGTGACTTCCGGCGCTGTGATTCGTCGGAGCCGCGATGACGTCACTCCTGCGCATGCGCACGGGAGCAGACACGAGCGGCATATCGCAGAGATCTGCGGCCGGCTCAGTACGCCTGTGCGCCGCTGTCTACAGCGCATGTGCCGTAGACAGCAGTGCCTGTCTTTTTGTAAATATCTCATAAACCGTGTAGGTTTAGGAGATATTTCTTGGACCTACAGGTAAGCCTTAATCTAGGCTTACCTGTAGGTCAAAGTGGTTTATAAGGGTTTACAACCACTTTAAAAGCGCGATTGTCACATAATAAATTATGCTGAAATGACAGCAAACTGCATCACGTGAAGCGCGTCGCCCCCAAAAAGTTAAAGAGCTACTTTTAGGTGACAAGCTTCACGCAATGCGGTTTGCTGCGATCGCAGAGCGATTTATCATGTGACAATCACGGCACAACCGTATCGCATTTTTAGGTGTCATTAAAATGCATGGCATATGAAAGTCGCATTGCGCGATTTGCCCTTTTACCAGAGCATTTCGGAATCAAATCGGATTCAAAACGCCCAGGTGTGAATGCAGCCTTGGGGGTTAATTTACTAAAGGCAAATAGACTGTGTACTGTGCAGTACACTTTCCCCAGACATTAGTGACTGTAGTAAAGCTTCACTTTGGAAAGAATACCCAATCAGGTGCAAGGAAAACTTAAAAAAGGAATTTTATGATTGGATGATGGAAATCAGCAAAGCTTAACCACATTTACTAAGCTCTGGGGAAAATGAGTGCAACTGCACTTGCAAAGTGCACAGTCTATATGCATTTAGTAAATCAACCCCTTAGATTACAAGTGTGCATCACACAGCAAAAACAAACATATGTTTACCTAGTTAGATATTAGAAGGAATCGGATAAAAATCCCGACTCTTACCCACACCTGTTCACACCAGAGTGCTGTTTGTGGATGGGAAATAGGAAACAGCAACAGCTCAGGGCTGAAGTCTCCTCGTTTTTCACTTAGCATGTGATTGCTGCTCAGGCGGCCAAAGTAAATTTGCTCACTCATCCCATTCCTGGCCTGCTGCTCCTCCACCGACTTGTGTACAATTAGCGTGTGATTTGCTGACATATCAATAATAACCATGTCTTCACCAATAAAATTCACATTTATTCTAAGCCCAAGGATGTGATTCTTTTAATGTCAGTTTTGGGCTAGCCAGGAATGCTGGGACTTGTGGTTACACTGCCTTTGGAAAAACAAAGATTGCCAAAGATCATCAGTAAAGTTTTTAAAAGTTATATGTAAAAAAAAAAGATTTTTCATTTTTACACATTTTTAAACATTTAAATATTTTACTTTCTGAAAAGCAACAATAGGTAGGCAGCCTTTGGTTCTCTGAATGTTGTGGAACTACAACTTCCAGCATCCAGCATCCAGCAATTAGTTTGCTTGGACAGTAGAAAATGACACTTCACATAGAAATACTGTATATATTGCACTTTAGCCACTAGAGGGAGTGTTGAGATAAGATATCAGCCACAGAGAGCGTGCATTGTTTTCGATGAGATGGTCAACCAATCAACTTGCATTCTGAAAAGAAACAGTAGTATGCAAACCTTTGTGTAGCATTCTAAAGCAGAAAGCTATACTATATATATATATATATATATATATATATATATATATATATATATATATATATATATATATATATAGTAAAACCTTGGATTGCAAGCATAATTTGTTCCGGAAACATGCTTGTAATCCAAAGCACTTGTATATCAATTTCCTCATAAGAAATAATGGAAAATCAAATGATTTGTTCCACAACCATTTATTCACAAGTCCTCCAGTTTATAGTCTATATTAAAAAATTATAGCAACATGGTCGTGTAACCATAAAATGTCCATCCACAAATGGAAGCCCCCACAAGGGGATTAGAAGCAAAATAGTATAAAAGAGAAGAGAGGAGCCTCTAAGTGTAGCAATATGGTTACATTTCATGAAGGTACAACATTTAGCAATTCACATGGTTGATGATTAAAAGAGGCACATCTAAGTATGCAGGCATCCGAGGTAAAGCTGTCTGCAATTGTGACCGGGAAGACTACCCTGCAGTAGAGCGATCTGAAAGCGAGGCTTGAACCGCTCGTGGAGCACAGCGTGGAAGGGACGACGTGAGTGGTGGTAAGGAGGATGGTCTATGTGGACATATTTACCCCGGATGTCTGCATACTTGGATGTGCCTGTTTTAATCATCAACCATGTGAGTTGCTAAATGTTGTACCTTCATTAAATGTTGTACCTTCATTAAATGTTGTACCTTCATTAAATGTTGTACCTTCATTAAGCAACCATATTGCTAAACTTAGAGGTGCCTCTCTTCTCTTTTATACTCAGTTGTGACATGGCGCTACTTGTATATCAAGACATCGCTTGTATATCAAGTCATATATATATATATATATATATATATATATATATATATATATATATATATATTAGGGTTTTCCCGATACCGATACTAGTACCGAGCATTTGCCCGGGTACTTTTACTCGAGCAAATGCTCCCGATGCTTCACCCGCTACCTGGACAGTCAGCAGTGATCGGTGCGTGGGGTAGTTACAAGCCCCCCCCCCCCCCCCCAGCTTTTAGCTGCTTTAGTGAAATCTATACAGCGGTGATCGGTGCTTGTAACTCCCCCACACACGATTACCACTGACTGTCCCCGCATCCTCCTCCAGTCCCCCTCCATGCCTCCTCTGTTCTGCTGCCCCCCTCCTTTCTTCCTCCGTGTCCCCTTTGGTTTTGCTGTTGTCCCCCTCCGTTCTGCTGCTGTCCCACTCCAGTTTTTCTTCATGTCCCCCTCTGTTCTGCTGTCCCTCTTCATGTCCTCCTCCTTCCTTCTCTGTATGTCCATTCGAATAACTGAAATATTGTAACCTCCTGTGATTATGATGTCTTGGTTTATGAATGGAGAGGAGCTGCTGTCTTCTCTCCATTCATTTTCAGTGCAGCTGAGGCTGCAGAGAAAGGAACTGGGGAATTTCTATCCAATGTCTCTTTCTCTGTCTCAAGGGGGAGATATCAGGGGTCTATTAAGACCCCTGATATCTCACCAAAGCCCCCCAACAGGGCTGATTTAAAAAAAAATAATAATAAAAAAAATGATTGTAAAAAAATTATAAAAATTAAAAAATAAAACACACAGACACTGCCCCCCCCCCCTCTGAAAAAAGCATTGTAAAAAAAAAAAAAGTGTAAAAAAAAAAACACTGTCACGTGACATTAAAAAAAAGTATCGGTAATCGGTATTGGTGAGTACATGAAAAAAAGTATTGGTACTTGTTCTCGGTCTTAAAAAAGTAGTATTGGGACAACCCTAATATATAATATAATATAATATAATATAATATAATATATATATATATATATATGTATATATATATAGAAAGCATATGATCTATATAATGATATGAATCATATAATAAATTACATATATAATATATCAATAGCAAAGTATATATGAGGAGGGCCAGCACCAGCAAGAAGCAGTAGTAAAATCCATATACACATCCAGGTGTGTTTCTCATAACCACCAAATAAACAAAAGAGTCGTGGCACGCTGAGCGATATTTATTTCTCATTAAATTCCATGTAATCAAGGATCCCTGCCCTTTATCAAGCTAATAAAACATTTTGATGAACATCAGATAAAGCATAGAACTGGGAATGATATCAATATGATACAAACTAACCTGGTGTTTTTGTATATGTGTTTATTTACTATTATATCACCAGAACTAGGGTCCTCATGGAAAGGTGCTTTTCTGGGGACAACCCAAAATTTGGGATTTTCTTTTACCTTGACTTTTGATGATAACAGTAAGCAGGACAAATAAAAATAGTGAATCTACCTAACGGGGACACCGTGAGCAATAAAACCTGACAGGGGTTCTAATCCATCTTCTCCACTCTGTCCAAGACTAAAAAAAAAAAGTTTTGCCTTTTGGTATATCAATAAACTATAAGGACAGCTGCTGATATAGGACATGTGACACATGCTGATGTGGCATAGGCTGGGTCTCTTTTGCTGAAGTGGGTTTCTTTAATTAAGTGGGCACTTCGGCTCGCTCTGCCTCATTTGGCCGTCTCTTCTCTGTTCGTTCACAGGTAAACTATTTATCTATGCTCCTACCTCTTGCATCCACCTAAAAATGAAAATTGTCTGATTACTTTAATGTGCCTTTGGTAAACTATTCATTTATGCTGCTGCTTTCATCATCTGTAACCCTGTCCACAACATTGTGATGTTTATTTTGTTCTTTATTGTCTTACCTAAATACCTTACCTCTGGGTTGATCCGAATCTTTACTCTTATGCCCCATACACACGATCGGACTTTCCGACAACAAAACTGTAGATTTTTGTTCGAAGGATGTTGGCTTTAACTTGTCTTGCATATACACAGTCACACAAATGTTGGCCAACAATTATGAACGTAGTGACGTACAAGACATACGTGATATCGCCATTACGAACACTAGTTATATCTGCGGCTCGTACTTGATTCCGAGCATACGTGGACTTTTATCTGACGGACTTGTGTACATACGATCGGAAAGTCCGGCAACAAACATTTGTTGGCAGAAAATTTGAGAACCTGCTAGCCAAAATTTGTTGGAGGAAAGTCCGCCAAAAAATGTTCAATGGAGCATACACACGGTCGGATTTTCCTCCAACAAACTTTTGTTGTCGAAAAATCCGATCGTGTTTATGGGGCATAAGGCTTCATGTAAACTGGCTTACATTTTTCGTGGCCGTGGAAAAAATGCAAGATGCGACAAAGTAGCGTCGCGATCTTGCTGCGTTTTGCATTTTCCTGCGGCTGCCTTTCAAAACGTTCCTATTCTGAATGCAATTCTTCCACGTTCAGAAGAGAGAGGTTGAAGATCATCTAAACGTGGCAGCTAAAAGCAGCCTATGTGCACATTGACACATAGGCTTTTATGGAGTTGAGTTTAAGAGCTTTGGCAAAAAAATCACCAAAAGTTCCTAAACTCAAGTTTAAGTGCTGCCAGTGTAGACTAGTGTACATGAAGCCTTGGGGTCAATGCTGCTTCTACACGAACTTTGCGTTTTGCCTGTAGAAGCAGCTCAAAGTTATGCTATATGTTCATGCGCATTAGGACGTTTACAGGCATATTTTAAGTTCAGCATTTATAGGCAGGGAAAAAACCCTTCTGGAGTTTGCTGGCAGAAAAAAAATGCTAAACGCTCCTTAACACCTGTATAAAAACCCTCTATATGAGTATTTTTTTCTGGCAAAAGAACTGGCATTATTTTAAGCCCAGTTTGCATAGACCCTGAATCTCTGTACCGGATTTAAGTTCTGCCTTTGGTACTGTAGACCACAATCTTTTGCTCTCTCGCCTTGAAACCATATTTGGAGCCTCAGAGTTGGCTCTGAAATGATTTAAATCGTATCTTACTGGTTGCTGTCCCTTTTAATCTCTTGGCGGATTCCAGTTTGAAGTTCATCCCGTCAAGCTCGGTGTTCCTCAGGGCTCAGTTTTGGGTCCCTTTTTTAGCATTTACATGTTTCTACTTGGCCAACTGCTTAAATCACATGGGCTCAATTATCACTTCTATATACATCCACTCAAACCAGGTTCTTTTTTAAATCAGAAAAAGTTTAATTCCAGAGCATGAAGGCAACACCGAAAAGAACATCTAATTCCATAACAAGTATGAACATATACAGTCTTGTCCGAGATAACAGTGGCCATTTTCATTTAGCTGATGAAAGAGACAAAAAAAGCTAGATTGTCATATACATAAAGTGGTATTCCAAGACAATAACATCATAGGTTGGACTTGATGGACTTGTGTCTGGGCATTGTAGGAATCTCATGTATACAAGTTCGCTCGGGCTTAATCCTAGCGTATATAAAGTCACAACCCCCATAGTTTCTTAAATTTACAAGGAGAGCCCCTATGTTGAAATATGTAAATTTCTAGCAGGAGGGTGTTACCTACATTAGTTATCCAGGTCTTGTGTGAAGGTAGATCAGAGGATTTCCATAACTGTGAGGTTGGGTTCACACTATTGCGAGTTGGAATACAGTTTTCCCTGCATCCAATTCGCATGTCAGGAGATTGTGACTGGTTCTCTATGGAGCCAGCTCACACATCTCTGGAGCGGCACTGCTACCCTTGTAAATTCCCTAGTTACCACATCACCAAAGATACCTAAAAGGCAGATCCGGCGAAACATTGACCTGAAATACCTTATTAAGTGTATCACTAAAACAGATTCAAATGAAGTCATGCTTATTTGCACCCCCCATCAATTATGTAAGGCCAGTCCTGGTAGCCTATCTATAAATGGCAATGTACTTGAGCTTCAGTCTAAATTGAAAAATCTAGAGGTGATATTTGATGCTGATGTGGTATAGGCTGGTCTTCTTTCGCTGAAGTGGGTTTCGTTGCTTAAGTGGGCACTACGTCTTGCTTTGCCTCATTTGATCCTCTCTTCTCCGTCCCTTCACAGGTAAACTATTCATCTATGCTGCTGCTTCTTGCATCCACCTAAAATTGAAACTGCCTGATTACTTTAATGTGCCTATGGGAAAATATTCATCTAATCTGCTGCTTTCACCGTCTGTAACCCTGTCCATATTATTGCAATGTTTATTGTGTTCTTTATTGTTTTGCCTAAACTCTGGCCTGATCTTAATCTTTACACTTATTCTTTCTACTGGATCTTAGTTCTGCTTTTGGTACTGTAGACCACAATCCTTTACTTTCATGCCTTGAAACCATATTTGGAGTCTCAGATTTGGCTCTGTAAATCATATCTTACTGATCGTTGTCATCTTATTTCTCTTGGTGGATTCCAGTCTGAATTTGGTCCAGTCCAGTTCAGTGTTTCTTAGTGCTCAATCTTGGTTCCCTTACTTTTTAGCTTTACATGTTTCCACTTGGCCAGCTGCATAGATCACATAGGCTTAACTATCATGTCTATGCTGATGAGTTATGACACACTAAACCGGATTCTACTTTAGCTGCTTCTATCGTATCTAACTGTATTTGTGACATGCGAACATGGATGGCCAACAATTGCCTTCAATTAAACTGTGACAAGATTGAGTCATGCTTATTGGCACCCTCCATCAATTATGTAAGGCCAGTCCTGGTAGACTATCTATAAATGCCACTGTACTTGAGCTGCAGTCTAAATTGAACATTTTAAGGGTGATATTGGATGCTAATTTTCAACTTTGATCCACATATCCAAAATGCCGGCAGAACATTTGTATTCCACTTGAGAAACATTGCTTGGCTGCGTTCTATGCTGTCATACACTGTAGCCGAAAAGTTGATCCATACATTTCTGTTCACCCAACTTGACTACTGCAATGCTCTACACGCTGGTGTTCCTAAATCCACTATTAATCTACTACAATATGTACAAAATTCTGCAGCCAGAATCCTGACTAGGTCTTGTACAAGTGATCATACTACCCCTATCCTGGAGTCCTTGCACTGGCTTCCCCTCAGGTTTTGCATAGACTTTAAGATCTTCTTGCTCACCTATAAGGCTCTTCATGGCTTGGCACCCCATTATCCATCTGAACTTTTATCAACTTACTCCCCCACTCATAACCTCTGCTCCTCAAATTCTGGACTTCTGTGTCCACCCCTTACTCACCTACACTCAATGAAAGACAGAGCTTTGCTATGCCCCAAATCTCTGGAATTATTATTATTTCAGATACTTATATAGCACCATCAATTTACGTAGCACTTTACATATATGTTGTGCATTCACATCAGTCCCTGCCCTCGAGGAGCTTACAACCTAAGGTCCCTAACATTCATTCATACATACTAGGGCCAATTTAAACAGGATCCGATTAACCTACCAGCATGTCTTTAGAGTGTGGGAGGAAACCGGAGTACCTGGAGGAAACCTACACAGGCACAGGGAGAACATGCAAACTCCATGCAGATGGTGTGGTGGTCGGCATTTGAACCAGCGACCCTTTTTGCTGCTAGATGAAAGTGCTAACCCCATACACCCCAAATTCACTTCCAAAGAACATCAGAGAGTCATTTTCTCTAAACAAATTCAAATTAAATCTAAAAACTTTTTTCTTTAGACAAACTTTCATATAACTGTCCCTTTTTTTCCCTCTGTATATTTGTTTCGTTTGTCTTTGTAAAGCGCTTTGAGAAGCTACCTTCAAAGGCGCTATATAAAATAAAGTTTACTATTAATATTATTCCAACTTTGCCATCCTGCTCCTCTTGAAGGAAAGAAGGGTTATGGCTGTACACCACCGCAGGACTTAATCCCAAAAATATTTTATTTGTCCAGTGTGAAGTGGACAGCACACAGGACAAACAAGCTGTTGACGCGTTTCGCACAGTAAAGTGCTTATTCATAACGCACCTGCCCCTCATGTAGTATGATTTGGTGTGAAAGCTTGCTCTGCAAGCCATATGTCTTTTAATAACTTCTGATTAATCAATTGACAATTTACGAACCCCACTCATCACAGTATAAGGTTAGACCATCTTTATGGCACTTGTTGGGAGAAACATACTGGGATGGCATAGGCTGGGTTTCTTTAGTTGAAGTGGCCACTTCAGCTCTGCACTTCAGCAATTGCACAAAGCGAATATCCACAGCAAACTACATTACAAAACACCAGACTACAGGTGACCTTGTCTCCCCGTTCAGCTATTTCATCTCTTACCCAGTCCTCTTAACCCTTCCAATGTGTAACATGCGATCCCTACCTCTCCTTCTTACAGTTGTGTCCTCTCTCCTTAAACTGTCTTTCCTTCACCCCTCTTCGCCACCCCATAGCTTACATATATCACCCTCACTTCTGTGCTCCCATTATTACTGCACTCATCGACTATTGCTAATACTATGCCCCCCTTCATATAAACCTCACTCCCATATTACCTCCCTCACCCTTCTGTTCCTCCTTACTTCTGGAGATATAGTCCCAAATCAAAACACTATTAAGGGTTTAAACCCCTAACTATGGTGGGATTTTTAAATCACAACCAAAAAATATATATTTATTAAAAAGTATCAAGTTTATTACAAAATTCCATTCATTAAAAACATCCTTATTTATAAAAAAAAACACAGTTTCATCATATATAAACCTTTCCCAAAACAGAAGGGTTTGGGGTCCAGTTTGGATTTATACAAAATTCTGTTCAGAGTTGTGAAGACACAATTAGTGTAGAGAGCTCCTCCACACTTACTCACCTACACTCAATGAAAGACAGAGCTTTGCTATGCCCCAAATCTCTGGAATTATTATTATTTCAGATACTTATATAGCACCATCAATTTACGTAGCACTTTACATATATGTTGTGCATTCACATCAGTCCCTGCCCTCGAGGAGCTTACAACCTAAGGTCCCTAACATTCATTCATACATACTAGGGCCAATTTAAACAGGATCCGATTAACCTACCAGCATGTCTTTAGAGTGTGGGAGGAAACCGGAGTACCTGGAGGAAACCTACACAGGCACAGGGAGAACATGCAAACTCCATGCAGATGGTGTGGTGGTCGGCATTTGAACCAGCGACCCTTTTTGCTGCTAGATGAAAGTGCTAACCCCATACACCCCAAATTCACTTCCAAAGAACATCAGAGAGTCATTTTCTCTAAACAAATTTGACGTCCTTTTTCCCCCACAAATAGACCTTTCTTTTGGTGTATTTGATCATCCCTGTGTCTTTTATTTTTTTTGCACTATAAACAAAAGAGCAACAATTTCGAAAAAAACACAATATTTTGTACTTTTTGCTATAATAAATATCCCCAATTTTTTTTTAAAAAAGCACATTTTTTCCCCAGTTTAGGCTGATATGTATTCTTCTACATATTTTTGGTAATAAAAATCACAATAAGCATTTATTGATTGGTTTTCGCAAAAGTTATAGCGTCTAAAAAATAGGGGATAGATTTATGGCATTTTTATTATCATTATTATTTTTTATTGGCAGACACATCGGACACTTTTGACACATTTTTGAAACCATTGATATATATACAGCGATCAGTGCTATAAAAATGCACTGATTACTGTGTAAATGTCACTGGCAGAGAAGTGGTTAACACTAGGGGGCAATCAAGGGGTTAACTGTGTTCCCTAGTGTGTGTTCTAACTGTGGGGGGAAGGGACTGAATATAGGAGATGACAGATCGTTCTTCCTAGCTATTAAGAACTCACGATCTTTCTCTCCTCTCCTCACAGAACAGGGATTTGTGTGTTCTGCCTCTCGCGCCCATGATCGCACATGGCCGGCGGTCATTGCCTCCGCCGGCTACGAGCTTCGCGACACCCCTGGTGTGCAGCGGGCGCATGCACCACGCCTTATATCCCGCTTAAAGGTGCCGACGTACAGCTATGACGGTTCGCAGGATTGTGCTAACCTGCCTCAGTATAATGACGGTGGCTGGTCAGCAAGTGGCTAATCTACTTGCTGATACTGAAGCCTGGTTTCCTCAATCCTGCTTCCCTCTCTTTTCTGGACCCATGCAGACCCAGTAGACAGAAGGGAGGTAGAATCCTTCTATCCCAACAAAGCACCTTTCAGGTTCTTTCCCCCCTCTTTGTCCCCTTCATCATTTAAGGCTCACTGTATTTGTCTTTTTTTTCCAGTCTCTTTGAGAATTGCTGTGATCTACCGGTGTCCTTGACTGGTATCAATCTTACTTCTCTGCCTGGCTACGCTACATTCTCTCTTATGAAATTCCCATAATCATGGGACCTCAACATACCTGTTAGTACTAACACTCCTGCTTCTTTTAAATTGTACTACTGTATTTCACTATATAAACTCACTGTACTGTTAAAAATAAGTGGAAAATGCAAAACTCCGGTGGGTGTAACAAGATGTCCGCTTTCCCCCTTCTCACTGTATCCTTACTGTGGAGGAGTGTGGGGTGTAGCAAGATGGCGGAGACGGAAAGTCACTTCCGTTACATATTCTGACGGGTCGCCGAATCTGACGAAACATAGGCATGGTCATGTACAGTGAACTTTATCTTCCAAACTGTGAAGGGAGATCATGAGATTAAGGTAAAATTAAGTGAATTAAAGGTACTTTTCTTTCTCAGGCAAAAATAAGGTTTTCCTTTGCAGTGGGGGTGTGCCTGCAGTGCAAGGGTTAACTGCTCATTTTTGTCTAGGGCAGGGGTCTCCAAACCTTCTAAACAAAGGGCCAGTTTACTGTTTTTCAGACTTTAGGGGGACCGAACTGTGACCAGCAGGAATAGAATTTTTTTTTCTGGCATCAGTGGAAATAAATACTATCCAATCTTTGATATCGGGGGAGTTATTATGTCCCATTGTTGGTGTCAGTGAGCAGAATAGTGTCTCGTGTCCATGGGATGAATAGTTCCCCAAGGGCCTGATAAAGGAAAGTGAAGGGCCAAATCTGGCCCCTGGGCTGCAGTTTGGAGACCACTGGTCTAGGGGATTGGAGAATGGAGGCATACTTACCTGATGCTCTGATCCTCCCCGCACGATGCCAGTCCCTGCGGCTCCTGCCAACTCACGGTCTAGCCATCTTGTGTGGTGGACTATTCTTGACATAGTCAAGCCAACAGACCTGCTCTGGATATGAGAATGTAAGAAAATGCCCACCCCTGGATTGCAGAGGAGTGCTGTTTGCCGGTGGAGCTGAGGATCGGGTGAGTATACACCCTTCTCCTTTCCCCTGGACAAACAAGCAGCTTACCCCTGCAGTCCTGGCACAGCTTTTTTTTGCCCAGAGTTGGGCTTTAAAGCTGAACTCCGGTATAAACAGATATCATCTAAATACAAGAGGCATGTGTATTCTTACTTGAATCTTGGTGTGCTTTGTGTATTTCTTTGAGACCTGTGCAGTAATCCAGTGTGAATCTTTGCCTCTGTACAGAAGTTTCCGGTGATAAAAACCAGGTTGTGCAGGGCGACTGGTCTTGTCTCCGCCTCCTCCTGTAGTTTTCTACAGGCAGCAATTAGTAGGTGGGTCTGCTTGGTCCCGCCCACAGCCCTGCTTTGTGCACAGGCTATATACAGCACAGTGATGATGTCACTGCTACTCTTACAAGGTAATACCTGGGTTGGCAAAGGCATCTGGTTCACACAAAGTGTGTTTATATTCATTGTGGCTATCGAGGAATATATTTAAATTAGAGTTTTATGCCTAAAATTCAGCATTAATTTCCCCGTACGTGACTGGATGCTTTGGATTGCTTCAGAACTGCTTCACTCCCTATACAGTGAGGGGAAAAAAGTATTTGACCCCCTGCTGATTTTGTACGTTTGCCCACTGACAAAGAAATTATCAGTTTATAATTTTAATGGTAGGTTTATTTTAACAGTGAGAGACACAACAAAAATATCCAGAAAAACGCATTTCACAAAAGTTATAACTTGATTTTGCATTTTAATGAGTGAAATATGTATTTGACCCCTTCGCAAAACATGACTTAGTACTTGGTGACAAAACCTTTGTTGGCAATCATAGAGGTCAGACGTTTCTTCTAGTTGGCCACCAGGTTTGCGCATATCTCAGGAGGGATTTTGTCCCACTCCTCTTTGCAGATCGTCTTCAAGTCATTAAGGTTTCAAGGCTGACGTTTGGTAACTCGAACCTTCAGCTCCCACCACATATTTTCTATGGTCTGGAGACTGGTCACTCCAGGATCTTAATGTGCTTCTTCTTGAGCCAATCCTTTGTTGCCTTGGGCATTTGTTTTGGGTCATTGTCATGCTGGAACACCCATCCACAACCCATTTTCAATGCCCTGGCTGAGGGAAGGAGGTTTTCACCTAAGATTTGACGGCACATGGCCCCACCCATCCATCATACCTTTGATACGGTTGTCCTGTCCCCTTAGCAGAAAAACACCCTAAAGCATAATATAAATGATATCTAAACCCAATCTCTAAAACCTCATATATTGTATTATCAAGTTTTTTTATTATTATTTTTAAATCTTCAGCTTTCATTAAGATAGTACCTGGTGAACCTACCAAGAAGGTCCTTCTTCAGGCACTTCCTGTTTTGGCTGACAACCTGCTGGCCACTCCTTACAATTGCTGTCCTTTATTATCACTCTGTCACATACACATCACATCCTGTGGAGACTATAAGTGTCCATGCTCACGCTGAAGGCATGTTCCCTTATTGTCACCATCAGGAAAGCAGCCCTGAGAATTGCCATGAGTAGGTACGTATGTAGACCACAAGTGGCTGAAAGAGGATGCAGGAGATGCAATAAAGTATGAAAAAAAGGTAAAACGGTATTTCCTTAAAGTGGAACTGAAGGAAACATTTTTTCTAATTTTAGATAGCGTTAATAAGGGTTATAACCCTTATCAGTTTTTTTTTTCTCCATCTGTGTCCCATTGGGGAGATTTACCTTCACTTCCTGTCACATAACCTAAACAGAAAGGGACAGGAAATCCTGCAAATTAAGGGGATCCCTTGGGGCTCCCAGGTCACCTGAACTAGTGTCCCCTTTGGAAGATTTCCCCTCTATTGCTTTTCTGGGGACAACTCAAAATTTGGGATTTTCTTTTAATTTCACTTTTAATGATAACGGTAAACAGGACAAATAGGGAGGGTGAATCTCCCTAATGGGGGCACAGACAGCAATAAAAACCTGATCAGTGTTCTAATCCCAATCCACTTTGTTCAAAACTAAAAAATAAGTTTTGCATTTAGTTATACTTTAAAGAAACACTATGATAGTTGTTTATGATTTACAGTGCTTTAGAAAACTATATATCATTCAATTAAAGTGTACATGTATTAAAATTCGAAGGGCCCATGCACCTCTTTGCAATTCAGTGTGTTGTGATAGGATGCTTTACGTGTGTTAGTGGCGTTTGCAGTGCCTTTATTTTGCTTTGCACCTCAAGTTCAAATATTTTTTCCTATTTTACAAGAGCAGGTAAAAAAATAAATAAAAAAATGCATATATGCAAATACATGCAAACATGCAAATTCATTCTTCATTTTAGCATTTGAATTGGTTTACTCTGATTACAGATTAAGTAATGACATCAAAATGGCTCAGATGTGTACTGCTAAATCAGGAGTTTGTTATGCATTTTGCTAGCCATTGCAGTTTTTAGCACTTTTTGGTAATTAGGATAAAGCATTACTTATTCACTTTTATATGTAAGAGCCACAGCTGTGCTTCTTTAATGTTCATGTTGTATACCGCAAACAGCCGATCATGTGCAGAGAAGTTGGAACAAACTGGAGTTTCCAATGAACATGTTTGTAGGCAGTTTCCCTTTTGTGTATTTAGTTAGCACCCAGCTGCCCAGGTCAGGGTGACTTTCCCTGGGGTCCAGCCTCCCTGTGATATATATATATATATATATATATAAATGTGAAGAGGTCTGGAACCTGGGGGGTTCTGGGGAACATTTGGTGAAACGCACGAGGAACCTAAGCTAAACACTTGCTGAGCCCTACGGTCTGCTAGGGAACCCTGATTTGCTAGAATCAACCTGGAACATGGACCTGTTAGAGCACCGCCAAGCTTGGATTTTCCTCTAAGAGACTCCACCTGTGCAGGTAACCTGGGACAGGCCCAATTAGGTTTAGTTATGAAAGAGATGTTACTGGATGTTATACATGTTCTGCCAAAGGTTCAGTACAGTTGTTTCTACTGCTCAAGGCCTGGTCTGAAGTTACTCAAGGGGTGCATGTGGGGTCCTGGTGTCTCTCTAAGAAACCAGGGTCTGAAACAGCACATTGAGTCCTGTGAAACATCACTGCAACACAGGGTGTGAGTCTACGAGGAAAAGACTTTGGAATGGGTAGGAAAGAAACAACAACCAGTCATTGGCGAGGTACCTGGTTAGTTGATGGGTGCTCTGGTAGCTAGGGGATTCAATGTTCCAACTCTTTCTCTCTCTAGCTGTCTGTCTCCCCCAGTCACCAGTAGCAGACTAGCATTACAGAGATCTATGGCCTGGTTACTAAGTACGTGAGGCAAAAGTTAAGTGAGAGCAAGCATGAAGTCTGCTCTAAGTGCTAAGTGGGACCACATTCTGTTACTGGGAGTGAGGTAACAGGTACAGTGACTTACACTAATACAATGTACACTAATGCAACACATATACCTGTACTGTGTAGGACAAGGGACAACATTTCTGGAGGAACTCCACATACAATACTACCCATAAGTGGCTCATCTCTAAGTTGAGGGACTGCCTTAATGTTTGATTCTTCACATGACTGTGGCCCTCGCCTGGTGCCTGGCACATCTTGGGGCAAGGTGTTACCCCTGTTCTAGCATGACCCCTGTTCTGTATGACCCCAGGCACCGCCTGGCATAGCCCAATGGACCTACCCCGGGTCAGGTCAGTCATCACCCTTACATGCACTTCACAAGCATATCTAATGCCAGGACTGGTTATCAATGCTGTCTCCCAAGAATCACTCTTAGAGGTTTGGTTGTCAATGCTGTCTCCCAAGGATCACTCTAAGCCCTTGTACACACGGTCGGAGATTCCGACGGAATGTGTCCTATCGGACCATTTTGTCAGATATTCCGACTGTGTGTGGTCTGCATCAGATTGTTTCCGTCGGAATATCCGACGGACCAAGTTTTCCAACTTGCCGGTAAAATTTTCCGACAAAATGCTTTTCGATCATGTGTAGCCTACTCCGACTGACAAAGTGCCATGCATGCTCAGATCAAATTCCTAGACCAAAGCTATTGGCTACTAGCCTCAACGTAGTCCCATCGTAACGAAATAACGTCATCACGTTATGTACAATCGGATTTTCCGACAATTTAGTCTGACCGTGTGTATGCAACATCACTTCCGGACCTCTTCCGGAATTAATCCGTCGGAATTACTCCGACGGATTTGGTTGTCGGAATCTCCGACCGTGTGTACAAGGGTTTAGAGGTCTGGTTATCAATTTTTCCACTCAAAATTCATACACCTTTCATCCATGATGCACACATATGGCTAACTGAATCTTGTGTGAAAGTTATAAAAATTCTTTAGTTTACTCTAACAAAAGCCTGCTTTTTATGGATAGAGCAGAGAAGGATTAGAACTTCTGTTAGATTATTATTGTGTTAAACCTCTGATCCAGTGACTGGAAGGCCACACCATAAGGTTATATTCTGAAAGAAATGTATTAATCGTGTGTATCCAGTGTGTTTGGGGGGGGGGGGCTGAAATTACCCCTTTCATCAGGGCTTAAAAAATGTAGGGTTGACAATCTGTAAATCTATATGAATCTGGTGATTTAGCCTTTGTGTGTGTGCACACTACAACACAGTGCTGTTCAACCACGGGAGTGTCAACCCTATAGTTTTTAAAACCCTACTGAAGGGGGTACTTTTGGGCCCCCAAAACATGTTGGTTTCTACCAACAATGAATAAACTACTTATTTCTAGCTTTAGGTTCCAGTGCCATTTACCTAATTTCCAGAGCAGGTTATTATTGTTGTCTGATGTCTCATTGGAGAGATTTTCTTTTTATTCTTTTTATTTTGTGGTGACAACATTATCACGAGACCAAAAATGAGAGAAAATCTACAGCAGCACAAAAAAAATATTTACAGGGGTTCTAATCTTCCCACAGTCTGCAAAAAAAATGTTGAATGCCCCATACACACGGTTGGAAATTCTGATGGAAAAAGTCTGATCAGATTATGTTGTCGGAAAATCCGACTTTTTCTGTCGGATTTTCCAACACACAAAGTTTGAGAGCAGGATCTAAAATTTTTCGACAACAAAATCTGATCGCATAAATTCTGATCGTGTGTAGACAATTCCGACGGACAAAGTGCCACGTATGCTCAGAATGAACTAAGAGATGAAAGCTATTGGCTACTTGCCCGTTTATACTCCCGACGTACGTGTTTGAAGTCACCTCGTTCCGAACGATCGGATTTTCCGACAACTTTGTGCAACTTTGTGCAACTGTGTGTATGCAAGACAAGTTTGGCCCAAAATCCGTCGGAAAAAATCAGACGGATTTTGTGGTCGGAATGTCCAACCATGTGTATGGGGCATAAGATTTCTCCTAACTTTTTGTCCTGATTACCAGGACAAGAGGGGTTGAAACATACTCTACTGTGTTGAGATAAACCATGTTATGGGCATTAGTGCATAGCGGTGCCATTAATTTTGAATGGCACCCAGACACACTAAGGCAGTGCAGCGCCAATGCACAGTAATGCAAAACCATACGTTGTAGTGTTTTGTCTTGCTATGAATGGCGCATGTCCTTTAATGGACATGGTGGTGCATTGCCAACTCATTCATTTGAACAGACAGTTTCAATGCAAAAAGAGAAAAAAAAAAAGGAAAGCGCAATGCACCAGAACGTCAAAGTCTGAATGGGCCCAAAGAGAGGAGAAATCTCCCCAAAAGCCTTGGAAAGCAGTAAAAAATCTAACAGAGGTTTCTACATTTCCCACTATATCCAAAACTGAAATAAAACATCTGGCTGAAGATACATTTGAATGATTCAACAGATGAAACTTGGTTAATCTGCAGAATCCTAGGATCTTCTATGTGTATTTTTATGGCACAGTTTCTCAATACGACTTAAGGTATATAACTTTTCACTTTGTGCATACTAAAAGTAATGTATACTGCAATCCCTTTAATAGCCTGTTACCGTTCTTGGTGACAGATACCAGACATATTTCTTGAATGTGTTACTTTTAAGTCAAATGTAGGGGTGTAGGATGAAAGTGGGAAAGCATAATGGTCATAGAATATTTATACAGACAGAAGCTAAAGTAAAGCATAATGGACACTCAGGATTCAGCCTATTTCAGGGAAACTTGCTCTGTCTGCAGAGAGTATATTTAGTAATTTGGCAGCTTCAGTTCATCTCCATCTCTGCCAGCCTTAGGGGGTTCATATGTGAGGAGTAACCCAATCCCCCTCTGAGCTCCACTCCCTATAAGGAGCCTTGAAGTGTCTGCTAATTATACCAGCTCTTATCTTTTGGACACCTGCAGCAACCTCTTGGGGTTCAGTCATCCGTGGACATAGTGCTGTGACGAAGCTCTGTGTCCCAAGGCACCATGGCGCAGGTCAGTCTGCGTTATAGAGGCATCTGTACCAATACCTCCTTATCCTCCACTCAGCCAATCTTCTATTTTGTTGTGCCCTACAATATTTCACTTTTTTCTTTTCCTTTTTTTTTTTTTTTGCTGGTTATTTTTAATGAAAGTTTGCTCCTGTCTGGGGTAATGGGGCTTTTTGGAATTCCTCATATCAGACCCCACAGAAGATGTCATTTGTGCTCCCAGCTCTTGTGGATACTCTTTATTACTTGAAGCCCCTGATGATTTTGTTTTGCTGGTTGAAGGAATACCCAGGGCTATTTGCTCTGCACAAAGCGGCACTTGCAGGCCTGGCTTCTGGCTTATTTTGAAAGCATGACTAAAAAGTGGAGTAGTGTATTAAGGGTTAGGTCTTTTCTTAGGATGAGTTAATGGATGATGGATCAATAATGAGCATATCTTTGGTTTACAGCCTACAGACCAGCAAATGGACGCAAGGTCCTTCCTCAGCGAAGAAATGATCGCTGGTAAGTCCCCTGTACTTTATACTTTGTAATATTTGGTGGAGCCTAGATCAGTGGTGTCCAACCTTTTCTTAGCTTGGGATCAAGCAAGCAATTTGACATCTTTCTAAAAAAAAAAAAAAAAAGACCCATTTCAAGGGCCTGTATTTCTGGAAATTATGAAACTTAATTTGTTGCTGCTACTTATATTTTGCATACCTTTAGTGTGTTACGCTGTCCATACATTATACAATTTTCTTATTCTGTTTCCTTTAAATTTACCTTCAACTATGTAGCATAAGGGCCTGCCTGACTGCATACAAATTGAAAGTGTTTAGGTTTGACGTATTATATGGTTTTGGTAAATCTAAAGGGAAATTGTACAAGAACAATGTATAATGTATGACTAACCTTAGCCTGTGTTTACCAAATTGTACATCTGATTTAAATGTGTGATTAAAGACATGTACACCTAGTTGTCTCTTGAGGCCCCTTATCTCCACAAATTATTCAGATTGTTATGTAATGGACAATAAAATTAAGGAAAGTCCAAAGATAACTCAATCTTTATGTTCCTTTTATGAGTAAGAGGAAAATCTATCTCACAGGATAAATATACTAGTGTTAAAAAGGCTTAATAAACTTAAGATCGTTATAGTAGTGTGCAGCATTTCATACCAAGAATTATTATTTTGACAACTTACAGTGGCGGGTTAATAGAAAGCTGCTTTCTAATTAGTTGTACAAGTAGTTATTCAACATGGCTGTTTATGAAGCAAGACCATAAGTGTCTCGATTTCAGATTTCTGCTACAAAATTAGCATCTAACAGAATAATGAGTGATAACCAATATTTTGCAGATCTCAAATTGGGCTAACCAGGATATTATTTAGCTTATCAGTTGAATTAACTTTAATAAAGTGAGGCTAAAACCAGCAGCCTTATCAATAATGGCCAGTAGTATGTACGATATGATACTATTGCAGGTTTCACCATAAAACACTATTATATCTATCATAAATAAAAGAGAAACATGTAGCTTAAAGGCTATAATAGAAGGGCCGTTTATGGCTGAGCCATACTGGCCTAAAATCTAATTTGTGCTCTGGGTAGCATCACCAAAATTAGGTAACCTGTCATAAGTAAAATATGGGGGTTGCCATTGCTGACCTCTTTTTTCTAAAATTGCTAGTTGCATAGCTGTCATGTTGGTCCCCTGGCTTCTGTACTGTATAACTTATCAGCATAGAACATGTATACAAAATTAGGTGTTATGACTTCTCTAGCTGCCCGTGTGTTCCATTTTTTGAAAAATGTTTTGAGGCCAGAGAGGGTCTATTAGCATGTAAAAAAAAAAGACTTCTAGTAATTTCAGATTAAAAAGTCAGAAATGGGTTCCTCTACTGTCTTCTTCAGACCCATTTTCCTTTAAATGTCCATTGGTATATACATGCAAAAGGGCAAGTAACACTAGAAAAGGGAGTAATGACACTTTGCAGAGATAAGTAGGGGCATTAAAATGTAGATTGTAAGGAAAGAATTTCACAGCCATGTTCAAGTTTTAGAGGAATATTGACAGAATGAGAAGCGAAATTATAAACAGCATAGAAAAGCGTAATGCAAATTGCACGATTCTTTATGATGGAAGTAAAAACATAGCACAAAATCTCAGGAAGCAGAGACTGATTTATGTAAAGTGATCATTGAATGAGTAAGTTAGCATGGAAGTTTGGATTAAATATTACTTTGTGATAGCAAGAAAATCAAAAACTTTTCTTTTCTCTGTTAACAGAGTTCAAGGCAGCCTTTGACATGTTTGACACTGATGGTGGCGGTGACATCAGCACCAAGGAGTTGGGTACTGTCATGAGGATGCTTGGGCAGACCCCAACCAAAGAAGAGTTGGATGAAATCATTCTGGAGGTAGATGAAGATGGTGAGTTTAGGATGGAGTATTGATGGCGTTGTACACAACCTTAACTACACGATGGCCAGAATTTTGTCAAATTTTGCCATACATACTTACAGCACATTTGAATAAACTAAACACTGGCACACAAGGCAGTTTTCTTTAGTTACTGGGATGATAACATTGACTACATTGAAAAGAAGACAAGGAAAAGGAAATTATAGCCATCATCACCAATTTGGGGTTTCAACATCTGAATATTGAATATAACTGTACCCCCACAAAAGTAAATAAGGTCCAAAGGTAACCATGTACATGAGATTAGCATTGTTCAATTGAAATCTTTGGTCAGCTCAATCAATAACCTTAATTTTCAATGATTTCAGAAGACACACCCTGATAGTCTTGATATAGTCAATCAACTGGTTTAAATTTATATAGGAAATGTTTATCGCTTCAGCCAAGATGAGGCCACTGTCTCTGCTTGCACTCCTCCCCTTCACCCCATGCATAGCCTAGTTATACAATCATGATCTGAATAAAAGAAATAGTCATGACAAATATGATCTGGATAAATGACAAACAATTCCACAATGTCAAATTCTATTTGAATGAGAAGGGCCCATTTGGACGGATGTTTACATCAAACTCAGCCTTTTCCATTCAGATGCAGTGTTGCTCAAACACGCATTTGAAGCCAAAACACAACATTTGTGAAGAAAAGGTCATCTTTGACCTGCTTTGCCTGCAAACAAAACACACAGCAATAGGACCTGCTGCATCCAAAGGAACTATACAAAGCAGGTCAAATGCAGCCTCTGCATTGTCATCTACACCAGTGGTTCTCAACTTCAGTCATCAAGTACCCTCAACAGGCCATGTTTTGGGAACTTCCCTTAAATAAAATAGCTCTTATCAATACCATGTCATTGATATTGATTTAAAGCAGCTGTGCAAAGTAAAGGAAAACCTGAAAACATGGCCCATTGGGGTACTTAAGGACTGAGGTTGAGAACCACTGATCTACACTACTCTATTGTAGTCAATGGCAATTTTCTGACCTGCAATTGATCTGCAGTTATACAAGCCCTTAAAGTCCTGATATGCTACAATAACCATACTTTGTATTGTCACCTTAAAAGATGGCACTTTCTCATAAATGATTACTGTATGGTCCATTGTGTACAGTATGTCACAAATACTGTATGTCACAGACAAAACCTATGGCATTTTAGAACTGTGGGGTCACCTGTTTCTTGGAGCCGTATGATACACATGTGAAGATGTACTGTGTACTGAGCCAAGATATGAGGTAACACCCATGATATCTTACAGGCAGCGGTACAATCGACTTTGAAGAGTTCTTGGTCATGATGGTGCGCCAGATGAAAGAGGATGCGCAAGGAAAAAGTGAAGAGGAATTGGCTGAATGCTTTCGCATCTTTGACAAGTAAGTGCTGGTTTCAATTTCATATTCAGTAACCCTTCATTTGGTTAGACACAGATACTTCTGTCCACTTATATGGCTGTTGTAGCATTCCTGCTTCCTGGCTAACAATGTTTGTCCTTTCAATCAGGAATGCTGATGGATACATTGATAGTGAAGAGTTGGGAGAGATCTTGCGCTCTTCAGGGGAAAGCATTACAGATGAAGAGATTGAGGAGCTCTTGAAGGATGGAGACAAAAACAATGATGGAAAGATTGACTTTGATGGTGAGTCCCTTGTATATCTATATGTCACCCCACAAGATGCACCGATACAACTTCCTGATTGATGACATCATATGACATTCCACAATGAAATCTGGCACTCATATGCAGGGGCATGGCATATTTGTGTCCCTTTGCCTTTTATAGTAACAATGCTGGTCCATAAACAAGTTTGGTGAAAGAACTTCAGCCTCCTGTATAAAAGTTTCCAAGGCTTCCATTATGAAAGAAGAATCTCAAGAACAAATGGAATGCTGAAGATCATTTCATTAATATTGTACAGTGGTGTTAATATGAAACCATGCCCCTTTCCATTTGGCTCTGATCTCTCTTCTGCTGTGTTACATCTGGTGCAAAGTCAAATTTCTACACACATCTTGGAATATTATGTACAAATGATCAATCTGGCTCAGACAGTTTATACATGTGCCAGTTTCTTTTATTTGAGATATGTTTTAGTCTTCATTATCTACAACAAATCATACAATGTACAATCTAACTGTACAATCTTCTTAGATATGTAACCAACTATGTAAAGTAAGAGCCTGCGCAATAGATATAAACTGAACTGATTGTTTAGATTTATGTTCATAGTACATTGTTAAATATATATAAAAAAGATGTGCAGAGATAGTACAATTGTACTGTAAAGTGCACCTCATTGCACCTTTTTATAGCAGTTTAAAAGCAGAAGTTGGTGAAAAAATACGTGACCAGTTCCAAGTTGTTTTGAGATTGGAATGATTATCCAGGCTATTGAAAATATTGCACAATCTGTTCCATTGGTTGATTTTGTACATCCTCCAACTGCAACAGATTTCAGTTAATAGTGATAGCTTCTATACAGAGCTGCACCAGATTTTGCATGCTCCAATTTCAGTAAATAACCCCCATAATAACTAGTTTTGCATGTTACATTGCCAAATGGGCACCTAAAAATAGACAAGTGCTGTTACAGCACAAGCTTTTAAATTATCAGACAAGAGTTGTAAAGTAATTGTCTTATGTGTCCCTAAATGATATTACACATTCTATAGCATTTTTGCTTCTTTCTCCACAGAGTTCCTCAAGATGATGGAAGGTGTACAATAAGCTGTAGGACATTCCTCTGGAGCGTTGTAACGCCAGCCTGTACATTACATTGCGTCTTACACTTTCTGTTGGATGGAGTAATCCCCCCTGCTCTGTCTTGCGCCTCCCAGAATCCTCTCTGCCTCGTCTCTACTCTACAAGCACTACCTACACCTATCTGCCTGCGGAGATTTCCTCTATTCTCTCCATATTCACAATCAGATGCTCTGCTCTCTATTCTTTATTTCTTCAACTTTCAGATGTTATTTATAAAACTGAAAAGATCATTAAAAGTCTTAGTGAACCTTTCCAAGCTCTGAGATCCATGAGATTGAAAAAATGTTGTGGAATGACGCATTACTGCCTCTTCTGGCAATAACAGGCATTACATGCTCATATCTTTTTATCTGCAGTAATATAGAACAATCTAAAAAAATTTTGAATGAATATTTCTAAAAAAAATGCAAATGCTTGGTGTGTTATTGGCTAAAAACTTAACTACAGTGTGCAATTATTGTTACCCACACAATGAAATGAAATGTAATCATTTTTGGAACCATTCAGAGGCTAGTAGAAGACTGTATTATGATGGAATTGTGTCATTGAGCATGCATAGTGCCAGTAAATGGGCTGGCTATACTCCCTTGACTCACATATATATATATATATCATGTACATATGTATATGTTTCAATGAGCAATGCAACTGTGACACAGTCAGTGCAATACAGCTACATTGACGGAATTATCCTCTAAATTGAATTAGATCTTTGAGTGGATTCAAGTGCTTTCCTTTATTATTCAATACAGCTATAGCCTACAATCAGTGTAACGCTTTACTCATAGCTGTAACTATTTTGGGATTTATTTATAAATGTTTTCAGCCACATTTCATACAACTTTCATCCAAGATTTACATATTATTTGAAGATTTTGTGAAAAAAAAAAGTATAAATCTTGGGTGAAAGTTGTAAGAAACTTGGGTGAAAACATTGATTTTAATAATATGATCAATGGTGATTTCACATAAGTTATAGACTTAAACTATATGAAAATAGACAACACAATATTACAGACACTATACAGTAAATTTTATATCAAGCAGCTTCTTCGAGTTGATGCACGTATAATATTTCATGAATAGAGCAAAGCACTATGGAACATAAGGGTTTCTCATCCACAGTCACTGCTTAATAGAACAGCCTCTTGAAAATATGTCTGAAAATTTTATGCTGAGGATTTGAGATAAGAAGAAGAGAAAGAAGCTTAGTTTCTTTCATCTTAATGCAAAAAAAAAAAAAGATGGTTTAAAAAAGATGATTTCAACTTCAAGGTAAGACTGTTATCTGGAATTACCAGGCAGACAGTTTTAAGGCGAACATTGATAACTCATTTACTCAGCAGGATTTCCATTTTACCTATAAAGCTCCACTTCTAGGTATTATCTATTTGAGGTTTAAAGAGCCTGAGTCACTACTGCACATCTACCAGTATGGCCAGCATGTCCTATCAGCAGTTTGTCTCCTGTAGATACACGAGTGCATTAGGCACCAGGGACCCCGTATAACATGATGTGATTGCTCACTCATTTATTCATTCAGTCTTCATCCAACTCCTATTGACATTATTTATATGATCTGTACGGTTACAAAATTCTTCAAGTTTTTGTATGCATTTAAAATTTGGATTTGTAATCATTTATAAGGGCAGTACATATTAAGTTCAAGTTTATTTTTATTTTATTTTAATTTTTTTTTACAAAATAGAGGTGCTTTAGTGTCAAACAAGCAAGACCGTATGACTAAAAACAGTCTCAAATACAATACATTAGTTAATAAGGATCATAAAGAAGTTGAAGTTTAGTTACTGTGAGGCCAAACATTTTATATATGTAAAATGCAATACAACTTCCCTTTGTGTAACCATTAACAATGTGCAAATCTAACAAACTTTGTTCAAAAAATAGAAACCCTCATATGTATAAAAAGATAGGTAGGCGGATACAGATAGGGATAGATATATAGGGGTTATTTACTAAAGGAAAATCCACTTTGTACTGCAAGTGCACTTGGAAGTAAAGTCGCTGTAGATCCGAGGGGGACATGCAAGGAAAATAAAAAACAGCATTTTAGCTTGCACATGATTGGATGATAAAATCAGCAGAGCTTCCACTCATTTCAGATCCACCCCTTAGATTTAGAGCGACTGCATTTCCAACTGCACTTTCAGATTGAAAAATAGGTAGATAGAAATATAACCAGATGGGGAATAGAAGTAGATAGATAGATAGATAGATAGATAGATAGATAGATAGATAGATAGATAGATAGATAGATAGATAGATAGATAGATAGATAGATAGATAGATCTAGAGTATATAGAGAGAAACAGAGTAGATACATTTTATTGACTTCTGCTGCAGCTTCATCCAATGATCATTGTATTCTGGTGCCACTGCCAGAATACAATGTAAAAGGCGGGAGCTCAGAAGGGGAGATCGCTGAACTAACCTCGCATTGTTAGTACAGCGGCTCTGACCGGAGCTGTCAGTTTTTTTTTATGCAACCTGCAGGGTTGCACACAAAAAAACCTGTTAGTGTGTACCCGGCTTAAATGTTTGTGTAGATGGAAGAATCCTTCAGCTTTAGTCCTCTTCAACCTTCAAAGTGTAATATAACCCCTCAAAATGGCAGGACCGTTGGACACACCTGAATACTGGCCAGGGGGCATAGGCGTAGCCAATTATTATTTCTGCCTAGGTATTAATTCTGCACTAGTATTAGGGCAGATAAACATGGCAATTTAGGCAAGACAGAACCACAAAAGCATCTACAAACATCAGTGATCCACTACAGACAGATTGTATGTGAACTTTTTTTTCTTTATCTATGACCCACTATCATCTTGGTGACCTTATCATCCCTGTTAATATTAACACCCCAGCTACCTCTAAAATTCTAAACATAGCCAATTATTTAACACAATAAATACTTCTACTCATTCTGATGACAACACCCTCGACCTTGTATTCTCCCACCTCTACCCCCCTTGCAATTTCTCCAACACCCCTTTTCCTCTCTCTGATCAGAGCCGTATCACTTTCATGCTCACTCTGTTTTCAACCCCCTATCCCTCCAACCAGAAAACAGTTACCCATAGAAACCGTTGGTACTTTAACCTTTAATTTCTCTATTCTGTAACAAACTGCTCTTTGACTAAATCTCATCTCTGTCTTGACCTGACCTGCCACCTTTGTCTATAACAGCTCGCACCAATCCTACCTGGACACATTTTCTCACCTCATTACACACAAGCCCTGACCTCTACAACCTTGGCACACAGACAACACCAGAAGTCTCAAAATAGTTATGCTTTTGAGCAACTCTGGGGTAAGACTAAAATAGAAGGACTTTGCCCTGTATAAATCTGACCTCGTAAAATACATTTCCTGCTTCCATGTTGCCAAACAGATCAAATTCATTACTCTCATTAAAACCCTCCTATCCAGTCCTCATCAGTGTCCTACCTTTAACTCTCTACTTTGTAAACGTTTGCCTCTACCCACTAACCCATTCACTGCCCAAGATGTTGTCAATCATTTAAAATACAAGATTCATTGAATTTGTGATGAAATCTCTGCTGTCCAGATATCCCCCCCCCCCATCTAACATACCATGTCCTCATTTGATCCTGTTACCACAAAGGAGTTTGCTAAACTTTTTTCTGAAGACCACCAACTGCCAGCCCGCTGGACCCGGTTCCTCACACTACTCTAGTCACCCTCTTGCCCTGTTCTAGGCTCTCATATCTTCAACGTCTTACTTTCTACTGGTATCTTCCCCTCCCCTCTAAAACATTGTCACCCCCATACTTAAAAAAAAACCTCACTGGTCCCCACCAGTCTGAACTAGTTAAGATCCACGTCCTTGCTTCCGTTTATGGGCCTTCTGTGTCTCCTTGAACTCTGTCTCCTCCTCTTTCCATTGGGGACCCCCAAAGCTTTGTCCTCAGGTTCCTTTCTATTCTTTAACTACACCTCCCTTTTGGGTCAGGTGAGAGCCTCCCAATACAATCTCTATGCTGAAGAAACCCAAGTCTTTATCTCTGCTTCTAAGCTCACTCCTTAAATCTCCTCAAGCATCACTAATTTACTAGCTAATACATCATTATGGATGACACACCACTTCCTTAACCTCTTCCCCCCCAAGGTACGTCATATGACGTCCTTGAATTTGTGCAGGTATATCTGAATAATGCCTGTAGCTACAGGCATCATTAGGATATCGGCTTTTTCAGCCAGAGATTCCCTACACCATAAGAACGATCATAGCGGCTGTTCCGCCGCTTGATCGTTCTTATGGGCAGCGAGAGGGGATGCCCCCTCGTGCCACCCTCTGGTGCTTCCATCGGTGATTAAGTGGCAGGATCCATAGAGATTTCAGGTGGACCAGATGGTCGCCGGAGTCTCTATGATCGTTTGGAGGCACGGAAGCGATGTTATGACGTCACACCCGGCCTCTGCATTCAAACAAATGGCGGCGCCTCAGCTGAGTAGCTGAGATCATTTTATTTATTTTTTTGATTTCAGGCTTCCCAGCCTAGAGGTGAGATGTGGGGTCTTATTGACCCCATATCTCACTATAAAGAGGACCGATCATGCCATATTCCTATTACAAGGGATTTTTACATTCCTTGTAATAGGAATAAAAGTGATCAAAACTTTAATATTTTTTTAAAAGTTTCAAACTAAAAAAAGAAAAGTAAAATTAACTGTGCTTGCACGCAGAAGCAAATGCATACGTAAGCCCTGCCCACATATGAAAACGGTGTTCAAACCACACCTGTGAGGTATCCTGCAAACGTTAGAGCGAGAGCAATAATTCTAGCCCTAGACCTCCTCTGTAACTCAAAACATGTAACCAGTAAAAAAATGTACAGCGGTGCCTTTGGCGCCATTCCACGAGTGTGTGCAATTTTGAAGCATGGCATGTTAGATATCTATGTACTCGGCGTAACTTCATCTTTCACATTATGAAAAAAAATCGGGCTAACTTTCATGTTTAGTTTTTTTTTTAAAGCATGAAACAGTTTTTTTTCCAAAAAAAAGTGTTTGAAAAATTGCTGCGCAAATACCATGCGAGATAAAAAGATCGCCATTGTATTCTCTAGGGTCTTTGCTAAAAAAACACATATATAATGTTTGGGGGTTCTGTGTAATTTTCTAGCAAAACAATTATGAATTTTACATGTAGAAGAGAAATGTCAGAATTGGCCTGGATGGGAAGTGGTTAAACTCAGTCTTTCCAAAATAAAGCTCAAGATATTACCTTCCCCCCCATGTCCCTACCCACCGAGATCTGTTGCACAACTATCAGCCCTTGCCCTCTTGCCAGGGTACTAGGTGTAATCCTGGTCGCTTACCTCTCCTTTCGACCCCATATCCATTCACTACCTATCTCTTACATATATACAAATATATGCCCCAACTTAACCAATGGCACTTCAAAGCTACTAATTCACCCTCTTTTAAAGTGATAGTTCCGTCAAAAGCTAACTAAGGCTAAATCTACTCTCACACTCATTCTAATGCCCCATACACACGGTCGGATTTTCTGACGCAAAATGTTCGATGGGAGCTTTTTGTCAGCTCCATTGGACATTTTCCATCGGAATTTCCAACACACAAAATTTGAGATCTGGATCTCAATTTTTCCAACAACAAAATCCGTTGTCGGAAATTCCGATCCTGTGTACACAATTCTGACGCACAAAGTTCCACACGCTCGAAATCAAGTAGAAGAGCCGCACTGGCTATTGAACTTCATTTTTCACGGCTCATTGTACGTGTTTTCGTCACCATGTTCTCGATGTTCGCAATTTCCGAACAACTTTGCGTGACCGTGTGTATGCAAGACAAGTCTCCGCCAACATCTGTCGGAAAACATCCATGAATTTTGTTGTCGGAATGTCCGATCATGTATATAAGACTATTCTATCTAACCCTGTAAAGAAAAGATCTGTATACCTATCTATTCCGAAGCTGCTCCGGTCCGGGCACATTCCAGCAGAGACTTCTCTGGAGAAGAGAGATTGCACCGCAACAGGTGCAAATGCTAGGGAGATGATGTCACACATAGGCTTACAATGGGGCATCCATTGTCAGCTGCCCCTGCTCTACACTGAAGCCGCCACTGATGGATGATCATGGGACTTGAACTCTCCCCTTGGCTAATACTATTCCCTTTTTGTTGGCCTACCTTTACAGAGCCTATCCCCCTTCAGGCTCTCAAAATTCCTACAGCCTGATTTATCCATGTCACATATCACTAACCATTCATTCCTCCCCACCAAATACTAACATCAACATACAAAGCCATCAATAACTCTGCCGCCGACCACATCACCAACCTTTTTATTTTGTAAAGACCTTTGCAAACAGTTTGCACTACATAAATCCAGTATTCTAATAAAACGAATACTGAATAGAAGGGATATCACAGACAGTCTTAAATAGAAATAGATTGGAGTAATTGAATAGACACTGCTGCTTTTACCAAGAATAAAATATCAGTTTTCAGTGGAGCATTTTTTTTTTTGGAGTACGCATTATATATATTATATATCCTGGCTTCTAAAAGATTAGAACCTATCATTTATTATATGTTTTAAAACGACAAGCATTAGACCTGCAACATACTTTCCAATGCTTAGGTTCACAAACCCTAAAGAAGTGGGTTAAGAAAAATGGAAGTGGCACCTACATGCAAGTGTGGCTAGACAGACAGGGGTGAGGCCAGAGTAGAATGGGGCCAGCAGGGCTTAACATTGTTCCAAGTTTAGATTTCAAAGTATTAGGAGGCATGAGTAACAGATATGGCATTTCTTCTTGATGACATCAGTGATACATAATAACCCTTCTTCTAGTAAGACAATCCCTAGCGACACTAAAGAAAAAAATGCAAACTTAAGACATATTCAGCCAGGGAAAGACTAATGTGCAGTGAATCACAGAATCAAACTACCCTTTACGCCCTCAGTGACTGAAAAAAACTAATTGTAGTTTACTGTATTTTACAATTTGTAACACACCAAATCAATATGAACCCCTCCCCGCTGGCTGGGATGCAGTACACCTCTGCAATACATGCATGTTTGCCCATGTTTTATTCATTTAAAGCCCGCAAGTGTATAAAAACACCTTTTGATTTACCAGAAATGCACTAAGCTGAGCTCTTAATTTCCTATTATTGGGTGACGACATACAGTGTTTTATGAACTGAGTGGTGTCAGCCCTGCCCATTGTCTTTTGGTTACTACTCAACCACTGCCTTCTTATCCACAGTTTAGGGAATGAATGACGTGTAGTCAAAGATAAGGACAGGGAGAGCTAAGTACAGTCATACCCCACTTTTAAGCACAGAATGGGATTTATTTACTAAAGCTGTAAAATGCAAAATCAGCCTCACTTCTGCATAGAAACCAATGAGCTTCTAACCCCAGATTGTTCAATTAAGCTTTGGTAATAAAACCTGGAAGCTTATTGGTTTCTATGCAGAAGTGAGCCTGATTTTGCACTTTCAAGCTTTAGTAAATAAACCCCATTGTGTACTTAAAAGTGGGGTATGCCTGTAGTCTTTTTTTGAGTTCTATGTAATTTTCTAGCAACAAAATTATGAATTTACACGTAGGAGAGAGATGTCAGAATTGGCCTGGATGAGAAGTGATTAAACTCAGGCTTTCCAAAATAAAGCTCAATATATCCTCCCCCCCCCCCCCCCCATGTCCACTGCAAAGGCAGCAATGGAATATTTCACATACCAAAACCGAGAAAATAAGAGAAGTTCATTGTTAGGCGGTTCAGGTCCCTTAATGTAAGCATACCTGCACAGAAGGCTCAAAGTTTTGGTGAAAAATCAGGTAAAGTAGACCAAATCTGTCTAGTTATAGGGAAGAGTATATTGTCATTACAGATATTGTTCACCTCTATGGTGATTTACTGATGGTCTTTATTTACTCAGATTATACATACAATGTCCAATGTAAGTTCAGCAAAGTGTTAATAACCAACCTCTTCAATATTCACCACAGATATCAGTGTTAATATAGTCCCACAGTAGGGTTGATTTCTCTCCTATGGGTCCATACAAGGATATAGGTCTAACCAGTACCATGATAAATTCATTGAGTGCCCAGGACAAGGATGTGGAACTACCCTTCCGGCCCCCAAAACAAATTCATGACATATAATAGGCATATCGCCCTGCCCCCATTCTCTACCTCCTTACTCTGGTTGGCATGGATTGGGGACTGGGCATGCTTGGCCAGTCGCTTGCTTTCTAACAACTGGGAGGTGGTTGTGTATGTTCAGTGTGCTTTCTGTGTTGGCTGCGGTGGAGAGCGGGTGTGTTAAGCACACTGTGACCACAGTAGCTGTCAGAGCAGTCATGAAGCCATAGCCTGTTGCTTTCCAGCCACTGCACTGGAGCGTGTATGCAGCAAGGGGAGCATGGCTCACTACATGGTGTACCCCCCCCCCCCACAGGACAGTGCTGCATCTTGGGTAGCTGCCCTTCTTGACACTTCCCCCCCTTTCTTTTACCACCCCTGCATCTAACCCATCCAAATTCTATCCATGTACCCTATATTTAGCATTCTGTGCATGCCATATGTACAAATATGGGTGCTGCTCAGGCTCCTGGATGGTCCCAATCGATTGCCAACTGTTGGGAGTGCAGGCCGGGAACGGAACTCATCTCAGCTCCAGACATCAGCATGTAGTGAAAGAAGGGTCCCTCAAGCCACACATCGCTGCAAATCCACTGATGGAGTAGTATGTGGAAGTCTCATCCTGGGCTCAGGCCATGCCCCCAACGTGATTTGCTCTACCCACCGGAGCCTAATTATGGGGATCAAACATCTCGGGTGGCTGCCCTTCCTGACACCTCTCCCTTTCTTGGCCCTGGATCTAACCTATCCATATTCTATGCATGTTCCCTACACTCAGCACTCTGTGCATGCCAATCTTACTATGGCTGATTTACTGTAGGAATAAAGGTTGTTTGCCTGACAATGTAAATACCAGTGAACAAGATGAAGGCGAGTTCACTTTGAATATGCAACTTAAAAGGATTTTTCAAACATATGATAGGATATTCACTAATGCCGCATACACACGAGCGGACTTTTTGACGGACTAGGTTCAACGGTCTTTCCAACGGACTTTCGGCGGAGTTCCGACAGACTTTCCGAATGAACGGACACAATCACACCAAAGTCCGACGGATTCGAACGTGATGACGTACGACCGGACTAGAATAAGGAAGTTCCTAGCCAGTAGCCAATAGCTGCCTTAGCGTCGGTTTTCATATGTCGTACTAGCATACACATGAGCGGATTTCTCGATAGGAACTGGGTCCGGCCGAGTTCCGGCGAAAAAATGTGAAACATATTCTATTTCTAAAGTTCGGCAGATTTTTGGACAGCAAAGGTCCGATGGAGCCCACACACGATCGAATTGTGCAACGGATTCACTCTGTCGGACCTTTGCTGACGAAAAGTCCGGTCGTATGTACGGGGCATAACACACACTTTACTAAGTGAACAGCCTCTTTTTCTATAGTAAAAAGGAAAGGGTGAGTGGAATACACAGGGTGCTGAAGGTAGCAAAAATAAATAGATTGGGAAAGGATCAGACCTCTATCCCTTTGGGTTTGAATTACTGAAGGCAAATAGACTGTGCACTTTTCAAGTGCACTTGCACTAATTTTCCTTAGTAAATGTAATATGGTAAAGTTTTCATTTTGTAAAAAAATACCCAATCAGGTGTAAGGAAAAACCCACATGATTGGGTGATGGAAATCACCACATTCACCAAGCTCTGGGGAAAATCACTCCATCGTGTACTCCCATCGTGTACTCCCATCGTGTACTCCCATCGTGTACTCCCATCGTGTACTCCCACCAGTGGTGTAGTGGGTAGGACTCTCACATAGCAGTAAAAATGGTTACTGGTTCAAATCCCAACCACGACACTACCTTCCTGGAGTTTGCATGTTTTCCCTGTGCCTGTGTGGGTTTCTTCCAGGTACTCCGGTTTCCTCCCACACTCCAAAGACATGCTGGTAGATTAATTGGCTTCTATCTAAATTGGCCCTAGTATATGAATGTGAGTTAGGGACCTTAGATTGTAAGCTCCTCGAGGGTAGGGACTGATGTGAATTTACAATGTATATGTAAAGCGCTGTGTAAATTGACGGCTCTATGTAAGTACCTTAAATAATAATAACTGAGATAGGCGTTGGGCAACATTTAAACAGCACTGCATAACTGCTAATAGCGCTTCCACAAAGGACTCAACATATCATTTATATTTTTACATAAGCTCAGTGTTCAGCTTTAATTGGAGGCACAGTAGGGGAAGCCCCCACTGACTTATATTGCAAGCCTGCATCTTTAACTCAGTCTGGCAACATGATCTACAAGCTTTGTGCCATTAACCTATCGCTGCCAGAAACACCTGTCCGTTATGCTCAAGACCTAGGTATTTAACTTTGTAATCAGCAGACCCTGGTGACCTCTTTGCAGCTATAATAACTATAAGTGACAAATGACAGTTCTATGTGTCCTTTGTGTCATACACATATTGAGAGTACAAGATTCCACAATATAAATGTCATTGTGATTAACGTTGTGGATGTCAGATGTCATTATGATTTGCATACTCGCAACTGTTTATTTAGACTCTGCTGTAATGGACTGAATGACAGTCTCTCCTATTACACATAACTGGAAGCTAAATACACCTCCCGTCTCAGCTGGGACCCTGTGGGGAAGTATAGTCATGACAGGTGTCCAACTAATTTAGTCCCTTTAAAAGAATGTCTGCAATATACTCCCTGACCTCCCTGTCTACTGTTGATATGTTGCAGATCTTACCCTCTTACTATTGCAAGTGTTATTTTCAAACCTAGTATATTTCACCAGAAAAATAACATTACTGGTGAGTAGGGATGAGCTTCGTGTTCGAGTCGAACGTACGTTCGACTCGAACATTGGCTGTTCGTGCGTTCGGCGAATTCCGAACGTTTTGGCCGTTCGCGTCAAAATTCGAGTGACGCGCGCGGACCACAATGCACTGCGTTGGCGCAGTGCATTGCTGCCCGATGATTGGCCAAGCATGCACTGTGACCCCGCATGCTTGGCCAATCGCAGCGCCGGCAGCGAGGAGAGCCATGATTGGCCACAGGCATCCTGCCTGTGGCCAATCATAGCTCAGGCTGTGTAGTGTACGCCCCACACTATATAAGGCCGCCTTTAAGGCGGCCTCCTGTAGTGTGTTACTTTGCATCTGAAGCAGTGGGTGTTCTGTGTACCTTCAACACAGTACACACCAATCGTTTTTGGCTGATTTCCTATCTTGCTGCTGTGTAGTGGTTGTTGTCTGTGCCCTGACTGCAGTATACACCACTATATTCACCTCACCTATATAGCTAGTGATCTAGCTTTAACCACTTAACAACTGCCCATTGCCGATTAACGGCTTCAGGGCGGTTGTTTAACTCAGAGAGGCCGTTAATTAACGGCCTCCCAGAATTCTGCTCTCGCGTGCCCCGAGGTGTGCGCACTCGAGAGATTCCGTGACCGCCGGGTCCATAGGACCCGGCGCATCACGGTAAACGGCCGCTCATAGCGGCCGTTTACCACGTGATTGCTCCGTCAAATGACGGAGTGATCACTTGGAAACAAACCGGCGTCATGTTATGACGCCTGTTCCTCCCTCCCCTTTCTGTACCGATCGGTACAGCGGAGGGGAAAGAGATCGGTGTCAGCAGCGATGTGGGCTGCATCTGCAGTGCCCACATCGCTGCTCACCGAATTTAACCCCTCAATTCCCTGCCAATACTCTGCAATACCAGTGCATACTCTGCAGTACCCTGCCATTACTCTGCAGTACCCCGCCATTACTCTGCAGTACCCCGCCATTACTCTGCAGTGCAGTACCCCGCCATTACTCTGCAGTGCAGTACCCTGCCATTACTCTGCAGTGCAGTACCCTGCCATTACTCTGCAGTACCCCGCCATTACTCTGCAGTACCCCGCCATTACTCTGCAGTGCAGTACCCCGCCATTACTCTGCAGTGCAGTACCCTGCCATTACTCTGCAGTACCCCCCATTACTCTGCAGTAACCCCCATTACTCTGCAGTACCCCCCAATACTCTGCAGTACCCGCCATTACTCTGCAGTACCCCCAATACTCTGCAGTACCCTGCTATTACTCTGTAGTACCCCGCCAATACCCCGCCAATACTCTGTAATACCCTGCCATAAATTGCCATACCCAGCCATACTCAGAGATACCCAGCCATACTCGGTGATACCCTGAAATACCCAGCCATAGACGCCCCCCACCCCTCACCGCCCTCCGGTGCTTCTACCAACTCGCCAGTACGATCAAAGCCAGAATCTTTTTTTTATTTTTTATTTCAGGCTTCCCAGCCTAGAGGTGAGATGTGGGGTCATATTGACCCCCCAGATTTCACTGTAAAGAGGACCTGTCACCCCATATTCCTATTACAAGGGATGTTTACATTTCTTGTAATAGGAATAAAAGTGATCAAAAATATATTTTTGGGAAAAAAAATGTCAAACTAAAATAAATAAAGTAAAATGAACAATAAAAAAATAAAATAAAAATTAAAGCGCCCATGTCCCCATGTGCTCGCATGTGCCACACATGTGAGGTATCGCCGAGAATGTTAGAGCGAGAGCAATAATTCTAGTCCTAGACCTCCTCTGCAACTCAAAACATGTAACCAGTAAAAAAATATTTAAAGCGTCGCCTATGGGGATTTTTTAAGTAGCGACGTTTGGCGCCATTCCACGGGCATGTGCAATTTTGAAGAGTGACATGTTTGATATCTATTTACTCAGCATAACTTCATCTTTCACTTTATGCAAACATTGGGCTAACAAGTGGTTAATAATAGAGCTTGCAGTCAGTAGTGTTAGGAGATAGTGCGTGCTGTCTGCGTGCTCTGTACCCAGTACATACCGCTATAATATAGGGCAGGCCCCTACTTTCAAACATCCAACTTACAAACATCTCCTACTTGCAAACGCAAGGAGACAGCAGCAAGTGAGATGAAAAAAGATGGACGACAAAACAAATTATACAGGGGTGATAACCCTTCCCTATGTTTTCCAAAAAGCTTAAAGATAGTTTTTTTGACTGGAGCTACACTTTAAAAATGTACCGGTTGAAAATGACAAACAGATTCAACTTAACACAACAAACCTACACAGTCCCTGTCTTGTTTGCACCGCCTGTATACTGCTGTTCTGAGTATATAGGGCCTGGGGGCCACACGCATTTCCTTTTTTTAATATGGGTACGGGGTTCCCCTTAATATGCGTACAAGACCCAAATAGGCTGGTAATGGGCAGGGAGGGCTACCCATGCCATGTTTCTCAATGATTTTCAACCATATTGCAGGAACCAGATATAACATTAAAACCGCAAGCAGTTTTAAATGGTGTTATTTCCGTTTAATGTCATTTTGTGCAGGGACTGTTCTAAACACGGGAAACACGTGGCACTTCACAGGCATACTACAGACACCCCGCAGGCACCATATTTAAAGGAATATTTCACTTTTTTTTTTCACTTTAATCGTCATTAAAATCAGTGCTCCCGCCAAAACGGTAGTTTTTAAAACTTTTTTTTGCAGTGACCCATGTCCCCTGAGGCAGGAGGCAGGTCGCCAAACCCTTTTTAGGACACTATCTTGCATATTAGCCGTTAAAATTAGCACTTTCCAATTCGAACGTTCGAGTCCCATAGACTTCAATGGGGTTCTAACGTTCGTACCGAACGCGGGGGTCGTTCGCAAGTTCTGGTGCGAACCGAACCGGGGGGGGTGTTCGGCTCATCCCTACTGGTGAGCACTTTTGTCTATTGCTTGCCTAAGGCATTTTACTTTGTGGGAAATAAGCAAATTAGCAAATGTGATAAATAATGTAAGATAATGCGGTGGTACCTTTCAATATTCTATGAATTATGTGACTCAATATCTATGTGTGAGCTCAATAAAACGTGACTATGTGACATTCATGAATATAAAATTCTACAAATATAATAAATAGCATACAATCAACATTTTAAATCACCAAAGTCTGTGATATTAAACTCCTCAAATTCGTGTGTAAATGATATAATGTGACCCCATCCTCATGCACAGGTGCTCCCACCACCTTCAATCCAATGCGCTCACCTTAATAAATAGGCCTAAGAAACATATGTTTGCATAGCTCCCAAATGTCCCTGATTTCGAGGGACTGTCCCTGATTTGGAACAAAGCCCCTCGGTCCCTCTTTCCTCCACATTTGTCCCTCATTTTGGTCCTCTCTATATATTAAAAGTGATGCGACCTGACACAATCTATTAGTAGCAGCAGCAAGCCTCCATCCCGGATATATGTTCAATATTCGAAAAAGGGGGAAATGGGACTTTAAATGAGGCGTGTTGCTGAATAAGAAATATATTTATTTATAAAGTACACACCATATGTGTGACATCTGCTTGGCTTTCCATTTTGGATTGCATAAAGTGTAGCGATAAAAATCAAAATTAGTGGCCTAACTAAGTTCAGTGCCAAAAACCACATATGTGTGTGGGAAATTATACAAATGAATATATAATAATTGGTGTAATATGTAATGTGCTTAATTAGTGATAACGTGGCCAATATAATACAGCATTAAACCCATGTGCACTGCATTTGTACAGTATGTGCCCAAACAAATAAAAAAAATAAAAAAAATGAAATAATGAAAATAAAACTATGTAGAAAGATATTCAATATTCAAGATATAGGATACAATTTACTTTGGTACATTTCTTTAAATACATTTGTTTAGATATACAGTCATTTTGCAAAGTACAATACAGCATCGTTAACAATACAGATGTGTAGACATACTCATCCATTCATAAAACCAATAAACATTAGCAATTGCTCATAGTAAGTCGAAATGATCTGGGCATCAGTTGGATATATACTCGACGCACGTTTCATGGCTCATGCCAATCATCAGGAGTACAAATGCTCTGAAATTAGATCAAAAGTATCTATAAATATGGGATAACCTTTAAATGGAGAACCATCTCTCAAAAAAAGGGGGGACTATAACTTACTGTCCGGCCCAAAGGTGTTACCAAACATCTGTCCAGGAGATACAGAGGACCGGGATATCGATCTCCCCCCTGGGGCTGAGGTGAGGAATCGCACCCAAAACGAGGATAGCAGCTGTTTAAAGCCCAGGTGACCATGATAGTATATGATGTGTGCTTACCAGGCAGTACTATTCTGCAGAAATATAGAGATAAAACCTATTGAGATTATTTGCTGTTGATGGAACAAATCCATACTTGTAAGTAAATAAAATAAATGAATAATATGCAATTAATGCAATTATTTTAAATGTAATAATTAAACTACAGTAAGAGAAAGTATGCAATATGTACCCACTATGGGTCACCATAAATCAGACCCACCCATATAAAGGTGATCTTAAAAATGTAAGTAAATCTCAGTTTATAGTCTATATAGTTGTATATAAAATTAACTTTTTATCTTTCAAAAAGTGTTTCATGGCACTAAACCTTTCATCCAGTTTCTAAATTGCTGCATTTGTATATTTCAAAAGCCAGTTTAAAGGAATAGTAGTGGTAAAAAAAAAAGCACTTGTGGGTTTAAGTAATCATTTTTTTTATATCTCTTTCTTACAGGGCATAGCAGGGGGGGTGTGCCCTATTATGCCTACATACCTTTGCTAATAGGTGTCCCTCATTTATTTTTTTATAACAGCTTACCTGTAAAATCCTTTTCTTGGAGTACATCACGGGACACAGAGCCTTAGTAGTTACTATGTGAGTTATATAGGCCACCTTTAGGTGATGGACACTGGCACACCCTAAGACAGGAAGTTCCCTCCTTCTCTAACCGCTCCCATTACTGGAGTACCTCAGGTTTTTGTAGAAAAGCAATATATGTGTGTCAAAAGAGGGGAGGGACCTCTGTGTTCTGTGATGTACTCCAAGAAAAGGATTTTACAGGTAAGCTTTTATAAAAGTCCTATTTTCTTTATAGTACATCACGGGACACAGAGCCATAGTAGTTACTATGTGGGATGTCCCAGAGCTAACTGAGGGAGGGAGACACAACAAAAGTAGGGCACCATGAGACCAGAGGACCTATACTGCTGCCTGCAGCACACTGCACCCAAAGGCGATATCCTCAGGGCTTTTTACATCCACCAGAAAGAATCTGTAAATGTATGGACTGAAGACCAAGTTGCGGCCTTGCAGATTTTAGCCATGGAGGCTTGGTGATGCACTGCCCATGAAGCACTAACAGCCCTGGTGGAGTTTGCTTTGATTTGAAAAGGTGGAATCTTCCTCTTCGAACCATAAGCTTGACAATTACTTGCCGAATCCTCTTAGAAATAGTAGATTTTGATGCTGCCTGTCCTCGTTTGGGACCTTCAGGCAACACAAACAAAACATCAGTTTATCGAAGCAGTCGCCTTTAAGTAGATTTTGACTGCTCTCACAACATCAAGAGAATGTAGCGACTTTTCTTCCGTAGAACAGGGTTCTGGAAAAAATGAAGGTAGAACAATATCCTGATTTACTTGAAAACCTGACACTACCTTCGGTAGAAAGTTAGGATGAGGACGCAATACTACTCTATCCTTGTGAATAATTAAATATGGCTCTTTACAAGAAAGAGCAGCCAATTCTGATACCCTTCTTGCAGAAGATATGGCTACCAGAAAAACTAGCTTCCTTGTGAAAAGGACCAAGGGAATATGTTGTAACGGCTCAAAAAGGCTGATTCTTTAATGCCGATAGAAACAAATTCAAGTCCATGGGTCCCCTACCGCCATAATTATGATCTCTGTATACCAAGATCTTCTGGGCCACAAGAATCACTGACTTCCCTTCCTGCTTTATCCTGCGAAGAAGTTGTGGAAGCAGCAGAATAGGAGGGAATGCATGAATCAGTGAAAACTGATTCCACGGGACCACCAAAGCATCCGTTCCGCATGCTAGCGGATCCTTTGTTCTTGACACAAAGTTTTCAATATTCTTGTTGAACCTGAATGCAAATAGGTCTGCGTCCGGGATCCCCCATCTCTGGCATATTGCCAGGAAGATATCGGGGTAAAGGGCCGTTCTCCCGGGAACAACTGCTGGTGACGCTAGTAGTCTGCCAGCCAATTTTCTATTCCTGAAATGAAGACTGCTGATATGCAAGGTACGTTGTTTTCTGCCCAAGTTAGGATATATTTCACCTCTCTCTGGGCCGCATTACTTTTTGTGCACCCTTGGTGATTGATATAGGCCACTGCTGTGGCATTGTTGGATTATATCCTGACAGGACAATTCCACAACCTGAATGCCCAAGCCCTCAGGGCCAAGCGTGCTGCCCAAATCTCTAGAATGTTGATAGGCAAAGTCATATCTGATCTGGAGCATTTCCCTCGAACAGTCGCCTCTTCCAGGACTGCTCCCCAACCCGAAAGGCTGGCATCTGTTGTTACCACCTTCCAGGTAACTGGTAGGAAGGATTTTCCCTTCTGCAGATTTTTGGTTATCAACCACCAATATAGGCTCCTGCGCACTTTTGGAGACAGACGCATTGGGAAATCTAGAGCTTGGACCTTCTTGTTCCAAGCCACTAGGATACTGTTTTGCAGCAGTCTCAAATTAAACCAAGCATAAGGAACAGCTTTGAATGAAGCCACCATCTTTCCCAATAACCTCATGTAAAGCCGAATGGAAGAATTCTTCTTTGCTCTGACCACCTGAATCAGCTCCTTTATGGTGCTGATCTTTGCCTGGGGCAAGAATACCCTTTTCTGGGCTGTATCTATGATCAGACCCAAGTACTCTAATCCTTGATGGATTTAAGGAAGATTTCTCTAGGTTAAGAACACAACCTAGGTATTCCAGGTAGTTGACTGTGGTGACCATACTTTGGTCTAAGCAGGCTACCGACTGGTCTATCAAGAGCAGGTTGTCTAGGTATGCTATAATTGTTATACCTTGAGCTCTTAATCTGGCCAGAAGAGGGGCCAGAACATTTGTAAACACCTGGGGTGCATCCTTTATTGACGCCAGAAGGTCTCCCCCTTGTAGGATGGAGGCAACTAAACGCATTGACTTCATGCGAAAAGAGCGGATATTCAGGAACCGGTTTAGATCCCTGAGATCTAGAATGGGTCTGACATCTCCATTTGGTTTTGCACCGTGAAAAGGTTTGAATAGAGTCCCAATCCCTGCTCTTCCATGGGGACCACCATAATCACTTTTTGAGACAAAAGACTGCCCAATGCTTGAAAGAGAGACTTCTTTTTCTCTGGATCCTTGGAAACGTTTGATCTGGGAAAATGAGGAGACGGGAACTCTCGGAACTCTAGTTTGTAACCTAGAGCTATTGAGGAAATCACCCATCTGTCTCGACACTCTTCCTGCCAGATCCTTGAGAACTGTCTTCCCCCCACTCGAGCGAGCGGGAGTGTCCCCTCATAAGGAGGCATTAGTATTTTGTTTTGTATGTTTCCTCCCCCAGGACTTCTTTTGCCCTGGGGTTGACCCTGAGGTTTACCTCTGGAACCTGATGGCGGAGGCTGTCGTGACTGCCTGGAGACTGATGCCCTTGGCACTGGAGAAGGAGCTTGCTTAAATGAAATATGTTTTACTCCTTTTCTTAACTGGCAAAGGGGTATTTTTTCCACTACAAATTTTTTGGATGCATTTATCCAAATCATCCTCAAACAGCTGTTCACAGCGGAAAGGAAAACTAGCCAGGAGTTTTTGCATGTCGCTTCGGCTGACCAATTTTTCAACCATAGTATTCTACGCATGTGCAGCAGCCCAAGCGTAAGGCGCGAGGCATGAAGAATAAAATCTCTCATAGTGTCTATTGCACAACATAAAGCTCCTGGTAGCTCGGCTAAGTCCTGGGCCTGCTGATCAGGGATAACCTTGAGCACCTGCTTAAACTGGTCTTTCAAGGATTGACATACACCAATTGCTGCCACCGCAGGTTGAGTCACTGAACCTGCCAAAGAAAATCTATTTTTTAAAAGGAATTTAAATTTCTTATCAGTTGGATCCCTAAGCATTTGAGAGTTGTCTACCGGACAAGTCAAACTTTTATTCACAGAGGATATAGCAGCGTCAATTGCTAGTATCTCCCACTTTTTTGTGAATTTTTCCTCCATGGGATAAAGTACTGAGATTTTTTTTAGGAGGAAAAAAATGCTTTTCTGGGTGATCCCACTCAGAATACATAAGCTGTTCCAGCAAGGAATCGTAAGGAAAAGCATGTACAGCTTGAGGTTTTAGCGAACCCAAACAAGAAGTGGGTTTACCAACCAACTCAGTTAAGGGTAGCATAAATGTGGAGCGGACCATTTCAGTAAGACATTGCACCATCAATCTTTCAGATTGTGAAGCTGAAGGGGGTCCTTCCGCAATTGACCCCTCAGAAGAGAAGTCATCACCCTCTTCACGATCCCATGAGGGAATTCATCTTCTCCCACCCCCAGTTCCTCTGTTTGAGGGTCCTGAGTAGTGGAAGGGGACCTGTCGCGTTTTCTCCCACTCTGGGAAGATTAAAGCCACTAACCTTTCTTCCAATCCTTCCAGTCCTACCAAAGCTGAGGAAAAAACCTCCTCAGTAATATAGACAGGGGCTGCAGTGTTGGAAACAATTGCAAAATTTGACGGCCCCGATGGCTCACCCTGACCAGCCAACCCCAGATCTCTCAGGGGAGGATGACATAATAGAGATGAGACTAGGGTCCTTAGAGCCTGAGGGAAAACACTTTTGGGCCCCTTTTTGGGGTGTTTCCACCTCCCCTTCTGACTATAGTCCGAAGCACAAACGCAGAGGTACTGCCAGAAGAAAATGCACTCACTGCTTGAGCAAATAGTCCAGCAACTGCTGCTGCTATTAATGCTCAGCCTGATGCTCAGTAAATGTGCCTAAGGAATTCCTGTGTCACCACTTGCATGCCCCCCTTTTGCTCTTGTGTCCTTCCATCAGCCTGCAGTCTGCAACTGCAGCATTTTATCATGCAGTCCCGCGCTGGACTTTGCTGTATGCCAACACCGCGCTAAGCCACACCTCCTCCATCTTCCTACCGCGCCCCCCCGACCAGGATTGGCGTGTGCAGGGGGGGTGGAGAGGAGGACAGGAGAAGGAGAACTGCTGTGCTGAGGCAGTGAAAGACTGGAGCGGGATCCGCCGATTGTTTCCCCTGCCTATACCGGGAGAGGGGAGAGCTTCTGCCCAGGTGGGGGGTGTTCCCAAAAGAGACGCAGTGGCTTTTCCATTCATTGAGGAATTGGACGATTTAATCAAGGAAGAGTGGCAAGGTCCTGAGAAAAAATCAAGCCTAAATAATAGGCTTACCAAATTATATCCCTTAAAGGGGCCTAAAGTGAGCTCTCTCATTTCTCCTCCCATTGTAGACGCATCTCTCATGCGACTGGCCAGGCACGTAACACTGCCAATTGAGGACGCGGTGACATTCAGAGACATCCTGGATAGAAGGATCAACACAGATATGAAAAGGGCTTATCTAGCGGCAGGAGGTGCTTGCAGACCAGCGGTGGCACTGGCAGCTGTAGGTAGGGCCATCTCCAGCTGGTCGGCGAATACCGAGAGGTTGGTCTCAGAAGGCTCGGACCAGGAGAGCATTGCGAAGGCATTACAGGAGCTAAGTCTTGCAGGGGACTTTGTGGCGGAAGCATCGGTGGATGCGATTAAATGAGCATCAAGGGCCATGCTGGCATCTGTAATGGCCAGGCGGGCATTGTGGCTAAAACCCTGGTTGGCAAGTCCTGTCTCAAAATCCAATTGGTGCCGCATTCCATATGACGGCAAGAATCTCTTTGGCGCAAAGCTGGATTCTGCAATTTCGAAGTTGACTGGTGGAAAATGGGACTGATACCATCAGACAGGAAACCGAAGCAGCAGAGACCTCCTCCCTTTAAGTGTAATCTGCCGGACAGATACAGGGATGCAAAAGCTTATAGGCCGGTAAAAAATACAGTAGGAGCTGGAAGAACCCTCAAACTTCTTTTATTAAGTTCCAGAAGCCCAAGACTACCGTTCCCGGTGACCAAAAGTCTGTTTGAAGGTACGTCCGTCCAGCCAGCAGTAGTGGGGGCAAGGCTTTCAAAATTCATGCTGGCTTGGGTGGAAGCAATAAAGGACCCATGGATAGCAGCCACTGTCTGTTTCGGGCACAGGTGGTCTTTCAGAGGACGTCCCCCAGGGAATCATTTTTGTCCAACCAGGCTTCCTCTATCAGGGGAAAAACGGTTTCTGCTTACCAGTTACGTTCAGGAGCTTCTTCAAAAGAAAGCAATAAGAGAAGTACCCACTTCACAGAGTGGATGGGGATTCTACTGCCCATTATTTCTGGTCAAGAAAAAATCAGGGGACCTTCACCCAGTTCTAGATCTAAAAAACCTCTATCGTTCCATCCGAGTGGAGACATTCAAGATGGAGATTTTACAATCGATCCTCCAAGCCATAAATCTGGGGGATTGGATGCTCTCCATAGATCTTCAGGACGCCTATCTTCATGTTCCGATCCATGCCACCTTCCAGAAGTTCCTTCGGTTCTCGGTGAATCAGGGCCACTTCCAGTTTCAATGTCTCCCGTTCCGGATCTCTACCGCCCCCAGAACCTTCAGGGAGAAAGGATTGAGAGTCCATCACTACGTGGACGACATTCTTCTCCTCTCGAGCAGCCAGGAGTCCCTTATCCAACATCGGGAGGTTATAGTGGCCACTTTATAAGGCCTGGGCTGGTTGATAAACTGTAAAAAAAGCAATGCTCATCCAAACCAGAGGATGATCTTCCTGGGTGAGGAGTTGGATACTCGGGCAAACACGGTGGAACTACTGGTGGACAAGATTTGCCTAATGATTCAGAAGGTGAAAAGAGCAATCTCAGCAACATCCCTGCTGGCCAGAGCGTGGCTCAGTCTTCTAGGCACTCTGTCTGTGACCATTCCTATGGTTCAGTGGGCCCAATGGAACACGAGACCCCTTCAGACTTCTTTTCTGCGTCAATGGGACGGCTCATCCATGACCCAACCGATCTACATCTCGGAGGAGGTCAAACAATCCTTGCAGTGGTGGACTCATTCCTGCAATCTGACGAGATGCAAGCATATAGTTCCCCTTCCTCAGGAATCCGTGACCTCGGGATGCAAGCATGGAAGGATGGGGAGCTCACTATCAACACCATGCAGCTCAGGGCCGCTGGCCATTCAGGATCCGGATGCAGTTTCAAATGTGCTGGAGATGAAAGCAGCCTTTCAGGCATTCCTGGCTTTCAGTACCTACCTGGGGGGGAAAGAGTCCTTCTGAAGATGGACAACAAAGTGGCCGTCGCCTATATCAACCGGCAGGGGGGTACCAGAAGCTCCCCCCTGATGCAGGAAGTTCGCCCTGTGATGGAGTGGGCTCAATTGAACTTACTGGATCAGAGATCGGCCTATATTCCGGGGACCAAGAATCTCCTAGCAGATTCACTCAGAAGTTTTGTTTCCAACAACGAGTAGTCTCTGAGTCCCCAAGCATTTACGCTCATAACTCAGACCTGGGGCTCACCGAACATAGATCTAGCAGCTACTCCAGAAAACGCAATATGTCAGCGGTTCCTATCAAGAACCCCCTTTCCTTCAGCGGAGGGAATAGACTGCCTTCAACATCCCTGGTACTTCAACCTCGGCTACATCTTCCCTCCGACTCCCCTCATAACGAGGTTTCTTCTGAGGCTCAAGAGGTTGACAGCATTAGTAGTGGCGGTGATCCCCTTTTGGCCAAGGAGGCCATGGTTCACTACTCTCCTTCAGCTGAACACAGCGGATCCGCTTCCTCTCCCACTGTCAGCAGACCTGCTCTCCCAGGGCCAGCTTCTACATCCAAACCTGGAGAGGTTACATCTGATGGCCTGAAGGCTGAGAGGACTAGGTACCTAGAACAGGGCTTTTCTCAGAAGGTAGTGGAGACATTACTTCAGGTTAGGAAGCTGACTACCAACAACACATACTGAAGGATCTGGGAGAGGTTTACCACCTTTTCCCAACAACAAGGTTTGGGACATATCTTCTATGACAGCCCCAAAAATCCAGGATTTCCTGCAGTCAAGCCTAGAGAAAGGGCTTCGATCCAGTACCCTGAAGGTCCAGGTATCAGCCATATCTGCTATGACCGGGGTAAAATGCGCACACGACCCCCTGGTCATCCAGTTTCAGTAAGCTTCATTCCCGGCATGGGATCTTTCAGTTGTCCTGGAAATCCTGTCTAAAGATCCTTTTTTCCCACTCGACAACATCTCCCTTTGGGACCTGATGTTAAAAGGTTATTTTCTGATCGCTATTACTTCAGCAAAAAGAGTCTCGGAGATGCAAGCCTTGATGGCCAAGGAGCCTTACCTGGTCGTCTACCCGGACAGGATAGTGCTAAAACCATCAGATCGTTTTGTACCAAAGGTATCCTCATCATTTAATTTTAATCAGGAGATTAACCTTCCAGCCCTTATCACAGATCAGGGTGATCCTCATCCTCTGGATGTCAGGGGCAACATTCTGAAGTATCTCTCAGTAACCGAGTCATTCAGGAGATCGGAAAACTTCTTGATTCTTCCATATGGCCCTAGGAAAGGTCAAGTGGCATCAGCTCGTACCATCGCTTCATGGCTGGTTAAAGCAATCAAGAAGGCTTATTTACTGAGTAAGTTACAGATTCCGGAGGCGCATTCCACCAGGGCAGTAGCAACTTCTTGGGCAGCCTATTGTAGGGTCTCGGCGGAGACTATCTGTAAAGCAGCCACCTGGTCTTCCAGAAACACCTTTATATCACATTATAGGGTGGATTCTGCACGGCTTTCAACAGTAGATTTTGGAAGGGCCGTTATTCTTTCTGTTCCTTGTTAATAAATTATTTTTTTTGCACTCCCACCCAGTCTGCGAGTTATTCCCCAGAGTGTATGCATCCATGATGCGACAGGAAACTGGAATATTGTATACTTACCTTTCCAAAATGTTCCTTTCCTGTCGCATCTTCATGGCAGCATACAATGTCCCACCCGTTTGAGGTGATTTATATATACGGAGAGTGCTGGGACAGGGGCCGTATCATCATCTTATAGTTATGTGGTCCTATCAGGTTGTGGAGGCGGAGTCACAACCCATAGTGTATGCTGCCATGAAGATGCGACAGGAAAGGAAAATTACAGAAAGGTAAGTATACAATTTTCCAGGTTTTTTTTTATATCATGGACACTAATGGTGATTTAAAATGTTGATTGTATGCTATTGATAATTTTTGAAAAAATTTTTGTATTCATGTGAGTTACATGACAGCTGAATGTAAAAAAAACATGCCCGCAATTAAAAATTAAGAAAAAAAACAGTGAGAGGCCTCCAATGTATACCAGGCCCTTTGGATCCAGTATGGATTTTAAGGGGAACCCCACGCCACTGCTGGACCTGAAAAAATGGAGAAAAAAGCTCAGCTCGCCATGAATGCTTCCGCAGTCTGCCTGCTCCTCCTTTTGACAGATCATGCTGGATCACAATGGGGTGGGGCCGTCTGATGGCACTGCCCCCTTGTGACGTACAGACCCAGCATTTAAGAACTGTCAAGAACTGTCATGGCGAGTGAAGCTTTTTTATTTTTTTCCTTTTTTCAGGTGGGAGTCGTGATTGACGATGGATCTACAACAAGGGACAGTTTTTTGGGGGTTTTTTTATTACAGAAATTGTCAAAATCTTTTGTACTGTCTTTATTCACTTTTACACTTTTTTAATGAATGGATACGGATACTAAGTACCCCATACTTATTCACATGGGGGGGTTGGAATCTGGAATTCCAGATTCCAATAAGTCCCTTGTCTGCAGACCGCCACATCCACAAACCCAGGGTTGTAAGGAAGAGGCTCTTGTCCCCATCTACATGGCGACAAGGTGCTTTGGGGGGCAGAGCCTCCCCAAAGCACCCCCCCATGTTGAGGGCATGCGGCCTGGTATGGTTCAGGTGGGGGTCACTCACTCGACCCCCTTTCCTGACCTGCTGGGCTGCATGCTTGGATGAGGTGTCCAATCATTGCAGAAGACGAGAGGAGGAGTACGGGAGAAGACATCGGGGTCGGGTTTGGAGGACACCGGACATAGTTTGCCACCTGCCGCCGTCTCCAACTACATACTAGAGACAAGACAAGTGCCGGGTAGGCGGTAGGCGGGGGGGCACAGTGGCAGCACTTAATAGGCACAGTGGCAGCACTTAATGGGCACAGTGGCAGCACTTAATGGGCACAGTGGCAGCATTTAATGAGCACAGTGGCAGCATTTGGGGTACAGTGGCACCCTTTGATGGGCAAAGTGGCTGCGTTTGATGGCACAGTGAGGCTGCAATTGATGTTTGTTTTTTGTTTTTTTTTCAGTTTGTTTGCGCCCCCCCAAAAAAATTTTGAGCACCAGCCGCCACTGGTGATACCGCAAGCAAAACCCTGGTGATAAATATAAATTTTTTTAACTCTCTATTCCGTTTGTGAATTGGGCTTACCACATCATTTTTGGACGATATTTACTGCCACATTTTTCCTTTTGTGGCAAATAATTTAGGGATAATTTATGCAAATGAGTCACGTGACCATGTAATCGCACGCGGTAAACATTAGTGAATTGACAGTATGTCCTAAATCTTCTGGGTGGAAGTCATTCAACCCAAAAGTTTGAGCACATCTTGTGACAAAGAAGAGTTATTGCAGTGGACGGCTCCATATTTCATATCATAGCTTTTTTTTATACAGCCTTGGGGGCCTTTTTAAAAAAAAAGTCAGACTTAAAGTTGGTCTTATTTACGTTTACCCCCCCCAAAAAAGTTTCTTCCCTTAGGCCCCTTGTGGACGGGCTCCACTAGCTCAGTGGGGGATCGCTCAGTTGATCCTCGCTGAGCAGGTGGATGACAGGTCTGTCTCTGCTCACTGTGCAGACATGAACCTGTCAGAGCCCCGCTGTTCTCTATGGGCCAATCGGATGAAAATAGAATGCGTGTCAGTTTTCATCCGATCCACTGGATGCATGGCGAATGTATCGCCATCCGTCTGTTTTGAAACGATCTTGTCAGATCGGATGGTAGGCGGGTGTCAGTGGACACATATCCGCTGATATACAAATCAATAGATGGCCCACTCGGATCCATCTAAAAAAGAGGCAGGCGGATCCGAGCGGGCCCAACGTGTGAAAGAAAAAAAAATATGTATTTTGTTGATGCTGCTTTTTTTTTCTGAACATTTACCCAAAGCTAAACTAGGTTATGCAAGGAATCTTCCCTGTTATTTCTTCTGAAAGATAATCTATTTTTAGAATATTTGAGAATTATGCTGTGATTTTTCAAAATTTTGCTGCAGTGTCAGTCTGCATTCGAATTTAGACACCCTTGATGAATGCATTTTTTTTTTTATGTCTGCACCAAAACAAAGTTCTCTTTAACACACCTCAGAAGATATACACTTTTGTGAAAATGTAGATGTAGCGATATGGACTATCAGCATAAAGCTCCTTACCTTTGGGTGTTTCTAGACATCGCTTGTCCTTTCATAAATCAGTGACCTCATATCTGTGTGCCCAACAGAGTGGATTGTGGGGTGCATAGTTCTCCTTCAGATAAACACTTTGCAACAATGTGCCCTAAGACTACACATTCCTTGCACAAGATGGGTCTCTTGCCCTCAGCTGCTTGTTTTCACGGCAATGGCCAGGAGGCCAACTTTATACATTACTTTTTGGCATGCCCGATGGTCCAGGATTTCTGGAAGGAAGTAGGTCAGGGCCAGATTTAGAACATCGTGGGCCTGGTGCTGAGGATTTTGGTGGGGCCTTTTATAAACAATAAATAAATAAAAATGCTAACTATTTTTTGTTTTAACAAATTAAATTAAAGAGAGAGAGGGAGGATGAGAGAGAGAGAGAGAAAGGGGATGAAAGAGATGTGAGGGGTAAGGGAGGGAGGATGATAGAGAAAGGGGGGATGAAAGAAAGAGGATAAACATGAGCATGTGTGGGAATGACATCAACGCAGCCTGGCCAAGGCAAATGTCGGAAGGCACAGAACCCAGAAGGAAGACCGGGTGAAGATGGAAGTGCCCGGGCCCCGCTCGACTGATCACAGCACAGCACTGGAGGGCTCAGTCTGACAATTTAAGTGTACCCTAATGTGCTAATATGCTGGGCATACTTGTACATTATGGCATAACCTACCCCAGGGCCTCTAAAAAGTAGTACTGTTAGAAAAGTTTACTACCGCTTTACTATCACCGGAGCCTCTCATGGGGTCCCTACTGACCCTGTGGCCCTTGGGCAGTGCATGGTTGTCAACATTTCAAAAATATTTTCAGGGTCGCTTTTTTTACAAGTGCTAAATTTAGAGTAGCTGACATCCCCCGTGTTCCTCTATACATCACAATAGTAATTATAAAATTAAATAAGTACTAATAATGGGGCAGAACAAATATGAGGACTGTGAGATTTCTTTTAGTTGGACTGACAAAAGTGCCCATTCTAGAGCTGGTACCATTGAGGATATTCAGTATAATTTTAAACAACAGTTTATGTGGGTAAGAGGCATAGGGGAGGAGTATGGATGGTATAAAAGTGGGAAGTATGTGCAGGTGAGGGAGAGGAATGTGGAGGATCTAACAGTGGGCACTTTGTACATGAGAGGAGTGCAGAGGGTATGGCAGAAGGCACTATATACAGGAGAGGAGTGTGAAGGGTAAGACAGTGGGCAGTATGCACAGCAGAGGAGTGTAGAGGGTATGACATTGGGCATTATGTATAAGAGAAGAGTGTGGAGGGTATGACAGTGGGCACTATGTACAGGAGAGAAGTGTGGAGAGTAGGACAGAAAGCAGTAATTACAGGAGAGGAGTGTGGAGGGAGGGTATGATGGTGGGCACTATGTATAGGAGAGGAGTATGGAGGGTATGACAGTTAGTAGTATGTACAGGAGAGGAGTGTGGAGGGTATGACAGTGGGCACTAGGTATAGGACAGGAGTGTGGAGGGTATGACAGTGGGCACTATGTATAGGAGAGAAGTGTTGGAGGTATGACAGTGGGCACTATGTATATGAGAGGAGTATGGAGGGTATGACAGTGAGTAGTATGTACAGGAGAGGAGTGTGGAGGGTATGACAGTGGGCACTATGTATAGGAGAGAAGTGTTGGAGGTATGACAGTGGGCACTATGTATAGGAGAGGAGTGTGGAAGGTATGGCAGTGAGTAGTATGTACAGGAGAGGAGTGTGAAGGGTATGACAGTGGGCACTATGTATAGGAGAGGAGTGTGGAGGGTATGACAGTGAGTAGTATGTACAGGAGAGGAGTATGGAGGGTATGGCGGTGGGCACTATGTGTAGGAGAGGAGTGTGGAGGGTACGACAGTGGACACTATGTACAGGAGAGAAGTGTATGACAGCGGGCACTATGTACAGGTGAGGAGTGTGTAGGATATGACAGCGGGCGTTATGTATAGGAGAGAAGTGTGGAGGGTATGACAGTGAGCAGTATGTACAGGAGAGAAGTGTGGAGAGTATGACAGTGGGCACTATGTATAGGAGAGAGGTGTGGAGAGTATGACAGTGGGCACTATGTATAGGAGAGAAGTGTGGAGAGTATAACAGTGGGCACTATGTATAGGAGAGGAGGATGAAGTAATCTGGGAAGGAAAAATGTAAAGGTTTGTGGAAGGATGTTTAGGGACTGCGTAGTGGTTAAGGGGGCCAGACATGGATTGAAATTACACCAATTAACCACTTGAGACCCGCGCTATAGCCGAATGACGGCTACAGCGCGGACCTCCTTTGCCGGGACGACGTCTATTGACGTCGTCCCATGCACGAGTGGCCTGCGCACCCCCTGAGGGGCGCGCGCGGCGCGCTCTGTGATCGGCGAGTCTATGAGACTCGCCTGATCACCGATCTGAGCAAGGGGTTGATCCCGACCCCTTATCACATGATCAGCTGTCAGCCAATGACAGCTGATCATGTGATACAACGGAGCCGGTAATCGGCTATTATTCCTCCTCGCGCTGACAGCGCGAGGAGAAAAAAAAAGAGCCGATCACCGGCGGCTGTGATCGGGACATCAGTCCCGATCACGGCCAGCCCTGCCAGTGCCCACCTGCCCCCTGCCAGTGCCACCTCAATAAAAAATAAGTGCACCCCGTCAGTGCCACCCAGCAGTGCCTACAGTGCCACCCAGCAGTGCCCACAGTGCCACCCTGCAGTGCCCACAATCTGCCTCAACAAAGGTGCTGCACCCCAGTGCCACATATCCGTGCCTATCAGTGTCATCTACCAGTGCCCATCAGTGCCGCCCATCAGTGCCCAGCAGTGCCACCTATCAGAGCCACCTATCAGTGCCACCTATCAGTGACCATCAGTCCCATCTATCAGTGGTACCTATCAGTGCCCCTTAGTGCCACCCATCCGTGCCATCTTATCTGTGCCCATCTTTGCTCATCAGTGCCGCCTTATCTGTGCCCATCGGTGCCGCCTTATCTGTGCCTATTAGTGCCGCCTTAACTATGCCTATCAGTGCCCACCAGTGCAGCCTATCAGTGCCCACCAATGCAGCCTATCAGTGCCCACCAGTGCAGCCTATCAGTGCCGCCTCATCAGCGCACTTCAATGAAGGAGAAAAATGACCCGTTTGCAAAATTTTATAACAAACTATTAAACATGATTTTTTTTTTTTGCATCTTTTTTTGTTTGTTTAGCAAAAAATAAAACTCCGAGCTGTAATTAAATACCACCAAAAGAAAGCTCTATTTGTGGGAAAAAAATGATAAAAATTTCATTTGGGTACAGTGTTGTATGCCCGCGCAATTGTCATTCAAAGTGCATCAGCGCTGAAAGCTGAAAATTGGTCTGGGCAGGAGGGGGGTTTAAGTGCCCAGTAAGCAAGTGGTTAAGCAGAGACCACCCATAGTTGATCTATGTATGGGCTAGCTGGTTTTACACAAGTCAACCTATTAACCGACTTGAGTACAACCAACCTGTCAGGTTTTCCCCAAAACAATCAGTGCTGCCAGCTATAGTTAGCAACACTAATCATTGTATTCACTGGCAGAACACAATAACACTGAGGGAGTGATTGCCCCATTCACAGGTCAGCAGGTGAGAGGGTGTGTGTGGGGACAGGCTGGGGAGAGATACTAGTCAGTCCCTGGGTAGGCACTGGTTAGTATCAGAGCCAGATACACACAGGTTACATACGCCATGATCGTTAGAGCGAGAGCAATAATTCTAGCACTAGACCTCCTCTGTAACTCTAAACATGTAACCTGTAAAAAAAATGTAAAGCATCGCTTAGTACACAACAAAAAATCATGCTAACTTTAGTGTTTTTTTTATATGAATGAAAGTTTCTTTCCAACATAAAAAGTTGCAAAGACCACCATTTTATTCCATAGGGTGTCGGCTAAAACAATATATAATGCTTGAGGGTTCTGAGTAATTTTCTAGCATAAAAAAAAATGATGATTTTTACATGTAGGAGAAAAGTCTCAGAATGGGCCTGGTTGCCAAGGGGTTAATTATCATAAGTAATATACAAATAATTATTATGAGCACTGTGAGTTCATCCTCTCAGTCTGCTGCAGAGTGTTCCAGCTTGTATTTATACTGGCCGCTCTGTATGCAGCTTCTGACAGGCTGTGCAAGCAGCCCTGTATCTCCGGAACCATTGATGATAGCAGCCCCATATTTTAACCAGTGCTGGAGTGGGTCTTTAGATACATACCCCCCAAATATGGGGTCTCTGACTCCTGATCGCCGAGCTACAATCCTCGAAGTCGATCTTTTTTTTTTTTTTTTTTGTTTTTTTGTTGGGCAAATGGGCCTATCTTGGGAAAGGGGCCTGGAGCTGCAGCTCCAATAGCCCCTATGTTAATCCAGCCCTGAAGTAGGTGCTTTCACCTCATTGGCATTGGGTCTCCCAAATGTACTCCACCCCAAGAATTGCCTATTAGGCATTTTTGGTGATTTACCTATATCGTCCCATGCCAAGAGACTTCTCCGCATACTCCATTTCTATGCAAAAAGAAACGATTCTAATGTCCCGGAAGGGAGCACAGACCCCTCTGAAATCCCTCTGGATAAAACTTATTAATGACTCTATCCCACTTTATAAACTAACTTTTGAACTCAGAAAAAGGAACAAAATCTTTCACAAAATTTGGGGTAGATTGTTGGCTAGTCCGCTAACCCTATCCCAGCATTGATTGTACCACCCTTGATTACCCACTGATGAGCTGTGCCCCAGAGATCTCTAATATCTGGTCACACGCTCTTACCCTGATCTGGTAGCATACTTGCACTTTATACCATTGTGCCTATGTTTTATCTTTTGCACTGATGTCTGTGCAATTTTCTATGACTGAGCATACTGCCTAACGATGTATACCTCTGTATGACCAGGCTGTCTGGTACTACTGCTGTTTTTTCTCTGTTGTTTGTGTTTTCTATGTTTTTGGTTTTTCTAAAACCTAATAAAAAATATCTTTAAAAAAAAAATGACTACACACCCCAGGGATCCTTGCTGCAACATGAAGATTGGCAGGAGCCGAATGCCCGTGCGGAGGTCTCTTCCTCCTGGACCTGACGCAAGACGAACCTCTTGTAACAGGGAGAGAGGTCATGGCCTACCACGCATAGTCTTACTTCCAACCTGAGGTTTAAAGGGCCTCTGTTACCCATCCTGTCATCAACACTACTCAGATCACCTGCCTGTCAGTGTGGGTGCGTGTGACAAGCTTCATTTTAGAAGACCAAGATAGGGGATTCGCTGCACAAGTGTCGCTACTTGAATTCCAAGCCTGAAGACACTGGAACGATCTGGTCGTAGGTGAGAGGGCAAATAGCTCAACCCAGTGGTGGCTTTTGCTCAAAATTTTTGGGGGGGCGCAAACAAACTGAAAATTTCTGAAAAAAAACCCCAATTGCAGCCTCACTGTACCATCAAATGCAGCCACTGTGCCATCAAACGCAGCCACTGTGCCCATCAACCGCAGCCACTGTGCCCATCAATTTCCACCACTGTGCCATCAAACGCAGCCAATGTGCCCATCAATCCAATTCCTGTCCCTTCATCCCTCAGATCAGTCCCAATTTCTGCCCCATCAGACCTCAAATCCTGGTACATAGCATTTCTCACAAAGCCTGGTATATAGCATTTCTCACAAAGCCTGGTATATAGCATTTCTCACAAAGCCTGGTCTATAGCATTTCTCACAAAGCCTGGTCTATAGCATTTCTCACAAAGCCTGGTCTATAGCATTTCTCACAAAGCCTGATCTATATCATTTCTCACAAAGCCTGATCTATATCATTTCTCACAAAGCCTGGTCTATAGCATTTCTCACAAAGCCTGGTCTATAGCATTTCGCACAAAGCCTGGTCTATAGCATTTCGCACAAAGCCTGGTCTATAGCATTTCAAACAAAGCCTTGTATATAGAATTTCTTTCAAAGCCTGTTATATAGCATTTCTCACAAAGCCTGGTATATAGCATGTCTCACAAATCCTGGTATATAAAAGATCTCACAAATCCTGGTATATAGCATGTCTCACAAATCCTGGTATATAAAAGATCTCACAAATCCTGGTATATAGCATGTCTCACAAATCCTGGTATATAGCATGTCTCACAAAGCCTAGTATATAGCATGTCTCACAAAGCCTGGTATATAGCATTGTGCATAAAGCTTGGTATATAGCATTTTGCACAAAGCCTGGTATATAGTCTGCACAATTACCCCCACCCCCCAGTTTGCACAATCCCCCTTCCTCCAGTCTGCACAGTTACCCCCCTCCCAGTCTGCACTATTACCCCCCCCATCTGCACAATTACCACCCCAATAAACATAAATGTGTTGTTCTCAGATCAAGACAGTCTGGTCACATTAACCACTTCCCGACCGGCGCACGCCGGCAGAATGGCACGGACAGGCAAATGGGCGTATCTGTACGTCCCTTTAAATTTCCCGCTGTGCCATTGCAAGCGCTTCGCTGCCAGCGAGTGCGCGCCAGCCGGGACCTCAGATCGCGGGTCCCGCGGACTCGACCGCCGTGGGGATACCCATAATAGTCTCACGGGAAGGAAAAACGGGGAGATGCTAATGTAAACAAGCATCTCCCCGTTCTGCCTAGTGACAGTGTCACTGATCTCTGCTCCCTGTCATCGGGAGCAGAGATCAGTGACGTGTCACACACAGCCACGTCCCCCCCACAGTTAGAAACACGCCCCAGGACACACTTAACCCCTACACTGCCACCTAGTGGTTAACCCCTTCACTGCCAGTGTCATTTACACAGGAATCACTGCATTTGTAAAGCACTGATTGCTGTATAAATGACAATGGTCCCAAAAATGTGTCAAAATGTCTGCTGTGTCCGCCATAATGTCGCAGTCATGATAAAAACCGCTGATCGCCGCCATTACTAGTAAGAAAAAATTAATAATAAAAATGCCTTAAAACTATCCCCTTTTTTGTAAACGCTATAACTTTTGCGCAAACCAATCAATAAATGTTTATTGCGATTTTTTTTAACAAAAATATGTAGAAGAATACGTATCGGCCTAAACTGAGGAAAAATTTTTTTTTTATATATTTTTGGGGATATGTAAAAAATATTTTTTTTTGTTTGTCTTTTTTGTTTATAGCGCTAAAAACAAAAAGCACAGGGGTGAACAAATAGCACCAAAAGAAAGCTCTATTTGTGGTGAAAAAAAGACGTAAATTTTGTTTGGGAGCCACGATGCATGACCGTGCAATTGTCAGTTAAAGCGATGTAGTACCGAATCGCAAAATGTGGTCTGGTCTTTGGCCAGCCAAATGGTCTGGGGCTTAAAGCGGGAGTCCACCGGGACTCCGCGTTTTTTTTTTTTTTTAAAAGCCAGCAGCTACAAATACTGCAGCTGCTGACTTTTAAAATAGTGACACTTACCTGTCCAGCGCGCCCGCGATGTCGGCACCCGAAGCTGATCGCTAGGTCCTGCCGCCGCCATCTTGGGTATGGGAATCAGGAAATGGAGCCTTTCGGCTTCATTTCCCAGTTCCCTACTGCGCATGCGCAATCCGGACGGTCCCCGCTGCCTCTGGGAACTGTGTGTTTCCCAGCAGGCAGCGGGGCACTTGCGCAAAGGGGCGGGCAGTTGCGGAAAGGGGCGTAATCTGCGCCCCTTTCCGCAGACAGCTATCCCGGAAGTGGGTGCAGTTACCTGGATTATCCAGGTAACTGCACCCCCCTCCCCCCTGAAAGGTGCCAATTGTGGCGCTGGAGGGGGGGGGATTCCGATGAGCGGAGGTCCATTTTAGGGTGGACCTCCGCTTTAAGTGGTTAAAGGAAATATCTTCTAAGAGAGTTAAGAAGACCGACATTACTGAACTCTCAACCTGAAAAACAAGTTGCTTGGCTACCATACTGGCCCTCTGGCTTCGATACTGTGAGTCACCGATCTGGAACTCATATGCAGATAAAGGCCAGGGGTGTACAAAATATTGCAGTCAGTAGTTGAACATTACAGCTAGGCAATTAACATTTTTAGAAATAAATCAGTAGTGTCACCCAGGTGTACTTTAGACTCATCGCACTTTCATATACAATAAAGTCAAAAAAATGTAACACTACATAAAATTCTCATTAAAGTAAAAAAATAAAAATAAAAATAAAAACATTTAGAAATTAATTTAAGGTTAAAGCTTACTTGTTGGTGAAGAATAACATCTCTCCCCACAGAGCTGTCACAGCATCAAAAGTGATTGGCTTGTAGGAAGAAGGATTGCTTGGTGGTTGTGTAACTACTGGGACTTCTCTGGCTCCTGTAATAAAGTACTGAGGTTAAATGTTATGGCACAGCAACCTTTTCTATAAATTGTAGTGTCACCCATTCACTTCCTAATAGAGTTTTGTAGTGAATCGATGTTCTGTCTCTTACCATAGAGTGACTGAATTCCTTTGCATGGCCGCTCGAGCCATGCAAAGAACGAAGCTGCCGACGTCACTTCCGGTTTTCATCTATTCCTTGAAACCTGTAAGTAACCTCTAAATTTAAACAACAATGCTCCCGCCCGTAGTGATTCTACGGGCTGAAGCTAATCGTCACTTTGGATTGTGCCGCAAAGCGGGTTAAAAGCCTGCAAATGAAGCTCCACATCTGCAATCTCGTGATTGCTTTGACGTGGCACTTTCCATAGAGCACTGTGTCCGGCGCCCGAACACATTGCACTTAGTTAAAGGACATTTTTTTTTTCTTAAAGGGGCGTTTTTTTTTTTGGTGACTACAGGAGGGGGGCGGTGCCCAGGCGCCTGCCACTGTCTCAACCTTTATCTATCTATTGCCATTATTACAGAGACACTGTGCACAGACATCTTTACTCCAAGAACACTTTATTGCAGTGCGTGAACACTGTACTCAGACACCTTTAAATCTTCCTCCCTAGGTTACAGTTAACAAGCTCCAACCAGCTAGCAAAGAACATCAGATCTGCAGATTGGAACTTCCTTTGCCATTACTTACTACTTCGATAGACCTGCTTTTATCTCTTAGTATAGCATAGACTGGCTAGATTACATCTTTCTCTGTGTGGCAGCATAAGTAGTTAACTGAAGCCTCCATAAGGGAGTGTAAATATCTGTATATAATAGTGTTGTTGCTTAACATTGACTTTTTGTTTTCAGGAGGGGCTGGTTTGCTTAGTTGGTGCTGTTGTCTTGGCTCAGCAGATTATTACCTCCCTCTCTAAAATAATTTTCTTTTATTGGTATTTCAGAACCTAATTATACTGAGTTGTGTGATCATTACCACACAGTGCTACAAGGATTTCCGAACCCAGAGTGTCAGGTGGGATGGAAGGTTTAACAGGTCATGGCCATGCAGATGAGCTGGAATTTCTCAGCAGTCCCCTAGGGGGCTATGCTACATTTAGGGGCTCATCCACAATGCCATCTGCAACAGGCCCTAGCCAATCAAGAACGGAGCAGCAATCTTCATGGGAAGCCGCATCTATGGCCGCGGTTGCTTGGGGTAGAAGTTACGGGGCCCCAACTGACAGAAGCACCGTTCTGGAGATCTTGGGAAATGAACATCCCAAGAGGGGGATCAGAAGGTGGCTGAGCATTCTGGCTCCAGGACACCGGGCTTACCTGGTGGAGACGGAAGCTTCCGAGGAGATGGATCAAGTCAGTGCACCAGGGGCGGACTGACCATTGGGCCACTCGGACACTACCCAAGGGCCCCGAGCCACTAGGGGGCCCCATCAGGGTTGCCAGCCTCAGTAAAACCAGGGACAGTATGTAAAAATCTGTGTTTTTTTTTTACATCTGTCTCAGAACTGTCCCTTACTGACATCCTTTTGGTCTAAAAATCCTGAGATTATAGCTGCGGCACCCCTCCAGTACCTTCTCAGCCAATAGAAACATGTCTGTGTATACTGTGTGTACATTTATGTGTATACTGTGTGTGTGTATACTGTGTGGCCCCATAATATCGGATTGCCTGGGGGCCCCATAATCTCCTATTGCCCGGGCACCCATGAGTTGTCAGTCCACCCCTGCAGTGCACTGATAGAATGGCAGGAAGAGGTGCCAGAGTACTTTCAGGAGGAAGAGGTCTGTTTGACAGAGAGAGTGACTGCGAGAGTGTGCCCACTCAAAGGTGAAAGGGAGTGGACTGAGAAACCATCCTTGGCAAGAACTCATGAGGAAAGTCCTGTGCGTATGGAAAATGACTCACAAGGGGCCAGCGCCCCTCCACTCTCTTTCTATACTGACATGAGTGACCTGGTCGATAGATTGGTGAAAAATGGGCCTGCTACAAAAGCTTTCTCTATAATTAAAATTGTCTGTATAGCAAAAAAATGTTTTTAGTTTGGGATACCGTAGGAAAGGGTTAAAAAATCTGCCAGATTTCTTTGTTTTTTTTTTGCTTTTGTTCCATTAGGGATATTCCCTGCTACTTCATATCCTACAGCAACCTTTTACTGGAACCATATAAGCATTATTGTCACAGAAAATCACATGCATCATAAATGCGGAAATGGTAACAGAATAATTGGAGTGGCACGAAAAAAAGCATAAAGTGGCGTGCCCACACAGGGGCAGTGTATTAAGCTGAATTCACGCTGACTGCAGTAAAATGCAAGGATGATGGCTACAGCGCAGATTGCTAGTTCTGGGAGATTGTATTATGACGGCCTTCCGTGATCGTGCCTGCCACACGCCTGCTGCAGCGTGCTCTGATATCACAGTCTCCAGAGGACACTGCTGATCACAGATCGAGGCATAGAGCCAATCAGCAGCTCTTTAACAAGTAATCGGCAGTGTCCAATCACAGCTGGTAATGGATGTAAATACAAGCTGGTTATCGGCACTCCTTTCCCCGTGCTGACATCATGAAGAGAGGAGAAGAGAGCCGATAACCCGCTCCTCTAAAAGGGACATGTACACTGTCAGTGTCCTGATTATCAGTGCCGTCCAAACAGTGCCCACCAGTGCTGCCAATTTGTGACCACCAGTGCTGCCATTCAGTGCCCATCAGTGCTGCCAATAAGTGCTCATCGGTGCCTCCTCATCAGTGCCACCTATCAGTGTCCATCAGTGCCACCTATCAGTCCCCATCAGAACCACCTATTAGTGCCCATCAGTGCCGCCCATCAGTGCCACCTATCAGTGCTGTCTATCAGTGCAGCCTCATTAGTGCCCACCAGTGCCGCCTCATCAGTGCCCATAAATGCAGCCTATTAGTGTCCATCAGTGCAGCCTATCAGTGTCCATCAGTGCAGCCTCATCAGCGCACATCAGTGAAGGAGAAATATGTCTTGTTTCCAAAATGTTATAACAAACTATGTGCCCATCAGTGCCTTCTATCAGTGCCACCCTATCAGTACAGCCTCATCAGTGCCCACCAGTGCCTCCTCATCAGTTCCCACCCAGTGCCGCATCATCAGTGTCCATCAGTGAAGCCTATTAGTGCCCATCAGTGCAGCACATCAGTGCACATCAGTAAAGGAGAAAAATTACTTGTTTCCAAAATTTTATAAAAACTATTAAAAAGTTTTTTGTTTTTTTTCAATTTTTATCGTTTATTTAACAAAAAATAAAAAACCCAGTGGTAATTAAATACAACCAAAAGACATTTCTATTTAACCACTTGCCTACCGGGCACTTTTACCCTCTTCCTGCCCAGGAAAAAAACTGAAAATTGGCCTGGGCAGGAAGGGGGTAAAAGTGCCCAGCAGGCAAGTGGTTAAATAAAAATCAAACTGCAGGAAGAGAGAAGAAAGTCATGTGTGATTGTGTCCCCAGCGAGAGTCTGAATTTGGAAGTCTCTTCCCTCCAGATGTAATGTCTCAGCCGACACTGCCCTTGTTTCCCACACTAAATGTTTGTACAGATAACCATCAAACAGAAGATGCCTCCAGGACAAACCCAAGCTCTGCAATTCCTCTGATTCGGTGAAGTTTTTGTAATAATACATGTATTTACCTTGACGTCTTACCTCAGAACTGAGAACAGGGGAGAAATCTGCTCACAAATAGCACAGTGATTTATGCTGACTGGAAGTCTGGATGCATTACAGTATTGCTTATGTAAGATGCTAATTAGACAGCCTAATGGTTTTCTAAACATGGAGTCAGATTCGCAGTAAAGCGCGGTTTTCCCACAAATCTCTTTCCTGCAACGCTGCTTGTGGAAGAGCTGGCTTAGATAACGGCCTCCTTCACTGGTATACAGATAATAACTACAAATACATACAAATACAGTATACATTCCTTCAAAAGTAAAGCACAGAGATGTCTATAAGTGATTCAGTTAAAATAAAATGTCACCTTTTGCAAAAAAAATAAAAAAATTCACCTACATTGATTATAAAAGTTGCATTTATTAAAGAAGTTCTATGGTCACAGCATACACTTTCATTTCACCATCTCCTTTTATATTGTAAAACGCTGCGCAAACTGTTGGCGCTATATAAATCCTGCAAAATAATAATAATAAATAATAATTTTATAGACCAATTGAATAACAATACAAAACAATAGATATTTTTGACAATCCAATATATGGTACGCTTACTTGAAAACTTCCTTTCATGTTGTGAGTTCTGCCTGTCTTTCCACAATGTCATAGGTTCCCCACATGCTTTGCAGCTTCCCATGCACTGTCTACTTAAAATTTGTAAGGACTACATGTTCCACGGTACCTTGCTGCTCTGTAGTTCAGAAGGCAGGCTCTGTGGAATTTGTGACAGAGCAGCATACCTCCCAACCGTCCCTGATGCACCGGGACCGTCCCGGAATTTGTTCCTAGTGTAGCGCCCACCACCTTTAGGTGGGTGCTAGTAGGTAAAGACAGGTTAAATTACCAGTGCCTTACTGTTCTTTTTGTACCGGCCTGGAGGTTTGGTTTGGGTTAGGGTGGAGTTGTAGGTTAGAGGGGGGTGTGACCACCTGTTCCTCACCCTGGAAAACCCTCCCTTGCTTCTCCAGAGGAATGTTCTGGAAAGGAGGTAGATGCAGGGATTGAGGGACAGGCAGTGTATATGGCCCTAGTCCAATCGTTAATTTGTTTTGGCAGGGGTCGGTTCATACATATACACTGAGGTCACATGTTCCCTGTGGGAGATGGGACGAGATTCAATCCAGAAAGGTTGCAAGATGTGACCTACCGGAGCAGGGCCGGAAGGCCTGGGGGTGCACAGACCCCAGTGCTGGAAAGCCACAGAACTTTGCCGGAAAGCCTGGAGGTTCAGAGACTCCAGAGCTGGAAGGTTTCATCATTCAAGAAGCAAGAAGTATCTACTAACAGGACTGAGTAGACCGGGGTCACCTGGACTTTCCTGAGCTGGCATGGGAAGAAATGGCAGGAGGTGAGAAGGCAAGTGAGGCCTGGGACTCCAGCATTTCAGAAGTAACACATGTCATTCAGAGGGACATGAGCCATTAAGGGAAAGGGTTCTTTCTACTCGTGCAGCTCAACAAGAGAGGCAACTTATTCAGTCCTGCATCACTTGCTAACCAGACACACAACATGGACCGCAGCATTAAGAATAAAAGTTACTGTTCAACTGCTAAACTGTGTCTGTGAATTCTACAATGGGGGTGGAAGAAGCGGGGTTAAACCAGCATACTGTAATGAACTATTTAGTAGCTCCCAAGGGAGTAGTGCGCTACACTAGCGAATCAGTCCCTGGAATGCCCGCAGCGTGTGTGCGGTGTCTTCGTTCCCACACCCTGCAAGCCAAACTTTGCATGACAGCCGACATCTCTTCCCGGCTGCCTCTGACACACAGACAGTGCAGAGTGGAGTGCACTGAACCCGCCCCTCCTCTGTCTTCCTGTACACAGAAGAGGAGGCGGGGAGTAGCACACCACATTTCCAGAACATGGCTGATCTGAGGTCTGTGATGAATTCTATGTACAGAGACTTGCAGAGGAGGAAGGCATGGGGAAGAGGGTGTAGGGGGAGGATAGAGCTGGGGTGGGATCAGGGTGGTGGATGGAGTCAGGATGGGATCAGGGGAATGGATAGAGTTGGGATGGGATCGGGGGATGGATAGAGTTGGGATAGGATCGGAGGATGGATAGAGTTGGGGTGGAATCAGGGGAATGAATGGCAATGGGATACTATCAGGGGAATGAATGGAGACAGGATGGGATCAGGGGAATGGATGGAGCCGGAATGGGATCAGGGGGAATGGATGGAGCTGGGATAGGATCGGGGGAATGAATGGAGCCAGGAGGGGATTGGGGTGGTGGATGGAGCTGTGGTTAATATAGGGGGGAATGGAAGGAGCCAGGATTGGATTGGGGTGATGAATGGACCCGGTATTGGATTGGAGGGAATGGATGGAGATGGGATGGGATTGGGGGAATGGATGGAGCCAGGATTGGATCGGGATGGTGGATGGAGCCAGGATTGGATCAGGGGAGTGGATGGAGTTGGAATGGGATGGGGGAATGGATAAAGCCAGGATTAGATTGGGATGGTAGATGGAGCCAAGATTGGATCAGGGAAGTGGATGGAGTTGGGATGGGATTGGGTGAATGGGTGGAGACGGGATGAGAATGGGGGAATGGGTGGAGACGGGATGAGAATGGGGGAATGGATGGAGCCAGGATGGGATCGGGGGAATGGATGGAGCCGGAATGGGATCGGGGTGGTGGATCGAGCCGGGATGGGATTGGGGTGGTGGATGGACTTGGGGTGGGATCGGGGGGAATGAATGGAGCCGGGATGGGATCGGGGAATAGATGGAGCTGGGATGGGATCGGTGGAATAGATGGAGCCGGGATAGGATCAGGGGGAATGGATGGAGATGGGATTGGGGGAAGGGATGGAAATGGAATAGGATTGGAGGAAGAAATGGAGCTGGCATGGGATCGGGGGGAATGGATGGAGATGAGATTGGGGGAATGGATGAAGCTGGGATAGAATCAGGGGAATGGGTTTTGTTCAACAACATCCCTTAAGCACCTCTCACTTTTTTGGGGGGGCAAAAAAGAAACCAATTCATCTAGTGTAGATGGGTACCTCCACAACTTAGGTAATTCGTTTTAAAAAATTGGGAAAAGAAACGGGAAAGGGGCAAGGAGTTGAATGGAGGACCAAACCATGGTATTCATATGCCAAATAAACTTTATAGTGCAAAAAATACAAACCACAGAGGTGATCAAATACCACCAATAGAAATCTCTATTTGTGGGAAAAAAGGACATCAATTTTATTTGGGTACAACATCGCACAACCGCGCAATTGTCAGTTAAAGTAATGCAGTGCCGTATCGCAAAAGATGGCCTGGTCAGGAAGGGGGTAAAACCTTCCAGAGCTGAAGTGGTTAAACTTATCAGTACTAATGCCATAAAAGACAATTCTTATATTATTATTATACAGAATTGATATAGCACCAACAGTTTGTGCAGCACTATAAAGGGAGACCATACAGCTACAAAGAAGAGAAACAGAAGATAGAGAGAGAAAAGGGGGTGGGGGGTAGCTATGGTTGGTTCATCTTGATATGTGTTCTTTGATGTGAATTGTATATAATCCACAAATTCAGCAGGCTTTTCACACTGCTTTTGAATGAGATTGCTTTTACAAATAGGCCTTAGATATGGCGATGGCCATGATGGCCACACAGAGCCATCTCAAGTTTTGGAAGCAGCGCACTACTAGTCCAGTACATGATATCACTGAAACTGTGCAGAGATCTCTCTCCTTGTGTTCACTCTGCATTGTGGATCTCCCAAGATGACCTTTCCAATATTTTTAAAAAGTAAGTACACCCCTGGAAATGGCAATACGCGTGGGCTTCACAAGTCCCGGGGGTGGATAGTTGCTTGTATGTATTGCTATCAGCGAGCAGAGTGCTATAGACATGGAGCCTATTAATATCGTTATCTGTTCTACAAAACCGCCATGGTGTGAACATTCCCCTTCTGCTTGCTGTGCTTTCTTTCCACCTCACTCAGTGGAATAGATATGGCCTGCGGAGGGAAGTGTACTGTATATTTGTTTTGATGCCGGTGGAGTGTGGAGCGTACAGTATCAGGGGTGAAGTCTTCCTGGAATTTCAATTTGTAGTTTGGATGGAGTTACTGGAAAATTTAAATAATGTCAATGATAAGACAAGAGTGAAAATATAAACAAGTCCATTCACAAAAAGAAATAATAGAATAAAAGAGAAGCACGGATTATGAATGCAATGATATAAGGAGTGCTGGACATGACAGTGTGGATGAGGGACACAGAGGGTTAAGCTTTATGGGTGGAGCTGAGGAAAAAGGTTTGCAGGAAGCAAGTTCAGTGTAGGGGAGGGGTCATATAAAAGGGAGGGGTGTGGCTTTAGGGGATCATTCGGATCCCAGCGTGACACAGAGGAGGCAGTTTTTCTCTGCTCCTCTGTAATGGCCGACCTGGATGTGATTTTCAAGAGGCTGAGACGGGCGGCGGAGGCGTGCGGAGCGGAGTGGCTGCGGGACCGAGCGGGGACCTGGAGGACACCGCGGAGGATGTCGGGGATGCAGGTGAGGCGCCGCTGCGTGCGCGGAGGTCTCGGCCTTCGGCGCGTTTTTTCCCCGGGCCTACACCTCGTCCACCTCGTGACTGGCAGAGCCCGGGGGCCGACCGCTCGGTCCCCCCGGCGAAGAGGAAGGTGCCTGGCTCTCCCTGGTCCGGGTGGTCATTGCGCCGCCGACCGGAGGGGGGCGGGGCCTCGCGGCAAAATGGCGCCGGCTACGGGTCGGGCCGGCACCCGGGAACGGGGGGGGGGGGGAACGGGCGGGGGGCTCTGGGTCCAGCCGCCTTGGGGGTGCAGCGGAAGGGGGGGGATCCTCGGACTGGGGGTTCCAGCATGGGGACACGCGCGGTGGGGGGGCAGGGTTGGCACGGGGGGGGGGTCGCAGCTCCCGGGCTGGGGCGGGTGGGATGAAGGGAGCCACCGAGGTGCCTGGCAGGGCTGGTCTTGGACACCAGCATGCCGGGGGTGGTCGGGGGCCACAGGCACTGCGGGATGCGCCTGAACGCGCGGACCAGGAGGTCTGCGATTCGCCCAGGGGGATGGCGGCGCCCCCAGCGCGCACCGCGGAGGACAAGTCCGAGGGTGAGCTGTCGCAGGAGGAGGAATTTTCACATGCAGCGCACGAAACCATGACTGTCGGCAAGGCCCCGGTGCGGCCAGGTAAGTCACGTGATCTTTTGGTTCTGACGGAAGCCTTGGGGGATTTGCTGGGGGACCCGGTATCCCAGAACGGCAAGGGGATGGCATGTCGCCCTGGGGGGGCCCACGGACAGCTGCAGGACCTTCTTGGAGGGGCTGCGGGCCCTGGTGGGTAAGTTTGCCGGGGGTTCGGGGGCGCCGCAAGTGGGTCCCTGGATGGCTGCGGGCCCAGGGTCGGGGGGAGGGGGGTCCGGGGCCACGCCGGTGGTGGACCCCCCGACCGCTGCGGCTTCTGGGGGGGTGGTAGACATGGGGCCTGGGGGCACGGGGGTCCCCCCAGTGGTCACGGAACCTGGGGCGTGGACCGATGTGGTCAGGATTGCGGATGCTGCCCGGTGCGAAGTATATGTTGATTCGAGGGCCCGGTGGGGGCGTGCCTGGAGCAGGAGGTGCGGGAGAATATTGGCATGGGTGAGTATGTGGAGATTTTCTCTTTGCTCCCCCTTGAGAAGTTCAACTTGGATAGGGTCAAGCCGGACAGTTCAAAAAGGACAACGAGGAGCGGCGTAGGTATCGGTGATTCTGCGCACTTTCTCCAATTGGCTTCAGGCGTTCGCTGGCTTAGCTAGGGTGATTGGGGAGAAGAACCCCGAGCATTGCTCGGCGTTGTTCTGCTGTATGGACGCGACTGGAGAGGCTTATCGGGTGTATGGGGGGTGGCATGGCTGCGTTATGACGAACAGTCCAGGCAGCGGTGCGGCCGGAACTACGCTGGGACCACAAGGACATCAGCCTCTGGATGAGGCTTATGTCTGCGGCTCGGACTCCTGCTCCGTTTCTTCAGGGGGGGGCGGGAGTGTGTTGTCCTCAGGGCTGCCGGCCGGGAAAAAGTGGGGTGTGTGCTGGCCCTTTAATGGGGGGCTTGTAAATTCGGGAGAGCGTGCCGATTTAAGCACGAGTGCTCCCTCGCACTGTCCCGCTGTTTCAGGAAAGAAAAGCGTTCCGGCGATGTTGCTCACGAAAGGGATGACGCCGGTAACCCTGGAAAGGATACTTCCTTTCCTAAGTAAGTATCCGGATGGTTAGGCGGCGCGGGGGTTGATTTCGGAGTTTTCGGGACGGTTTCAGGATTCCTTGTTCATTGGCGGAGGTGCCCCTAGTGGCCCGGAACTTGCGATCGGCTTTGGTACACCCGGGGGGTGGTAGGCGAAAACTTGGGCAAGGAAGTGGCGTTGGGCCGGATGGGTGGGCCTTTCGAAGTGCAACCGTGGGGCGACCTGGTGGTGTCCCCGCTGGGTGTAGTTCCTGAGAAAGAGCCTGGGAAATTTTCGCTTGCTTCATCACTTGTCCTTTCCTAAAGGGGGGTCGGTCAATGACTTCATCGGCCCTGATGCGTGTACGGTCTCATACACGTCTTTTGATGCGGCGGTGAGGTGGGTCAGGCTTTCTGGATGCGGGGCTCTTATGGCCAAGGCAGATGTGGGGTGCCATTGGCGGGGCCAGTTCTATATGAGTAAGTGCCTGCCCATGGGTTGTTCCATTTCCTGCGCCTACTTTGAGGCGTTTAGCTCATTTTGGAGTGGGTGGTGAGTGACGTCTCGGGCCTGGAGTCGGTCATCCACTATTTGGACGACTTTCTGTGCGTGGGCCCCGCCTGCCTCCAGTGTGGGTGCGATTTTCTGTCCACGTTGCAGCACATTGCAGGTAAGTTCGGGGTACCGTTGGCGGGGGATAAAAAAGAGGGACCAGTTACGGACTTGAGTTTTTTGGGGATAGTGATCGATTCGAGGGCAATGGAGTGTCGATTGCCCGAGAATGAATTACTTGATCTGAGAATGGAATTGGTGGAGATGCAAGGATAGTAGAAGGTCCGGTTGAGGGCCCTGCAGTCTCTGTTGGGCTAGCCTAACTTTGCTTGCCGGATCATCCCTATGGGGGCGGGTGTTCTGCAGACAGCTGTCGGCAGCCTCGGCTGGGGTGAGTGTGCCTAACCATTTTGTGCGTCTGCGGGAAGGAACACAGGGAAGACTTGCGGGCGTGGCGTGAATTCCTAGCCTCTTGTAGCGGGCGGGACATGTGGATGTCGGGGCCAGCGAGCAATTTCGATGTGGAATTGGTCGCTGCCGCGGCTGGGTCGGCGGGTTATGGGGCGTATTTTCGGGGACGGTGGAGTGCTGACCCTTGGCCGCAATCTTGAGAGGTGGCTGGGGTTGTTGGGCAACCTGGTTCTGCTTGAACTATTCCCGGTGGTGTTGGCAGTGGAGCTGTGGGGGGAGGAGTTCCGTAATATGAAGTTGCGCATTAGTTGAGACGGCATGGGGGTGGTTCAGGTCCTCAACCATTTGGCTGCTACGGCGGCTGGTGTTTCGGTGCTTACGGCTCAATGTTTACGTTTCGGCAGTGCACATACCTGGGGTGGAGAATTCTTTGGCTAACTCGCTCTCTCGTTTTCAGTGGGACGAGTTCCGGGATCTGGCGCCGAGAACGGAGGAGTCTAGGGCGTCTTGCCCTGGGTGGATGTGGGGGATGCCCTTGTAGTCGCCGCAGGTTGGATTCAGGGGTCTTTGAGTGAGTCCACGTGGGCGGCCTATTCTAGGGTGTGGTCAGAATGGTTGAGTTGGAGCGGTTGGTCGGGGCTCCGACCAGCGCTGGTTGGGGCTGTATTGGGTGGCACGGAACATTGAGATGGGATTGGCACCTGCGTCGATTGATCGGAAATTGGCGGGGTTGGCATTTTGTTTAAGCTGTGGGGAGAGCCGGACGGGAATGCGGCTTTTTGGGTGCGGCAAACCTTGAAGGGGTATAGGAGGGAACGGAAAGGTCGGGAGGCGCACAGGCTGGTGAAGTGTGATAACTTGGTGGCGATTTGTTCCCGGCTTGTGGAAGTTTGTTCTTCCGCTTACAAGGCCATCCTGTTCACAGCGGCTTTTTCATTGGCGTTTTATGGGGCGTTTGGGACTGGGGAGTTGGTGTGTCGGTTTAAACGGGGTGCTGTGGGGCTGTTGGATCAGGATGTACAGGTGGCTGCTGATCGGGTGAGTATACGGTGGCGGAGGTCCAAGCCTGACCAGCTGGGCAGGGGAGTGGTGATTATACTGTTTGCCTTGCCAGGCTCGGCAGTGGGCCCTGTGGTGGCGGTAAGGGCCTTTCGGGCGGTGCGGCTGGAGGGGGGGGGGGCCTTTCTTGCTGCATGCGGGGGGCTCTTTTCTCTCTAGGTTGCAATTCGTGTCAGTTTTCAACGGTGCCTGCGGACTGTGGGTTTGGACGACCGGGAGTACTCGTCGCACTCCTTCCGTATTGGGGCGGCCACTGAGGCGGCCCGATGTGGGCTGGCTGAGGCGATTGTTCGCCGGATCGGTCGTTGGGAATCTAAGAGGTTCCGTTCGTATGTCCGGCCGCAGTTGATCCTGGGGTGAGTGGGGGCGCGGCTGGGAGTGTTTTGCAGTATGGGGTTGGGAGTTACAGGTGTTATGGTATATTACGTTTGTTGGTTGTTATGTGTTCTGTGTTATGTTTTTTATTCCAGATGGAGGTTCCTCACGCCTCGTTTGGATCCTAGGGCACTCGGACGTGTGCTGGGGGGCCGGGAGAGGTGATGCTCAGCCGGCAGGCGGGCCGTTGGGAATTCCTGGGGGGAGGCTAGGTTGATGTGGTTGGGATTCCCGGGCATGCGGTGGGAGCGTGTGATGAAGGAAGTTGAGCGCTTTGCAATGAGGGACAGGCCCCCGGATGTGTTGGTCATTTACGCAGGGGGCAACGACCTGGGCATACGGAAGGAAAGGGACATCTTAGCTGATGTTAGGGCGGATGTTTTGCACTTACGAGTCCGCTTCCCGGGTACCATCTTGGTTTGGTAGGTCGTTGCGGGCAGATCGGTGTGGAGGTGGGCTAGGTCCATGGTAAGCATCAACAAAACCAGGATGGGGGTCTGACGTGGGTATTGACCTTTGGTCATTGGGTCTGCAGGAGGGTATACAAAATAGCTCTTAGGGTGTGGGGTGGCCCTCAAGGTTGAGGGGGTCACCCTTTCGGGCTGTGGCGGTGTGTTTTCTGGTGGTTTCTGACGGTAGACAGGTACTCAGAAGGGATCTGAGGGTGTGGGGGGCTCATCTAACGATCGGCCCCTCTGGGTATTCCTGAACGTTGGAGGGAATACGGTTATGTTCACTGGCGGAAGTTGTCTCCGACCGGTCACAGGTGGAGGCCTTTGGGAAGTTGGTGAGGTGTACCGCAGTGATTTGGTATTGTCTTAAGTGGGGTCACCGTCAGAGATCACCAGAATGGGCAGTTAATGTTATTTAATGTGGTTTAATGGTAATAAAGTTATTTATATTTATATATCTATATATATTTAGATATTTTCATATTTACAAGTTATTGGAGTGAATTTTGAGTTATGTTTAATAAAGGCTGTTGTGGCCAGTTTACTCCAACCTATGGTGTGGTCTCGTTTCTAATAGGGGAAGGTATGGGTAAGGAATAATATAAGGGGAACATTCAGACTACACTAGTCAAGAGAAGCACGGATTATGAATGCAATGATATAAGGAGTGCTGGACATGACAGTGTGGATGAGGGACACAGAGGGTTAAGCTTTATGGGTGGAGCTGAGGAAAAAGGTTTGCAGGAAGCAAGTTCAGTGTAGGGGAGGGGTCATATAAAAGGGAGGGGTGTGGCTTTAGGGGATCATTCGGATCCCAGCGTGACACAGAGGAGGCAGTTTTTCCCGCCCTCCCGCCCTAATGTTATGTGTTTGTTTTGTTGTGTCGTTTGTTGCTGGTCTTTTCTTCTTTTGCAGGTTTCGTCGGTTGTCACGGCAGCTGAAGGTTTTCCTGTGTTGGCGGTGTGTTTTCTGGTGGTTTCTGACGGTAGACAGGTACTCAGAAGGGATCTGAGGGTGTGGGGGGCTCATCTAACGATCGGCCCCTCTGGGTATTCCTGAACGTTGGAGGGAATACGGTTATGTTCACTGGCGGAAGTTGTCTCCGACCGGTCACAGGTGGAGGCCTTTGGGAAGTTGGTGAGGTGTACCGCAGTGATTTGGTATTGTCTTAAGTGGGGTCACCGTCAGAGATCACCAGAATGGGCAGTTAATGTTATTTAATGTGGTTTAATGGTAATAAAGTTATTTATATTTATATATCTATATATATTTAGATATTTTCATATTTACAAGTTATTGGAGTGAATTTTGAGTTATGTTTAATAAAGGCTGTTGTGGCCAGTTTACTCCAACCTATGGTGTGGTCTCGTTTCTAATAGGGGAAGGTATGGGTAAGGAATAATATAAGGGGAACATTCAGACTACACTAGTCAAGGAGTAAACATGCAATGTAACACAAAAATGTCCTAGTTTCAAGACCAAAGAATTGGGGTAGAAATCAGTCAATGCCACTTTGAGGATTGTGCAAATTATTACAAATTTTTACCCAATGTTCTAGAGCTGCACGATTCTGGGGAAAAATGAGAATTAGACATGTGCGCAACAAAAAATGTTGTTTCATTTTGTTTCTTTGCGTTTCCGTTGATTCGTAACGATTCGTAATTTCGTAAGACGCGAGTTTTCATATTCAGACTTTTCGTAACAGTTTTATTTTCGTTTATACGAAATGATTTGTTATTCCGTTAGTCTAATTTTCTCTGATTCGAAATTCGTAATTTTGTTAGATAATAATTTTCGTTTATTCTGTAAGCTACTCGTAATTTAGTAATTGTTACTTTTGTGAGATTGCCTTTTTCATTGATTTAGACTTCCGTAGGAAATAAAGAATAATCCTCTGCTTGCTTTTCTAATAAGTTTGGAGTTTCGTATTTTCGTAAGTTTATCCGTTTGTAAGTTCGTATTTTTGTGTGTTCATTATTTTGCTTATTTGTAATTTTGTAATTTTCGTATTTTGGTTCTTTCAGCTATTCGGATTGATCCGAATGTACGAATACTAACAAATTCATACGAAAATCTATTTGTTACGAACCAAATCACGATTTTTTTTGCTTAGAATAAAGATCACGATTCTCGCGGCGTAACATCATCTTTCACATTAAATCAAAAAAATTGGGCTATCTTTACTGTTTCGTTTTTTTAATTCATTAAAGTGTAAGTGTATTTTTTTTCAAAAAAATTGCATTTAAAAGACTGCTGTACAAATACAGTGTGACATAAAATATTGCAACAACCACCATTTTATTCTCTAGGGTCTCTGCTAATATATATATATATATATATATATATATATATATATATATATAAAATGTTTGGAGGTTATAAGTAATTTTCTAGCAAAAAATAATGATTTGAACTTGAAACCAACAAGTTTCAGAAAAAGGTTTAGTCTTTAACCACTTGCTTACTGGGCACTTAAACCCCCCTCAGTCCCAGACCAATTTTCAGCTTTCAGCGCTGATGCACTTTGAATGACAATTGCGCGGGCATACAACACTGTACCCAAATGAAATTTTTATCATTTTTTTCCCACAAATAGAGATTTCTTTTGGTGGTATTTAGTTACAGCTCGGAGTTTTATTTTTTGCTAAACAAACAAAAAAAGATGCAAATAAAAAAAAAAAAATCATGTTTTAATAGTTTGTTATAAAATTTTGCAAACGGGTCATTTTTCTCCTTCATTGAAGTGCGCTGATTAGGCGGCACTGATAGGCTGCACTGGTGGGCACTGATGGGCTGCATTGGTGGGCACTGATGGGCTGCACTGGTGGGCACTGATGGGCTGCACTGGTGGGCACTGATAGGCATAGTTAAGGGGGCACTAATAGGCAAAGATAAGGCGGCACTGATGGGCACAGATAAGGCGGCACTGATGGGCAAAGATGGGCACAGATAAGATGGCACGGATGGGTGGCACGGATGGGTGGCACGGATGGGTACGGATGGGCACCACTGATAGATAGGACTGATGGGCACTGATAGGTGGCACTGATAGGTGGCTCTGATAGGTGGCACTGCTGGGCACTGATGGGCGGCACTGCTGGGCACTGATGGGCGGCACTGCTGGGCACTGATGGGCAGCACTGGGGTGCAGCACCTTTGAGGCAGATTGTGGGCACTGCTGGGTGGCACTGTGGGTGGCACTGCTGGGTGGCACTGTGGGCACTGCTGGGTGGCACTGTGGGCACTGCTGGGTGGCACTATGGGCACTGCTGGGTGGCACTGACGGGGGGCACTTACTTTTATTAAGTGGGGCACTGCAGGGGGCAGGTGGGCATTGTCAGGGGGCAGATGGTCGCTAGCAGGGCTGGCCGTGATCGGGACTGTCAGCGCGAGGAGGAATAATAGCCGATTACCGGCTTCGTTATATCACATGATCAGCTGACAGCTGATCACGTGATAAGGGGTCGGGATCGACCCCTTGCACGGATCGGTGATCAGGCGAGTCTCATGGACTCGCCGATCACAGGGCGCGCAGGGCGCTCGTACACGGGACGACGTCAATAGACTTAGTCCCGGAAAAGGAGATCCGCGCTGTAGCCGTCAATTGACTATAGCGCGGATCTCAAGTGGTTAACCACTTCAGCCCCAGAGAATTTTACCCCCTTCCTTACCAGAGCACTTTTTGCGATTTGGCACTGCGTCGCTTTAACTGACAATTGCGCGGTCATGCGACGTGGCACCCAAACAAAATTGACGTCCTTTTTTCCCCCACAAATAGAGCTTTATTTTGGTGGTATTTGATCACCTCTGTGGTTTTTATTTTTTGCGCTATAAACAAAAGAAAAGCGACAATTTTTTATATAATAAATATCCCATTTTTTTAAAAATATATATTTTTTCCTCATTTTAGGCCGATACGTATTCTTCTACATAATTTTGGTAAAAAAAAGTGCAAAAGTTATAGCGTCTACAAAATAGGGTATAGATTTATGGCATTTTTTTTTTTTTTTACTAGTAATGGTGGCGATCTGCGATTTTTTTCCGTGACTGAGACATTATGGCGGACACATCAGACACATTTTTGGGACCATTCACATTTACACAGCGATCTGTGTCATAAAATTGCACTGATTACTGTGTAAATGTGATTGCAGGGGTTAATTATGTTCCCTGGGAGTGTTTCTAATGTGGGGGGAGGGGACTCACAAGGGGAGGAGACCAATCGATGTTTCTCTGTACTGAGAACACACCATCAGTCTCCTCTCCACTGACAGGACGTGGATCTGTGTGTTTACAAATCATTGGTTCTATTTATTGCTCACTCTATCCAAAAATAAATTAAAAAGTTTTGGCTAGAGATACACTTGGATAGTACCAAAATTCATGGTCCATGATGTAGTAAAGCTGGCCATATACTGTTTGAATTTCAGTTAGTTCCTGATGAACCTGCTGAAGTTTGCTCAGTTGGTGGCCCTTTTAGCCACCTCCTGCCGTACATCTCTCAATTGAGAAATCAAAGCAGCTGGATGGAAAATTGTAGGTTGAACATCACCAGCACACAATCAGCTGCAGCCTCTGTTCAAGTATTTTGACAGCTGGTGGGGTGGGCTGTCAAATACTATAACTGCAGCCAGGGATTCATCCATTTGAGCTGTTTATTGTGGAAGGAGGAATCTGTTATGTTTTTCTATTCAGACTGCAGGCTAAAAAGAAAAAATCTATATGTGTACAGTCAGCTTAAAGTATGACTAAAGGCAAAACTTTTTCCTGGTGCCACTATGACAGCATACATGTGATAGTAGCCCCGCCTACTTCCATCCACAGCACCAGTGCATAGCTATAAAGCCATATACTGTTTGAATTCCACTCTGGGCATCACTATACCATCCCCTGTTGCAAGTTAGGTGGGAGTGAATTGGTGAGGGGGCTCTTCCAGTGTATTTGGGGCCCGTGGAGTTATGCCACGTACACACGATCGGAGTCTGCCGGACAATTCGATCGTGTGTGGGCTCCAGCTGACTTTTTCTTCCCAAAAGTCCGGCGGACTTAGAAATAAGACTTACTTCAAAATTGTCCACCGGACTCGGCTTTTAGCAGACAATTCGTTCGTCTGTGTGCTAGTTCGGCGGACTAAAACTGACGCTAGGGCAGCTATTGGCTACTGGCTATGAACTTCCTTATTCTACGTCATCACGTTCGAATGCGCCGGACTTTTGGAGTGATCGTGTGTGGCCAAGTCCGTTCGCTTGAAAGTCTGGCGGACCTCAGCTGCAAAGTCCGTCGGATTGTCCGCCAGATAGTCCAATCGTGTGTACGCGGCATTACAGTTTCCTGCATTGTCGAAGATCTTGGATTGTCTTGCCAAAATGGGCGAATTTTTATGATTTTCCCATAGCAAGAAATCTGGCTCCAGTTTTCATTCAACTTATAGTTGGGAAAATAGGTTCTAGACCTTGGATAACACACTTTCTCAGAAATTATCTTTGACCATATAATATACGGCCTTTTCTTTATATATTCTGGAATATAGGAGGAAGGCCCTGCACCAAGGTCTTTTTTTCCCCTATACCCCATCCTATCCTTAACCCACCCCTTTCTTCTTCATAATTTTCTTCCTTCGTTATAATTTTATCCAGCCATTGCTTTATCATTTGTAAAATTTAATAAAACCTTATTGCAACAGGAAATAGCAGTTGACACTGATAACAATGGGTCCATTATTTATTTCAGACTTTTTAATACATCAGCTAAAATGAAGCAATCTCATAACAGTAATGATATACAGTGTAAATAGTAAACTACGGATGCAGAGCGCCCTCCCGTAGTGCCAGAATGGCAGAAGATACAGTCAACATGCGTGGGATGGGTGGAGGCAGGTGCAGAGTTTAGAAGATCTCTTCTCTGAGGAATGGGAACTATTCTGAGCCTGCAGGGCTACATGTCCCTCTCCAGCTTGTTTATAATTAGGGAGAGTCAGCCCATAGGGATGGAAGAGGAGGGGGATGTGTAATGTCTTCCCAAAATAGAACATTCCATGTGGGGAGAGAGATGGTTATACTAGAGCGTAGGGAGGGATTACTAAAGGGTGCAGAAACACGTACTTCCATTAACTAAGCAAAGTTACCAGCTTCTCCAGCAGCACCAAATATATTGCTTCCAGTATGAATATAATACATGCAAGTCCACATTATATATGCTTATGGAAGTCCGGGCTGAAGGCATCATTTTGTTTGATAAAGCCGTGAACTTCTGTTTTTCTCTTGGAGCAGCCAAGTTAGTCTTTAATATTAAAGGGTAAGTCAACTCAAAACTGATTATGCAGTTTCTGGTGGACACTTGGGGTTGACTGGTGGCCAGCTGGACATTTTTAGCTGCTGAAGTTCCTGTGTCTGCTAGGACTATAGCATATCTTATTACCCTTGCTTGACTCTTCCTACAAATAGATAGCATGAACAGAAGACAGCAAGGATAAAACTGCAAGGGATATGCTGTGGATATGGTAGGGGACGTGAAGATGGAAAAAGGTGATCTTGTCTTTTAGATCCTACTTCCGTGCCACCTCTCCTTGGAAGTTTGGCCCCCCTCCTCCTTCCTCCGCTGCTGGGTCAGTTAGAAAGTGCAGAGCGCTTTGTACATGCGCAGTAGGGAACTGGTGTTCCGTCAGAATCGGCGATTCGTCAGATTAGGTAACGGAAGTGAAGTACTGTCACCTGTGCATGTGTTCCACCGCTACCAGGTTTACTAATGTGACAGAACACCTGCAGTCAGAAGAAGGCAGCGGACATCTTACTATACCCAACTACGTCTTCAATTTAAGAGCAATTTTAGCAATAAAGTAAGTGTATGTAAATATATATAGTATATTGACATCTGTGATGCTGTTTGAATGTTAAAGTTTGAAACCTAAATCTTTAGCGCTGAGCAGTGCGGGGTGTAGCAGCATGGCCTCTGCCACCTTCCCACTGCTGGCACCCAGGTTCTTTCAAAATGTAACATCAAAACAGCATCACAGATGTCAACATACTATATTTATTTATATATACGCTCACTTTATTGCTAAAATTACTCTTAAGTTCAACCCATAGCTGTGTGTAGTAAGATGTCCACTGCTGCCTTCTTCTGATTGCAGGTGTTCTGTCAGATTTGCAAACCTGGTAGTGGTGGACAACTTTCGTTGCCTAATCTGATGAGTCATCGATTCTGATGGAACGCCGGTCTCCCTTACCATGAATTGCAGCGGCAGTACCCGAGAGCCGATCCCAAAATCGACTGGGGTGCCAACATCGCGGGACCCCCTGGACAGGCAAGTGTCCTAATATTAAAAGTCAGCAGCTACAGTATTCGTGGGGTGGGGGGCGCGACTCCTCTGTAAATAACAGCCTATTAATAGGTGTTACAATATCAGATCTAAATAGATCTTCCGGAACTCCTCTTTAACGTTAACATTTTTACTTGCGTAAATCAGTAGAGCATATACTTCCTCAGATCATATCATTATTTGTAATAAATAAACTATTTGCTCACACTGAATAAAAAAAATAAAAAAATTGTTGCTCCTAAGCTTTCCTATGTGGCCTAATCAAGGTAGTTTAGATCAGTGGTTCTCAACTCCAATCCTCAAGGCGCCCCAACAGGTCATGTTTTCGGGGTAGCCATTTTTTTGCACAGGTGATTTGATCAGTTTCACTGCCTTAGTAATTACCACAGCTGTTTCATCTGAGGGAAATCCTGAAAACATGACCCGTTGGGGCACCTTGAGGACTGGAGTTGAGAAATACTGATTTAGATTACATGATCTCTAGAACCATGGGTGTTTAACATGAGACAGCAGAGAGTATTTTTATTTTGAAACTGTTATTCCTCGTACACACGATCGGACTTTCTGCCAAAAAAAACGTAGAATTTTGTCTGAAGGGTGTTGGCTCAAACGTTCATCTTGCATACACACGGTCACACAAATGTTGGCCAACAATCACAAACGTAGTGACGTACTAAGTACTTTGTGGTTTTTCAGCTCTTTAGCGCCACCCTTTGGGCTCCTTCTGCTAATTTCGTGTTAGTAGAAGTTTGGTGAGTGTTGATTCGTGCTTTTCTTTTTACGTTTTTCATTTATCGTTTTTCAGTTTGTTTCTGAATGGCCGTTTGTCAATCAGACATGTTGTGGAATCGGAGAAGATAACGTGTTATCTATTATTGGCCTTGGAGTTATTGCTTTGACATTTTTTTTTTTTTGTTGAATACAGTAATGATTTGATTTGGTCAATTTTCTATATTTTTGGAGGCATAGAATGCACTTTTTGGTTATTTTCTATTGGCAGATAGCATGTCTAATTATTTTTGTTTTTTTAATGCACAATAAAAAAATTGTGTAGAATAATACTTGGCTATGTGTTTTACTTCAAACGACAGTTTGGCAGTAGGCAGGTACATTTAAAAAAATACAATGTAAAATTGACAAGGGACACCAACATAGTTGTATATTTGTTCTTCAAAACTACAGGATAATGGTGTTGTGGTACCTTTCACAAATAAAAAAAAAAAACATAATAATATTATTCTTGATATCACTAGAAAAAAAAGCCTTTGAAAATTAGTTTGCAATAACTCCATCAGTATCACCAGCAAAGCAGCTTCATTATTATCCCATTAAAGAAGAAGAGAATTGTGCGCTGCATTTCGAGATTTCACAATCTGCCACAAATGTTAATTCTCCATTATGAACGCTAGTTTACAAGATCGACCGCTTCTGCTTCCGAGCATGTGTGTTTGTACTTTGGACTTTTGTCCGATGGACTTGTGTTCACACGATCGGAAAGTCCGACAACACACATTTGTCGGCAGAAAATTTGAGAACATGCTAGCCAACATTTGTTGGCGGAAAGTCCAACATTTTTCAGATGGAGCATACACAAGGTCGGAATTACCGCCAACAAGCTCACATCCAACATTTCTCCTGTCGGAAAGTCCGATCATGTATATGGGGCTTTAGGCTTGAAGGATAAGAGGATCAGCAAGACAGAGTCACTATAGAGCAGTACTAAGCAGGTGCAGAGATTGCATATGTAAAGAGCAAATATAGAGGTTGATTTACTAAAGGAAAATAGATTTTGCACTTTGTAAAGTTGCATTCTGCAAGTGCAGTTTCTCCAGAGCTTAGTAAATGAGGTAAGGTTTCACTTTACAAATACCCAATCACATGCAAGGAAAATAAAAAACACAGCATTTCTGTATGCACAAGATTGGATGATGGAGTTCAGCAGAGCTTCTGCTCATTTACTAAGCTCTGGCACAACTGCTCTTGCAAAGTGCACAGTCTATTTGCCCTTAGTAAATCAGCCCCATGGCTCCCTTATGTGCATACATGAGTACAAATTTTACTTAGAAACATTAACCGCTTAAAGAGGAAGTAAACCCTGATGGGTTTACTTCCTCTTTGATTCCCTGCAAAGGTAAAGCATAATGGACTACTATGCATCGTATAGTAGTCCATTATGTGTCACTTACCTGACACAGGAGCCAGCGAAGTCACCGCTGTCCCCTGTAGTTCCGAGCGTCCATCTTCTTGGTGGGTCTCCGTGGGTCACAGAATCACAGCGCCGGAGCAGCGATGACGTCACTCGGGACGGGAGCCGACACTCGCGGCATATCGCCGTAGACAGCGGTGGCTGTTTTCAGGTAAACTTCCTAAACCGTATAGGTCTTAATGATATTTCTCCTACCGTATAGGTAGGAGAAATATCTCCTAAACCGTGTAGGTTTAGGAGATATTTCTTGGACCTACAGGTAAGCCTTAATCTAGGCTTACCTGTAGGTCAAAGTGGTTTGTAAGGGTTTACAACCACTTTAAACACGCATATATAAATTAAAAAGTCTACAGATTGTAAAATACCAGTCTGGGCATCTCCATAAAAAAAACAACAACCCAAAAATGGAAGCTGCTCTGGTTTATAAACAGCCTTTAGCGTAAAAGTTGCATATGGAAAGGCTTTGCACAGAGCAAACAAAACAAGATGTATTTTCAGAACACTTATGTTGCGTACACACGGTCGGAATTGTGGTCGGAAAAAACTCTGATGGTTTTTTCACAACGGAATTCTGACGGGATTTCGCTCAAGCTGTCTTGCATACACACGGTCACACCAAATTCCGACCTAGAAAAAGGAAGTTCAATAGCTAATAGCCAATAGCTTCCATCTCGTAGTTGAATCTGAGCATGCGTGAGCTTTTGCCTGTCGAAATTGCATACACACAATCGGAATTTCTGATAAAAAGTTTTTCCGTTTGAAAAACTGAGAACATGCTCTCGAATTTTTGCCGCCGGGAATTCAGCCAGCTAAATGCCGATAGAGCATACACGGTCGCATTTTCCAATGAAAAGCTCTCATCTGTCTTTTGCTGGCCGAAATTCCGATCGTGTGTACGCGGCATTACTTGCTAGCTGGCAAAAAAAAAAAGACAGTCTCACAATTTGCATTTTAGTTGCACAAGATTTCCAAATATAAGTGAAACCCACACTGCCTAACCAAGCTACCAGCCAAAGAGGTTTGAATGCCTCAGCACATGCGTCATGGTAATGTCGGGCAGAGGGGGTCCTTCTATCAATCAATCCCCTGGAGTGGTTAACTTGTAGCAGAAGAGTTCAAGTTTAGATCGATCCTCATGCCCCATTTTGTATTTAATATAACATCCTAATATTAATTAGGTTTATTATTTTCCTCCTGGGGGTTTTCAGATGTTTAATGTTGGTGTTATCGATTCATTTATTTATTTTTTATTATGTATTAATTTTTTAATGAACTAATATTATGCCGGTCGATTTCTGTTTTTATTTTATTTTTTCATTTCAGTCATGTCTGAGTGGTTTTTTCATCAGTGTGTATTTAGCCATCATTTTTCTTTCACCTCTAATTTTTTTGGGGTCATTATATGTTTATATCTCCCGTTATAGTATACAGATACTGTATATTAGCTATAATTGTATTATGATGTTATCTTTTATTTAATTATTCATTCATTGCCTATTTTTGTTGAAACATGCTGGTAATTACATTCCCTTTGGTCCACCATGCAATAACGAAATGCGTATCACCTTTTCGCATTTGGCTTTTGACCAATTTAGACAGGAGATTTTTAACCAAGTATAAAGAGGAGTCCCAGCCTGTAAAGAAAAAAAAATAAAAGTCAGCAGCTACAAATACTGTAGCTGCTAACTTTTAATATAAGGACACTTACCTGTCCAGGGATCCTGCAATGTTCGTACCCCAAGCCGATTCATCCATCAGCTTCGGGTGCAGGCGTCGGCATTGCAAGTAAGGGAAATTGGCTGTGTTTCCTACTGCGTATGCGCGAGTCGCTATTTGCTGCCACAACAACGTTATCTCCCTCTTCAAACAACCGACGTATAATGATCAGCAAGTGGTTAAAGTGGTTGTAAACCTCAGACATGAAGTATGAACAAAGTATATGCCTCTATAGTGTGTACTGATCCCAGCATTAAGTGTAATTTCTGTCTTCTGCTTCATTCCTCTGCTATCAGCATGAGTCACATCTGACAAGCTTTCCTGACACCAAGAGAAAAAAGGTGACAGGGGAGGAACCTCCAGCAGATTGACAACCTCAGCTCTGTTCCTGTGTGCTGGGTGGAGGGGGGGAGGAGGGTGTCTCTTCCCACCAATCAGCTCTCAGAGTTCTCCTCACTGATATAACTTTAGATCTCCACCCCCTGCTTTTTAAAGCTGAGAGATCCTGTGTAAATTCTGCATTTGGAATGGATGTAGGGGAAAGACTGCTGTAGAAAAACAGGTACAACTTATGTAGCAGGATTTGTTTCATCTCTGTGTACTACCTGAGGCCAGTCGCATCACTGGGTATATATGAGGGTTTTACTTTAAGTACAGTAGCTCACAGTGACCAATCAGAATTCATCTTATGCAAGTCTGACTTCAGCTAAGTAGTTTAGAATATCTGCTTTCTTTTAGAATTAGGAACCCTCCATTAAAGTGTAACTATATTCACCTCCTCTGCAGCGCTGGGGTGTCCTGGAGCTTCCTCGCTGGCAACTGACATCTTCAACTGGTCTTCTTCTGGGTGTCTGATCTTCAGCCATTTTGATTGGCCAGGCTGAGATTACCTCATTCCCGCACATATGTGGTAGTTCATTCATCTTGGCAAATGCCAAAATTGTACACTGAGCTGCCCGTGCATAGCTCAGTGTACGGTGCAGATAGGCAGGTAAGAGACTTTAATGCAGAAGAGACATAGGGGGAGATTTACTACAGCTGGAGAGTGCAAAATCTTGCCAAGTTCTGCCTAGAAACCAATCAGCTTCCAGGTTTTATTGTCAAAGGTTAATTTAACAAGCTGAAGTTAAAAGCTGATTGGCTAACATGCACAGCTGCAACAGATTTTGAAATTTCCCCCATAGCATACCTCCCAACTGTCCCTGATTTCAAGGGACTGTCCTTCATTTTGAACAATGTCCTTCTGTCCCTCATTCCTCCTCATTTGTCCCTCATTTTTGGTCTGATTTATATAGTTGTATCCAGGGGTCAAGTCCTGGGGAAAAAAGTGTGGGAACTCCCACCCAAGATCCACTCCCCCACCAAAAAAAAAAAAAAAAAAGTACGCGCATATGCATATATATTTCACAGAAAATACAGTACATTTATTGTAAAGTGCCAGTTTACAAAAACAAAATAAGTTAACTTGTCAAACAGAATAATCAACACAATGGGTGATGATCTTTCCCTCGCAGGGAATTTCTAACACAAATAAACCCTATTCCAAATTCAAAGACAGCAAATTAGAAAATATCCCACAAACTGGAATAACTTTGCCCTTGCCGTGCAAGATTATCGGCAACGGATCAAAAAACTCACGGATCGGATCATTCCTTGGATCAGAGTCACGGATCGGATCATTTTTCAGATCAGCAAATAATAATTGAATTTGCAAAAACCTGTGAAAATGTCACCACCATATAGTCCCCACTGCAATATACATCTCCCCCACTGTAATATACATCTCCCCCACTGTAATATCCACGTCATCTCCCCCAATAATAAGGGTAAGTATTGGAGAGTCTTGTCAGGGTAAGTATTGGCAGGGTAAGTTTTGCAGAGTAAGTATCGGCAGGGTATTTATTGCAGAGTATTGGCAGGGTAAGTACTGTAGAGTATTGGCAGGGTATGTATTGCAGAGTACTGGCAGGGTATGTATTGCAGAGTATTGGTGGGGTATTGCAGAGTATTGGAAGGGTATTGCAGAGTATTGGCAGGGTATGTATTGCAGAGTATTGGCAGGGTATTGCAGAGTATTGATAGGGTATGGCAGAGTATTGATAGGGTATTTCAGAGTATTGGCAGGGTATTGCAGAGTATTGGTAGGGTATTGGCAGGGTATTGCAGAGTATTGGCAGGGTATTGCAGAGTATTGGTAGGGTATTGGCAGGGTATTGCAGAGTAGTTGCCAGGTGTGTATTGCAGAGTATTGGCAGGGTATTGCAGAGTATTGGCAGGGTATTGCAGAGTACTGGCAGGGTATGTATTGCAGAGTATTGGCAGGGTATTTCAGAGTACTGGCAGGGTATGTATTGCAGAGTATTGGCAGGGTATTGCAGAGTAATGGCAGGGTATGTATTGCAGAGTATTGGCAGGGTATTGCAGAGTACTGGCAGGGTATTGCAGAGTATTGGGTAATGCAGAGTATTGGCAGGGTATTGCAGAGTATTGGCAGGGTATTGCAGAGTATTGGGTAATGCAGAGTATTGGGTATTGCAGAGTATTGACAGGGTATTGCAGAGTATTGGCAGGGTATTGCAGAGTATTGGGTAATGAAGAGTATTGGCAGGGTATTGCGGAGTATTGGCAGGGTATTGCAGAGTATTGGCAGGGTATTGCAGAGTATTGGCGGGGTATTGCAGAGTATTGGGTAATGCAGAGTATTGGCAGGGTATTGCAGAGTATTAGCAGGGTATTGCAGAGTATTGGCGGGGTATTGCAGAGTATTGGCGGGGTATTGCAGAGTATTGGCAGGGTATTGCAGAGTATTGGGTAATGCAGAGTATTGGGTATTGCAGAGTATTGACAGGGTATTGCAGAGTATTGGCAGGGTATTGCGGAGTATTGGCAGGGTATTGCAGAGTATTGGCAGGGTATTGCAGAGTATTGGCGGGGTATTGCAGAGTATTGGGTAATGCAGAGTATTGGCAGGGTATTGCAGAGTATTGGCAGGGTATTGCAGAGTATTGGCGGGGTATTGCAGAGTATTGGCAGGGTATCGCAGATTATTGGGTAATGCAGAGTATTGGCAGGGTATTGCAGAGTATTGGCGGGGTATTGCAGAGTATTGGCAGGGTATTGCAGAGTATTGGGTATTGCAGAGTATTGGTGGGGTATTGCAGAGTATTGACGGGGTATTGCAGAGTGCAACTTAATAACACACTAGTGACTAACCTGGTTTACTTCTCGGAAGAGGAGTAAACTGGTAGCAGTGCAGCGGCTGTGGCCCCAGGAGGCCTGGACTGTCTGGCACTGGGTAGAGGGGAGGGAGGAGACAGTCCAAATCCAAGCGGCGTGTGTCTGTCGCTGGCTGCGCTGGAGGCCGTATGCGCACTGCCCACTGACTCCAGTGCGTGCCCACGTGTACGGCCGACATCATGTGACCGGTTGCTAAACGCGGAGCGGCCCTAGCCTAGCAACCAGTCACTCGGGCGGCCGAGGAGCGGCGGACTACGCGCTGAATAGCCTCAGGCGGCTAATGGGAACGGCGTTCCCGTTGTGGAAATAGTACGGGAACGCCGTTCCCATGCGTTCCCGCAGGACTCGAGCCCTGGTTGTATCTAAGCCCTTGTACACACGGTCGGACATTCTGATGGACAATGTCCGATAGGACCGTGTTGTCGGATAATCCGACAGTGTATGGGCTCCATCGGACTGTTTCCGTCGGAGTATCCGACAAACCAAGTTTTCCAGCTGGGCTATAAAATTTTCCGACAACATGATCCGATCGGACTTTGTCCGATCATGTGTAGAGAATTCCGATCGGACAAAGTGCCATGCATGCTCAGATCAAATTGCTAGACCAAAGCTATTGGCTACTAGCCTGAACGTAGTCCCATCCTAATGAAATAACGTCATCACGTTAAAGCGGTAGTAAACCCGCACATTTTTATTTATTTTTTTTAAACCTGCAAAGCAAAAGGCATAATGATCTAGTATGCACCGCATACTAGCTCATTATGAAATACTTACCTTAGAACGAGGCCCCGACATCTGGCCCGATCCACGCCGAGGGAGCTGACATGCTCCCTCGGCGTTTCTTCCGGGTATCGCGGCTCCGGCGCTGTGAGTGGCCGGAGCCGCGATATCGTCACTCCCGCGCATGCGCGTGGGAGATTTCAATCCGGCTGCTGGATTTTGACGGCGAGAAACCCCTTGTGCCCATAGTGGGGTTGATTTACTAAGGGCAAATAGACTGAGCACTTAGCAGAGCGCAGTTGCTCCAGAGCTTATTAAATGAGGTAAAGCTTCACTCTGCAAAAAGTACCCAATCACGTGCAAGGAAAATAAAAAAACAGCATTTTTGCTTGCACGTGATTGGATGATGGAAGTCAGCAGAATTTCTGCTCATTTACTAAGCTCTAGAGAAACTGCACTGTCTGTTTCCCTTTAGTAAATCAACCCCAGTATATCATCTGCCTGCCTGTTCCCTATTCTTTCCACGTTTAATAAGGCTGTATGTAGGAAAATTACTAGTAATATGAATGATTACATACATCTTCTATTAAGAGCTCATTTAGCTCCAACAAAGCTGCATAAAGTATATCCACATTATTCCTCCAACTATACTGAATGGAGATTTGCTCACTTACATCCTATGTCTGAGCACATCTTTTTATGTAACATCAATGCATTTTGTTTGACAAGTAAGATCAACGCCTTTTTTTTTTCAGACGCTCTAATCGCTATGGCGCAATTGCAGTACCATGCGTCAGAATGGCACATGGGGTTAATAGCAGCCCGGTTGCCAGGTAACTGTAGTGAATGAAGCAGCGGGTCCCTCCCTGGCTCATACATCGCTGTGCCATCTCTCACAAGCTTCAATTTTTTTTTTCCAAAGCAGGCAAGAAGACTTCAATGGAAAAATGAAGGAGAGCGGAGAGACTTGGAGCCTGTGCGGAAATAAAAGAAAATCCCTAAGGAGAAACAGTAGCAGATAGTCATGTAGCATATTTAAGATGTACAGGCCCTAACATGCATCCTGATAGACGTCACTGAAAGTAGGCTGATTTAAAGGGAACGTGTTATGAAATATGAAAGCTGCCACTGACAACTATTTTTTTTAAATCTCAAACAGTTGTATCTCAGACAGTTGTATCTCAGACAGTTGTATCTCAGACAGTTGTACTTCAGACAGTTGTACTTCAGACAGTTGTATTTCAGACAGTTGTATCTCAAACAGTTGTACCTCAAACAGTTGTACCTCAAACAGTTGTACCTCAAACGGTTGTATCTCAGACAGTTGTATCTCAGACAGTTGTATCTCAAACAATTGTATCTCAAACAGTTGTATCTCAAACAGTTGAACAAGATCAAGAGTGTAACATAAGTCCAACTTGTATTACATTATGAATAAAAGATTGTACAAGTATCAACATAAAACAAAATTAAATAAAAAGGAATATAAGCAAGGACAGTCTTGGTTGAGTCATTGTTACTTGCATGGTATTTGTGTTAAAGTGTATATAAACACTCACCTTGTAAAACAACCCATTCATTTTCCCTATTGAATAAGTAATCCCATTCCCTCTATTCTCATCACCATAGAGAGGTGAGGGAGGAGGAACAGCAGCACACTGAACTTCCCAGTGACAGGCTTGGGGGGGAGGGGCATGGTGGTGTGCCTAGAGAGGTAAGTTTGTGATAGGAAAGCAGAGAGACTGTCAGGAACACCAGGTATTTCACACAAAGGAAGCAATACAAAGAGAACAGGATATCTTTTCATACAAGTACATATCAAGAATTTTAGGTTTACATATTCTTTAAGTAGTGATGAGCTTGGGTTTGCTCCAAAGCAAAGTTGCGGGGCTGTCAGTTCTGGGCCAATCAGCTGTGGTCAGGACCTTCCCCTCCAGGTCTTTGTATGCAAAGGGATGGGGATGCTCATGACATTGTTGACTCGTATAACCATGTGGCCATATTGGGTCAGAGACCTAATATGACCAAGTGAATATGAAGGTCCATACAAAACAGGTTAGAAAAGTCTTAGGCCTGATTCACATGAGCTTCAGCTTGTGTAAGAGCAGTGTGAACAGCAAGCTTTGACAAAGCATTTGCTGAACTGTCAGTTCAGAAGTACCATTCAACTCCGGTTTGTAAATGTTGAACACAGAACCTAAAAACCCTTTCACACTGGGGCCGCGGTCGCGTCAGCACTAAAGCGCCGGTCATTTTAGCAGCGCTTTAGCGCTCTTTAAGCAGAGCTTTTTGGCCACTAGTGGCCACTTTTAACCCCAAAGAAGGGGTAAAAAACTCCTGTGTTGAACTGCGGAAGTGCTTTTCATTTCAATGGGCAGGGCATTTTGGGAGCGCTAAATACAAACCGCCCCAAAGATGCTGCTTGCAGGACTTTTCGGAATGTCCTGCAAGCGCACCGCCACAGTGTGAAAAGTCACACTTGAATGAATGGGAGGCAGTTTTCAGGCACTTAGCAGAGGCTATTTCCAGCACTAAAGCGCCTAAAAACTGCCCAAGTGTGAAAGGGGTCAAAGGAAGTCTTGATTGTTGTTAGCAGGCTTTCAACAAGCTTCAAGATGTTCTGAAGCTTGTAGCTTGTTTAACAACTTCAGCCCCGGAAGATTTTACCCCCTTCCTGACCATAGCACTGCGTCGCTTTAACTGACAATTGCACGGCCGTGCGATATTACACCAAAACAAAATTGACGTCTTTTTTTTCCCACAAATAGAGCTTTCTTTTGGTGGTATTTGATCACCTCTGCGATTTTAATTTTTTACGCTATAAACAAAAATAGAGCGACAATTTTGAAAAAAAAGCAATATTTTTTACTTTTTGCTATAATAAATATCCCCAAAAAAGATATATAAAAAAAAACATTTTTTTTCCTCAGTTTAGGCTGATATGTATTCTTCTACATATTTTTGGTTAAAAAAAAAACGCAATAAGCGTATCTTGATTGGTTTGTGCAAAAGTTTCAGCATCTACAAAATAGGGAATAGATAGATTTATGTCATTTTTATTATTAATTTTTTTTACTAGTAATGGCGGTGATCTGCGATTTTTATCGTGACTGCGACATTATGGCGGACACATCAGACACTTTTGACACTATTTTGGGACCATTGTCATTTATGTGTAAATGATACTGGCAGAGAAGGGGGTTAAACACTAGGGGGCGATCAAGGGGTTAAGCTTGTCCTAGTGAGTTTTTCTAACTGTGGGGGGGATGGGTTACCACTGACATGACAGCGATCACTGTTCCCGATGACAGGGAGCAGTAGATCCCTGTCATGTCACAAGGCAGAACGGGGAAATGCCTTGTTTACATAGGCATCACCCCATTCTGCCTCTCTATGACGCGTTCGCGGGACTCCGGCTGACATCGAGTCCGCGGGCACGGTCACGCGGTACGCGGCGGGCGCGGTCACGTTGTACGTGGCAGGCACGGTCACGTTGTACACGGCGGGCACTAGCCCCACCAATTAAAGGGGACATACAGGTATGCCCACTTGCCCACCGCTGCCATTGTGCCGGCGTATATCGGCTTGCAACGGTCGGCAAGTGGTTAAAGTGGCAATCAACACTCCAGTTAGGATTTGTGTTCAACATTATTACAAATTGGAGCATAATGGTACTTTAAAAGTTTAACAAAGGTTGCTGAAATCTCTGCGAATACTTTGTCAACGCTTTCGGTTCACGCTGCACTTATACAAGCTGAAGCCCAGGGAAAACAGGCCTTAAAGCAGGGGTGCCCAACCTTTTGAAGAGTGAGTGCCACTTAAGCAACTTGGTACCTGGTTGCGGGCCACAATGAGTGTAGCCGGTGGGTGGTATGTCCGTGTCCACTCTGCATTTGCAGAGTGGACACAGGCGCAGCCCACAATACTTTTTGGCAGATCGTATTGGAGGTAGAACACAAGTCGTTTTATGTCTGCCACTACTTAGAGGTGAATGGAGGGTCCAATTGGTTGGACTGTCGGACTGACCGTGTGAAAGGGGTCCAAGGTCAGCGCAAGATTAACATAGGGGCTATTGGAGCTGCAGCACCAGGCCCCTACTATAAAATAGGCCCTGGCTGGCCAGATTCACTGTCACCACTATTTTCTGTCACTTGTAAACATAGAAGCCCAGCTTCTGTGCTACAAGTGACAGCACGCTGCTCAGTGGCATCGGGGGGGTTACCGGGGCTATAGTCCTGGGTTTCAGTCTTTATACTAGTAATTATTAGCCCCAAAGCCCAAGTCATGGGTTTGGCCTGGAACTCTGGGCTATTGGTCACCTGCCACCGGGCTGCCTCCTCTGAAGCGAAGGGGGGGGTGGCAAGCACCACCGGTTAACAGAGCAGGGATCTCCATCTCCCGCTTACCCAGCACAGCCTAGTGACACACGATGTCCCTCCTCCTGGACTGGCTGACCCATCCATTATAGGAGCCGACAAGGTCCAGGAGGCAGGACCTAGTGTGACACTGAACTTGCTGGGGAAGTGGAATATCTCCGGACCCGCTCTGTGTAAACTGGCTGTGGTGGCTCTCCACTCCAGATGCCTGGGCACAAACAGGTCAGGCTGAGCTGATGGGATTGGGCCAGGCACTGATGGGCACTGATCATGAGGCTGCATTAATGGGCACTGATGGCTGGGTATTATTGAGGCTGCATTGATGGGTACAGATGGCTGGGCACTGTTGAGGTTGCATTGATCGGCACTGATGGCTGGGCACTGATGAGGCTGCAGTGATGGGCCAGGTGAGGTTGCATTGATGGGCGTTTTTAATGCCTTTACACTCTCCTGAACCCAGCACTCTGTGTATTATGCTGTCCTGAAACCAGCACTCTGTGTATTACGCTCTCCAGAACCCAGCGCTCTGTGTATTACGCTCCCCTAAACCCAGTACTCTGTGTATTACTTTCTCCTGAACCCAGCACTCTGTGTATTACTCTCTCCTGAACCCAGCACTCCGTGTATTACTCTCTCCTAAACTCAGCACTCTGTGTATTACACTCTCCCCAAAAAGAACAGGCTGCACACAAAAAGCAATTGGCCGACAGGGAGAGATCTCCCCTGGCCTGACCAGTCCTGCATTCCGCATGTGCCACCTGGGCTTGGTGGCGGGATTAATAACGAGCACCACGAGCAGTCCTAATGAAAGCCAGGTATTCAGCTTCTGTAGTGTTATGTTAGGTCTGCACAGCTGTGCCCTTCAACCTCACCTCAGGGCGCACCACACACGCTGATGCAGGGCTCTTATGGAAGTCTGGGACTTCCATAGCATTGGGCCTGTCCCGCTGCACCCTTTCACTTTCACCTAACGTTGCCCTTAAGGTCCACCAAAATCCTCAGCACCAGGCCCATAATGCTCTTAATCCGGCCCTGTCCAAGGTTGCTTTCACACTGATGCGCTGTGGTTTACCCGCACCACGTGTGCAACGCAGTGTACCTTTTGGCTTTTCTGCAGTTTGCAATAGTCAATGGCTCAGTTCAGGTAACCTGCAGGAAATTCCTAGACCAAAGCTATTGGCTACTAGCCTGAACGTAGTCCCGACGTAACTAAAAAACGTCATCACATTCTGATTGATCGGATTTTCCGACAACTTTGTCCGTCCGTGTGTATGCAACACCAGTTTCGGACAAAATCCGACGGATTTTGTTGTCGGAATGTCCGACCGTGTGTACAAGGGCTTAGAGCTTGTTCACACTTGACTAAATTACTGATGCTCAACAAATGCTCCTATAGCATCTGTATGGCGTTAGTATGGGTGGCAGACAGGTGTCAATGAGCTTTAGAATGGGGTGTTTAGGGATCATTTAACGCTTGTAAAACGCCCTATGTGTGGTGTTGTAGCATTTGATGAGCATTAAAACTGCTACGCAATGGAAAGTGACCAATTTTAATGCGCCGCAACCGCACCAATACCAGGCCGAAAACGCCTGCCAGAGCATTTGCGGAGCGCTACCATAGACTTGAAAGGGAGGCGTTGAAGGGTTTCAAATGCCTCCTGACTCGACATGAGGCTTCAATTTTCAATGCTTAGTGTGAACAGCACAATGTGCTGTCTATTATATGTTGTGCATAGGCATTTGAGGGGTGTTTTTAATGCCTGTCAAATGCCTGCTCTTAATGCCAGGGTGAACTAAGCCTAACACATGAATATGCTTTGATCTAAACCATTCCATTGTAGCTCTAGCTGTATATTTAAGGTCATTGTCCTACTGAAAGGTAATCCTCCACCCCAGTCCACGCATGCTCGGAATCAAGTCCGAGCCGGAGATATATCTAGCGTTCGTAATGGCGATATCAGGTACGTCTTGTACATCACTACATTCGTAATTGTTGGCCAACATTTGTGTGACCTTGTGTATGCAAGACAAGTTGGAGCCAACATCCTTCAAACAAAAATCCACAGTTTTCCTGTCAGAAAGTCCAAACGTGTGTACAGGGCATAAACGTTTTTCTTATAAGATTGCCCTGTATTTGGCTCCATCCATCTTCCTATAAACTCTGACCAGCTTCCCTGTCTTTGCTGAAGAAAAACATCCCCACAACATGATGCTGTCACCACCATGATTCACAGTGGTGTTGGTGTGTTTAGGGTGATGTGCAGTGGTCTCATTTGACCAGAGCACCTTCTTCCACATGTTTGCTGTGTCCCCATATGTTTTTTTGGGCAGTTTCTTAGGGGTGTACTCACTTTTGTTGCCAGCGGTTTAGACATTAATGGCTGTGTGTTGAGTTATTTTGAGGAGACAGCACATTTACACTGTTCTACAAGCTGTACACTCACTAATTTACATTGTAGCATAGTGTAATTTCTTCAGTGTTGTCACATGAAAAGTTAGAATAAAATATTTACAAAAATGTGAGGGGTGTACTCACTTTTGTGGGATACAGTATATGCGCAAGCCACAGTGCCCACGCCAAGGGACCTCTGTAATATACTGCGGTCTTAACTCTAAAGAGCGGGTTCTTCTTTTGGGAGGGCAGCAAACAAACAACATCCCCCTGGCAGCAATGAAACAGAACAGCCCCCCCCCACACACGCGAGTGGTCCGGCACTTACCCACTCCTGTGGCAGGGCCATGGTGTCCCCTGGAGTGCGGGCCACGTCGGGAGTAAATTGTGTGTTGGGAGTGGTATCTCTCTGGTACAGCATGCTCTTGGTGTCCGCTCCTCTCCAGCTTCCTCCACCATGTGTCTACTCTTCTGCCAAAGCACTAGGCATCCAATAGGATCGCTTGACGCTTTGGCCAATCGTGAAACAGGTCTCACAGAACTGCCCCCTGATTGTCAGGATGGAACTTTAGTGTGATAATAGTGTAAATTAATTTGCTTATCGTCACACAACAGGGTGGGATCAGAGAGCAATGCTCTGCGCTCAGAGGCCACCCTTTTTTGTAAATGAACAAGAAAAAGAAACTGCGCTAAGGTAAGCAACGAATTATGTACTAATTGGTCATAAAGGAACCCTGTTCAGCTGCGGCTTAACTGCATCACATAACTACAGAAAAAAACACATGAAAGAAATATAAAATCTGCGCTAAACAATGAACAATGACTTCAGGACTGGTTACGATAACGGTGGAGTGAGGAGAGCAGCTAAGGATCTTTTCCGAAGTGGAGGATAATTTATACTTATATGCTCTATGTGACCCTCTGTAGTGGAGGGGGGGTCATGAAGTTCCGGTAAGAAGTGAATTTGGATATATGGTGGCGGATCAAGCACTAGTGGAAGATTGTTATTAATTTTACATTTGTTTGCATCTCTATTCAAAAGGACTTTTTTGTAATTTGTCACGTTTATAAATTTTTTATTATCACATTGGGTGTTCATTATTTTGTATCACTGTTTATTATTTATCCTGAATTCCCTATTTTCTAATGAGGTAGGGTGCAATAGGTCTATTTGACATTGGCACATTGTCACTGAGTTTATGCACGATGGGTTCTTACCTTTTGAAACTTTGTGTTGTATTCATGGTTTAGCGCAGCTTTAATATTTCTTTCACCCTTTTTTGTAGCCAATTAGAGCTTCTGGCTCTAATCACGTGCTTCAAAAAGACACCCATCGAGCATTGGAATCCATGGCCTGGTGCCACTGATATATAGATCAGGGGGCCAGACACATGGGTAAGGGAGGCCACACTTGTGCGCCCTCTATTGCCGGACCACCACTGCTCCATAGTAGATGCACATATAAGAATGGATAGATTAAGGGCAGTTGTGCCTGGAGGGAGCCCACCCCTCGTTAAAGGCACATGGATGCAAGTGATGCCCAGCAAAAGCACAATGGCAGCGAAGGAATCCTCGTACCCAATTCAACCAACTGAAAGGTGGCAACCACCCCAATCTATAACTGCCATTTGCAGCATGGAAGGGCAATACACATCACTAACAAACAAAAGATTTCCCGTTACACTTATCAGCTAGCTTGTAAAACAACCATATTGACCCTGTCTAACAGTTGTATTAAAAACCGAGGGTTTGGCTTGCACACATTTGCACATAGATGCATAAGCAAATGTGTCCAACCAAAACCCTCTGTTTTTAACAAAAACTGTTAGGATCAAAATGGTTGTTACCAGCCTTTTTCAACAAAGAGGACCCCGTTAGGAACATATAATAACTTTCAGGGGTGTCAGGGAACTCCTGCTAAAAATTACTATATCTATAAGTCATAATACAATAGTATACTGGCCAGTGGAAGAATACTCCCTACACTTGATCATTGGGAAGATATACCCCCTTACAGATAGCTACAAAGATCATTGGTGCCAATGAGAACTTATATGAGAGGCAGAAATTGCTCAAGGAACCCTTAGTAACCTCTGGAGGAACCCTAGTGTTCCACTGAACCCTGGTTGAGAAAATCTGATTTCGTGACAGACTATATGGTTGTCTACATGTGGGTTAACCCCGCCTCCTCTCCAATGCTATAGGACCCCACTCCCATAAATTTAAGCTCACCGCTAGAGACTGCGTTCCCTTTTTTGTCCTCCTCATTGGACCTACAAGCAATGTATTCACGTTTACGGATGTCCAATCGATCGAGGTTGGTGCTGGGCATACGTTCTTAGCGGTGTCAAGATAGCCCAGGAACCAGCCATGGGCAGGTGCGTGGCTCCAGGCCTTTGTGTCCAGTGGTATGGACGGCCTCTGTATGCCCAGGCGCGGAGGATCGGCTGGCAAGGTCTGAAGTTTTCTTCATGGCAGCAGTTTGTTTATGTGTGCCCCTGTTTTGTCATCCCTTTTTTTATTTTTCCTCTCCATGGTGCCTGGAACACTGGTGTAGGATCCCCTTTGAGGGGCCCTCGTTGTTCGGCAACAGGCTGGACAGTGCCCTAGCCTGGACCACGGGTAGGAAGTTGGGTTTCCTACCCCAGGATAGGTGTCTGCTTGGTCAGAAGAGGCCCCAGCGCAGAAGACGCAGTATGGAGCAGTCAAGAGAGGCACGCACTTATAGGCCCAGCTGAAATTTCAGAAGGAATTGGAGCAGAGGGCAGGCATCCTTCCAAAAGCCCGCTAAAAAGCCAGTTGCCAGTGGACGTGAGCCGTCGTTTTGAGATTAGGCCCGCCCGGGTGGGTTGGGTAGGGGCGCGCTTGCTTCTCTTTCGGCACGTCTGGGTGGCCTCAATATCGGACTACTGGACCATCAAGACGGTCTCCACAGGCCACACATGGTCCTTCACCAGTACTCCTCCCCCCAGATTTATTTCTATCCTACTACCATGGTCAGAAGTAAAAAAGCAGGTGTTACTGTCCTACTTGGATTTTCTGTTAGCACAGGGAGCAGTGGTGCCTGTCCCAAAAGGTGAAGAGTTCCACGGAGTATACTCCCTCTCTTCTTGGTGCAAAAGAAAAATGGTTCATGTTACTGTCCTACGTAGATTCGCTGGTAGCACAGGGAGCAGTGGTGCCTATCTCGAAAGGTGAAGAGTTCCATGTGGTATACTCCACTCTCTTCTTGGTGCGTGACAAACCTAACTTATCTGAACAAGTTTATAAAATACGAAAGATTCAAAATGGAGATTCTGTCTACCATCCAGAAAGCCGTGCAGCCAGGCAATTGGCTAATCTCAATTGACTTAAAAGATGCCTATTTTCACGTGCCTGTGGCAGAAGAATTCTGCAGATACCTTCGGCTCAGGGTCGGGCAGGAACATCTACAGTTCACCTGCCTCCTGTTCGGTTTAACAACCTCACCCCGAGTCTTTTCCAAACTTCTTCTGGCTGTGGTGGCCCGCTTCTTCAGAACAAAACCACTACCTCAACGACCTCTTGCTACTTTCCCAAGACAGGGGGCAGCTGCTGATCCACAGTGAGCAGGTTATCACCACACTGCTTGAATTCGGTTGGTTCCTAAACCTGGAGAAAAGCCATCTGGAACCAGTCCAGTGCCTGATATACTTAGGGGCCCAGTTCGACACGGTGGAAAGTACCATCTCTCTGCCAGTGGAGAAGATCCCAGTCATTCGAGAGAGAATTTCACGAGCCTTGAGCTCCTCACACCTGAGGGCCTCACAGTGCCTAAAAATTGTCGGCAAGATGGTCTCTGTGACCCCTATGGTCAAGTGTTCTCTGTGGAGGTTACGCCCTTTCCAGACAGGGTTTCTCCAGCAATGGAACTCAGGGTACGCCAATCAATCCATTCACATAACATCAGTGGTGAGGAACAGCCTCTTTAGTGAGGCCCGGAGTGAATGGACTAGGAGGGAAGTAATGGAGGGCCGGGCATGACAGGGATGTTTAAGGGAACTAAGGGTTAAGCTGCAAGGGGATTAGCCTGAGGGGGAGGAGCTGGTGGTGAGTGTGGGGACAGGGGAGGAGCCCTATAAGAGGTGGAGTGGGCGGAGCAAAGTCCAGTTCGACGGAGGGGACAGAGAGAGGAGGCAGTTTTTCCACTGCTCCTCTGGAAGATGGCGGACGACGAGACCATGCTGGCGGGCCTGCGGCGGCCAGCGGAAGAACGCGGACCGGTGTGGCTGCGGGAGCGGCTAGGAGGCCTGGCGGGGACATCGGGACCGGACCTGAGGAGGGGTGAGCCCTTGCAACGCGCGCGGAGGTCGTGGCCTCCGGAGGTCGCGGCCTCCGGCGCATTGTTCGCCTGGACCGGACCCTCTGCCACCTCGGGTAGTCAGCAGCCCTGGGGTGGACGGATCGCTCCCCCCAGACGAACGGACACAGGGGGACTCAGGGGGCCCGGAGCGGTCTTCACGCCGCGGCCCGGGGGGGGGGGTGGAGCGGGTGAGTCACGCGGCCGGCGTGCGGCTTAGGAGCCAGTTGGAGGGGGGGGCGGGGGGGATGCTGCAGCAGGACACAGCGTGGGGAGAGGGATGGCTGCTCGGGCTGGCTCTCACAGGGATTCAGCGGCCCGGAGCAGGGGGACAGCCAGTAAGCCTGGGCAGGTTCGTGGTCCGCCTGCAGGCTGCTCCACCCGGATGGATGTGAGGAGCGCCCGAGGGTCCACCGTCCCAGGGGCTGGCAGGGTTGGCTCCCTTCGCCAGGCTGTCACGGAGGAATCAGCCGGGGGCACGGACTCACCTGTACGGGTGGCGGCTTCAGCTTCCGGGGTCTCTTCCCCGGGGGGCTTGCACCCCCGCCAACCTGGGTCCAGGAGGGCCGGTCCGGGGGGAGATGTCGGATGAAGAGGAGTTACCCATTCCAGGGGGAGATGTCGCCGGTCCGGCTGTGAGGAGTGTTCCGGGTCAGCCAGGTGAGTCCCCTGATGCGTTTTTAGGTATAATGCTTTGCAGGGTTCGTCTGGGGTGGTGCGGGCGGGCGCGGGGAGGCCGGTGACACCTGGGGTTTGTGACGCGGGGTGGCGGGGGTTCCTGCGGCGGCGGTGCCGGGGGTGCGGGTACGGGATCGGCGGGACGGATGCGGGTGTGGGCCTTGGCGGGGCGTTTTGACCGGGGGGCAGGCCTAGCCGTCGTTGGTGACCCCATGGGTGGCTCCCCCGGCGGGGGGGCCTCGGGGTGGCCTCTGCTACCCCGGGGGTTACGGCGCCGGTGGCACCTCGGGTGCTGTCAACAGGGGGGGGGGCATCGGGGGGTTGACGCGGTTAAACATGATTTGGTGGCGCGGTCGGACATGGTTCGGTTGGCCGACGCGGCGCGGTGTGAGGGGTATGTATGTTTCGAGGGGCCGCTGGGGAAGCGGCGGTGTCGGCTGATGCCGCGCACTTTTCCAATTGGCTCCGGGCGCTTGCCATTTTGGATAGCGTCATTGGGGAGAAGAGCCCTGAGCATTGCTGGGCGCTTTTCTGTTATATGGTTGCGATCGGGGAGGCCCGTCGGGTTTATGGGGGGGTGGCGTGGCTCCGGTACGATGAGCAGTTCCGGCAGCGTAAGGCGGTGCGGTCGGAATTGCGCTGGGACCACGAGGGCATCAGCCTCTGGATGAGGCTTATGTCGTGGGCGGGGGCCCCCGTCTCAGTTTCTTCGGGGGGGGCGAGAGTGCGCCTACCTTGGGGGCTGCCGGCCGGAACAAAGTGGGGGGGTCTGCTGGCAGTACACTGAGGGGGCCTGCAAGTTCGGGGGAGCGTGCACGTTCAAGCACGGGTGTTACGGTTGCGGCGGGACTCACATGTGGTCCCGGTGCTTCCGGAAGGGGAAGCGAGTCGGGGATGCTGCGCAGGAGAGGGAGGACGCCGGTGATGCTGGCAAGGATGCCCCCCTTTTTCTGAGTTGGTATCCGGACGGGGTGGCGGCGCGTTTGCTGGTGGCGGGGTTTCATGTTGGCTTCAGGATTCCGTGTTCGCTGCATGGGGTGCCGCGGCTTGCGGAACTCTTGTAGTCCGCATTAGAACATCCGTGGGTGGTGGACCTGTCTTTTCCTCACGGGGGCTCCGTGCATGATTTCAGTGACCCTGGGGTGTGCACGGTGTCTTACACGTCGTTTGACGCTGCGGTACGGTGGGTGCGACGTTAGGGCCGGGGGGCGCTGATGGCCAAGGCCGGTGTGGAATCGGCGTTCCGGCTGCTTCCGGGTCATCCGGCTAGCTTTCGGCTGTTGGGGTGCCACTGGCGTGACAAGTGTTTAGTGGCTATGTGCCTACCGATGGGTTGCTCGATCTCGTGTGCGTACTGTGAGACGTTTAGCTCCGTTTTGGTATGGGTGGTGAGGGACGCTTCGGGTCTGGAGTCAGTTGTCCACTATTTGGATGACTTCCTCTGTGTGGGCCCGCCTGCCTCCGCTGTGTGTGCGATTTTTCTGTCTACGTTGCAGCACATCGCAGGCAGGTTTGGGGTTCCCTGGGCGGCCGGTAAGACGGAGGGCCCGACGTCGGAACTGAGTTTCCTGGGGATCGTGATCGACTCCCGGGCAAAGGAGTGCCGGCTGCCGGAGGACGAGTTGGTCGAGCTGCAGCGGGAAATTAAGGTTATTTGGGGCCGGCGCAAGGTCCAGTTGTGGACGTTACAGTCGCTCTTGGGTAAGCCGAACTTCGCATGTAGGGTCATTCCCGTGGGAAGGTTTTCTGCCGGCGGCTGTCGGCGGCTACGGCGGGTGTCAGCGTTCCCACCCATTTTGTGCGGTTGGGGAGGGAGCACCGGGAGGATTTGGGGGTTTGGCACGGGTTTTTTGGGCTCATACAATGGGAGGGCCATGTGGATGGCGGGCCCGGTCGGCAATTTTGTCTTGGCTTTGGTCCCAGACGTGGCTGGTTATGCGGGTTACGGGGCGTTTTTCTGGGGCAAGTGGTGCGTGGAGCCGTGGCCGGAGGCTTGGGGAGCGGTGGGGTTTTTGGGCAATCTGGTTCTGTTGGAACTGTTTCCGGTGGTGTTGGCTTTGGAACTGTGGGGGGAGGAGTGTAGGAATCTGAAGTTGCGCATTCATTGCAACAGCATGGGGGTTGTGCAGGTGGTGAACCGGGTGTCGGCTTCATCCCCTCTAGTGATGCGGTTGATGCGGCAGTGGGTCCTTCGTTGGTTACAGTTGAATGTTTTTGCTTACGCTGTGTACATACCGGGTGTGGAACACGAGTGGGCTTACTCTGTCTCGTTTTCAGTGGGACAGGTTCAGGGAGCTGGTTCCCGGGCGCGGAGGCGGAAGGGGCCCATTTCCCGGAGTGGATTTGGGGGTTGCCCTTGGAGTCGCCGCCGGATGGATCCGGCAGATTGGGAGTGCGCCCACCTGGGCGGCCTATTCCACGGTTGGTCTGAAAGGTCGGGTCTGGTTCGGGAGGCTGGGGTACGTGATCGAGGCTCCGATTGGTGGTTGTTGGTGCTTTATTTTGTGGCCCGGAATATGGAACGGGGGGTGTCGGTTTCTGCGCTCGGTCGGAATACGGCAGGTTTGACGTTTTTGTTTACGCTGTTGCGGGTGGTAGACTGGACTACGGGTTTTTGGGTTCGTCAGGCACTGAAGGGTGGTAGGTGGCAGCACGGGACGAGGGATACGCGGAGGCCGGTTACGTTCGCCATCTTGCAGGCGATCTGTGCTCAGCTGGAGCGGGTGTGCTCTGTGGAATTTGAGACGCGGCTGTTCACAGCGGCGTTTTCTTTGGCCGTCTTCGGGGCGTTTGGGATGGGGGAGTTGGTTAGCCTGTCCAAGAAGGTGGCAGGGGGTTTGTTGGCTGGGGAGGTTCGAGTTGCAGTTGATCGGGTGGGGCTCTGGCTCCGCAGGTCCAACAGGGATCGGCTGGGCAAAGGGGGGTTCTCGTGTCCCTGTTTGCGTTGCCGGGTTCCAGAGTGTGCCCGGTGGTGGCAGTAGGGTTTTTTTCAGGCAGTGTGACGGGGGGGGGGGAGGGCCCCCTTTTCCTGTGGCATGAGGGTGGGTCCTTTTTTGTACAAAAGTACCATTTGTTTCGGTGTTTCGGACGTGCTTGCGGGCGGTGGGGTTGGATGAGAGGGATTTGCGTCCCATTCGTTCCGGATAGGGGCTGCCACGGAGGCGGCCCGGTGCGGTTTGGAGGAGGCGGCAGAGTGCCGGATAGGGAGAGGGAAGTCTCTGCGTTTTCGTTCTTATGTCAGGCCACAGTTGGTGGTTTGATGGTCTATATAAAAAAAAAAAAAAAAAAAAAAAAACTTTACCTGACAGAGGAATAATAAAAACGTAACGAGCAGACATTATGTTCTTAGGGTTGCACGCCTGCAAAAATCTTTTGGGCTTCCTTTGGATTTGGGGGGCTGGCATGGTTGTTGTCCTGTCGGGGTGGATGCCATGTTACTGGGTGGAGGCTGTTTACACTGTGGATTTTCTTTTCGGACGGAGGTCCGGCTCGCCTCGTCTGGATCGTGGGGCACTCCTACGTATGTTGGGGGGCCAGGAGAGGAGATCAACGGCCCGAGGGCAGGCAACGTGGGATTTCCCGGGGGGAGGCATGCTTGCAGTGGTTGGGTATCCCTGGAATGTGGTGGGGACGGTGGATGGAGGAGATTGAGAGACATGTGTCTCGGGACGGTCCCCCGGCGGTGCTGGGAATCCATGCGGGGGGGAATGACCTGGGGGTACGGAGGGTTAGGGATTTGATTGCGGACGGCAAGTCCGATTTCATGCGTCTGCGCTTCGGGTTGCCGGGTACTGTACTGGTGTGGTCGGACATTGTGGCGTGGACGGCCTGGCGCTGGGCTCGTTCGGTGGCGAGCATCCATGGGACCCTTATTGGGGTCGATAAGGTGGTGGGGAGATTTGTGGCCCTACAGGGTGGGGTCGTGGTTCGCCACTGCGAACTGGGAGGTTATGTGGGCATGTACCTGAGACGGGATGGGGTTCACTTGTCCGATGGGGGGATTGCCTTGTGGTCCTTGGGGTTGCAGGAGGGTATCCACATGGCCTTGCGGGTGTGGGGTGGCCCTCAAGGGTAAGGGAGTCACCCTTTTGGGCTGTGGTGGTTGTGTCTGGTGGTCTTTGATGGTTGGCGGTAAATCAGAAGTCATCTGATATGGGGTGGGGGGCCCATTCTAGGATGGGTCCCTCCGGTGTATTCCTGAACGTTGGAGGGAATACCGTTATGGTTGTCACTGCGGAGGTTGTCTCCGAGCGGTCACAGCTGGAGGCCTGGAAAAGTTACAAGTGGGTACCGCAGTGATTGGTTGGTTGGTAAAGTTATGGGTCACCGTCAGAGATCACCAGACCGGGCATGTTAGCTAGATGCTATTCGTTACCAGTTGTGGGTTATGGTTATATGGATATGGTTATATTTATGGTTATATTTATACTGTTTGGTTATTTATATATAGATATAGATATATTTATATATATTTTGATTGGAGTATTTGAGTATCGTAATAAAGGCTGTTATGGCCATTTTACTCCAAAGCAAGGTGTGGTCTCTTACTTTACGGGTTGATAATGGGGTGGAGGTTGGAGTGGAATGGGTAACAGGTAAAAAGGGACCTTTAGACTACCCTGGTCAAGTGAGGCCCGGAGTGAATGGACTAGGAGGGAAGTAATGGAGGGCCGGGCATGACAGGGATGTTTAAGGGAACTAAGGGTTAAGCTGCAAGGGGATTAGCCTGAGGGGGAGGAGCTGGTGGTGAGTGTGGGGACAGGGGAGGAGCCCTATAAGAGGTGGAGTGGGCGGAGCAAAGTCCAGTTCGACGGAGGGGACAGAGAGAGGAGGCAGTTTTTCCCACCCTCCCGCCCTATGTTTAGGTTGTTGGGATTTGCCGGTGTTGTTTCTTTTCTTCTTTTTCAGGTGGCGTTGATCGGATGTCATGACAGCTGTGCAGAAGGCATTGGACGTTGGCGGTTGTGTCTGGTGGTCTTTGACGGTTGGCGGTAAATCAGAAGTCATCTGATATGGGGTGGGGGGCCCATTCTAGGATGGGTCCCTCCGGTGTATTCCTGAACGTTGGAGGGAATACCGTTATGGTTGTCACTGCGGAGGTTGTCTCCGAGCGGTCACAGCTGGAGGCCTGGAAAAGTTACAAGTGGGTACCGCAGTGATTGGTTGGTTGGTAAAGTTATGGGTCACCGTCAGAGATCACCAGACCGGGCATGTTAGCTAGATGCTATTCGTTACCAGTTGTGGGTTATGGTTATATGGATATGGTTATATTTATGGTTATATTTATACTGTTTGGTTATTTATATATAGATATAGATATATTTATATATATTTTGATTGGAGTATTTGAGTATCGTAATAAAGGCTGTTATGGCCATTTTACTCCAAAGCAAGGTGTGGTCTCTTACTTTACGGGTTGATAATGGGGTGGAGGTTGGAGTGGAATGGGTAACAGGTAAAAAGGGACCTTTAGACTACCCTGGTCATGGTGGCTCCAGCACAAAAATTTGCTCACCTGCCACTCCATTGGGATGGGATGGGAAGCCCTCTGCAGGTCAGAACTTGCACAAGGCACGTGGGAGGCCCATCTTCACAACCCGGGCTCATACGTCCTGGAACTACAGGCAGGCTGGTGTGCCCTCCAATCTTTCACTTATCTCCTGAAAGGGGAATCCGTTTTATTGCAAATGGACAACATAACAGCGGTCTCCTATGTGAAAAGGCAAGGGGGCACTCAAAGCTCCACCTTGCTCCAAGAAGTGGAGCCCATCATGTCCTAAGCCAATTTTTCAGTGGTCTTTGTCCCAGAGTCCAGAACGTCCAAGCGGACTTCCTGTATCGCACACAGACAACAACGAGTGGTCCCTTCATGTGCAGACGGTCGAATGGATCCTGTCCTTGGGAGTCAATCCCGAAGTAGATCTATTTGCATCCCTCTGCAACTTCAAGATCAAGAAGTATTACACTCGGGGCCGTTGGAGCCAAGCCTTCAGAACAGATGCCCTGACAGATCGGTGGAGTATTTGATAATAATTTTTCCATTATATATCATAGTAGGTTGAACGCAGAGCTGCATAGTAGGATTATACACGTACCATGAAGGAAGTATAGTACTTTTCATTGTATGTATATATACTGTATGATGGTTACTGGTACTCCTACCCCAAATTTCCAACCATTTGCTTTCTGCAACTATAAAAAAACAGGATCCCCCACACATGGTCTGGAAGCCCATCGGTTAGGGGAGCCCATGCTTTGTGATGGAGCATGTATGTATTTTTCATAAACAGCCTACATGTAGAATGGTAAGCTGTCCAAAGAAGGCCTTTATCAGTGCAGATTGGCTCGCTCACAGTGAATTGGTAATGCCCAGGGGACATGTACTCACCATTAATAGACCCAATTTTTTGTGACCTTGGATTCATGAAAACTATTCCCTCATCACTGTTTAATTGAACAAGCTTGATGTTATTGATCCTAGAGCGATGTGCAACAGCTCACTCCAGTCTATACACTATTGATTGCTCTCTATGAGTGCAGTACCTTCCTCCAACCTTCCCATTGTCTCCCAATGATTATGTGCATCAAGAACCCATGACTCACACTTACACATTGCACATTAGTAACACTTCTCCCATTGCTCTAAATCCTGAAGTGATATACACTCTTCTATCTGGCTTGTACATTTTCCCTACACTTACCTGGGCTCTAAAATATATTTTAACAAGTGTGACATGTACAGCTAATTCATTCATTTTACTAATAATTACAAAACAGCCATGTTTATCTTACACATATCAGTGACAACAATATGGAGTATATTTATAAAGTACCATAGTGATTGTGACATTCACCAAATATTCACTGCAGGATAATATTCCAGGTGTATCTGTTTTAAATGTCAATGGTTGAGTCATATTTACTGCTTTATAAATATTCCAATATACACTTTATTACCAAAAGTATTGGGACACCTGCCTTTACACACACATGAACTTTAATGACATCCCAGTCTTAAGCCTAATACACACAATCGGATTTCCCACAGGCAAAGCATCAGACTTTTGTCCGAAGGGCTTTGGCCAGGAACTTGTCTTACATACAAACGGCACACAATTGTCTGCCAACAAACACAAACATAGTCACGTACTACATAGTTTTTCAGCTCTTTAGTGCCACCCTTTGGGCACCTTCTGCTAATGTTGTGTTTGGTGAGCATTGATTCCGAGCATGCGTGTTTGGACTTTGAACTTTTGTGCACACAATCAGAAAATGTGACAACAGAACGTCCGCGGAAAATTTATAAGCCTGCCATCCAACATTTGCCTACAGAAAATCCGACAACAATTGTCCAATAGAGCATACAAACGGTCATATTTTATGCCAATAGTCTGTCAATGATCGGAATATCCAATCGTGTGTATGAGGCTTTAGTCTGTAGGGCTCAATATTGAGTTTGCCCACCCTTTACAGCTATAACAGCTTCAAACCTTCTGTCCACAAGGTTTAGGAGTGTGTCTATGGGAATGTTTGACCGTTCTTCCAGAAGCGCATTTGTGATTTCAGGCACTGATGTGGATGAGAAGGTCTGGCTTGCAGTCTCCGCTCTAATTCATCCCAAAGGTGTTCTATCGGGTTGAGGTCAGGACACTGTGCAGGCCAGTCAGGTTCCTCCACCCCAACCTTGCTCATCTATGTCTTTATGGACCTTGCTTTGTGCACTGGTGTGCAGTAATGTTGGAACAGGAAGGGGCCATCCCCAAACTGTTCCCACAAAGTTGGGAGCACGAAATTGTCCAAAATGTCTTGGTATGCTGACGCCTTAAGAGTTCCCTTCACTGGAACTAAGGGGCCAAACCCAACCCCTGAAAAACAACCCCCACACCATAATCCCCCCTCCACCAAATGATTTGGACCAGTGCACAAAGTAAGGTTTATAAAGACATGGATGAGCGAGTTTGGGGTGAAGGAACTTGACTGGCCTGCAGAGAGTACCAGTACCTCAACCTGATAGAACACCTTTGGGATGAATTGGAGTGGAGACTGCGAGCCAGGCCTTCACAACCACATCATTGTCTGACCTCACAAATTCGCTTCTGGAAGAATGGTCAAACATTCCCATAAACACACTCCTAAACCTTGTGGACATCCTTCCCAGAAGAGATGAAGCTGTTATTGATGCCTCCTCTGCCTGTCAAATGCCTCCTAAAAGCAAACTGAACATGGATTTCTTATCAAAGGTGCAGTTTAGTCTTAAGTCTACTCTTAATGTAAGACTAGGATCACACCCTTGCATTTAAAATACGACACATTTTACAGTATAAACAGAAAAGCCAGTGCTACTACCCATACACCATATAGATAGCACTATAGACTAAGACCTTATAGGCTGAAATGCGTCAACTGACTTATTCTGTGTTTGTTCACTGTGGCTATTCAATAAAATGAAGAAATTTTTAGAGCAACAACCGGAGTGCGGATCATTTTTTCTACATTTTACAGTGCACATTGATGCGCATTTTGCACATGCATTAGGCCAATAAAAAACAAATTTAGGCTTGTTACTAGGAACTAGCAAAACGCATCATTTCCTGCATTACCATTGACTTCTATAGGCCTACAATAAACTCATAAAAGCAGACAAAAAACAGACCTGAGCTATTTAAAAATATGCAGCAGTGCACAGATGTGAACAAGCTATATCTACACCATTACCTTTGATGACGAATGTGTTTTAGGGCATTTTCACACTAGGACGGGCGTCGGTGGTAAAGCGATGCTATTTTTAGCAGCACTTTACTGGTGTTTTTGCGGCTCTATTTGGCCGCTAGTAGGGTGCTTCTAACCCCCGCTAGCGGCCGAAAAGGGCCGGGCGTTTTAGGAGCGGTGTATACACCACTCCTAAAGCGCCTCCAAGATGCTGCTTGCAGGATTTTTTTTAGCAAGTCTTCACACTGGAGTGACAGAAGAGGCAATTTACAGGCCCTTTGAAGGCACTATTTTTAGTGCTATAGCGTCTGTAAAGCGCCTCAGTGTGAAAGTAGCCTTAGCATGTTCTACCATGCATGTTAAAATATTGATGTGTAAAGAGGGCCTTAAACTTACCACACATGTTAGAAACCAACTGAACAATCTCCTTAGGCCCTTTTCACAAGGGCGCCTCCGCTTAGCAGAATCCGCTTGCTCAGCGGGCAATCTCTCCGCTGATCCCTGCTGAGCAGGCAGATGACAGGTCTGTGTCTGCTCCGGTATGGACAGGGACAGGGACACAGTCCCGCACTCTTCTATGGGGCAATCGGGTGTAAAGAGACTGCCTGCCTGTTTCCATCTGATACCATCCGATCTGCTGGACGGATGGGGAATAGGACCATCATCCATCTGATTTTGGTGAAACAGGATCGGATCAGATGGCAGCAGGTGTCATGTCCGCTGATCCATAGAAGAGACTGGAGGGTCCAATCAGGTCTGCCTGAAAAACTGACAGGTGAACCTGATAGGACAGCCTGTGTGAAAGGGGTCCTAACCATTTTGTGCTGACCATATGCAATTTTGCGTTAATGGCTTGAAGGGGTTAAACCGGGGGTACCGTTTTTTAGAGCCAGCGGTTGTTTTTTTAGTGATAACTGATGCGGCTAAAAGCCGCTCGGCTCTTATCCTAATGGAGCGGGAGGGGATGTGCCCCCCTCGCGCCGCTCTTCTCGGGCCTCTCGTCCCACTGAGAGACCCAAGCCACCAACCAGCGCATCCGCCGCCTAGGCTGAGACCCGTACGAAGCCAGATTCGGGTCTCAGGTCTATGATGTAAAATCCCGGAAGCGACGTCACAACGTCACTTTCGGTTTACTCGGCTGCTAAGAGCGCCGATTTAAAAAAAAAACTGACAGTACTCAGAATTGCTGATTTTGGCCATCTGAATACTTTTAATTGCAAAGGAGGGATTTGGGGGTCCCCTAATGCCTCCATAAAATGTACCCGTCACCACCTATTACTGGGTGTTACCCAGTAACTGGGTTACTGATGTTTACATTCCTTGTGGCAGCAATAAAAGTGATCAGAGTTTTTTTTTTTTTATAGAGAGGACAATATAAAAAAATAAAATAAAATAAATAAGAATTTTTTTTTTTTAAAGCAAAGCCTATGGTGATTTTTAGGTACCGTAGTTTGTCGCCATTCCGCGAGCATGTGCAATTTCAGACCGTGATATGCTAGGTATCTATTTACTCAGCGTAAGATCATCTTTCACATTATACAAAAAAATTGGACTAACTTTATTGTTCTTTTTTTTTTTTTATTCATCAAAGTGCATTTTTTTCCCCAAAAATAGGATTTTTATAACAGCTTACCTGTAAAATCCTTTTCTTGGAGTACATCATGGGACACAGAGCCACAGTAATAACTATATGGGTTCTATGTCACCTTCAGGTGATGGACACTGGCACACCCTAAACAGGAAGTTCAATTCCACATATAACCCCTCCCCTTACCGGGAGTACCTCAGTTTTGTAGCAAAGCAATACACGTGTAACCAGAAAGAGGAGAGGGACCTCTGTGTCCCGTGAGGTACTCCAAGAAAAGGATTCTACAGGTAAGCTGTTATAAAAATCCTATTTTCTTTATCGTACATTACAGGACACAGAGCCACAGTAATAACTGTATGGGATGTCCCAGAGCAATGCCACTTGAGGGGAGGGGACACAAACAAAAGTAGGGTGCAATCAGACCTGAGGACCTATACTGCTGCCTGCAGCACACTGCGCTCAAAGGGGCTTCTTACATTCACCTGATAGAATCTGGTGAATGTATGGACTGAAGACCAGGTTGCAGCCTTGCAGATTTGAGCCATGGAGGCTTGGCGAACGAAGCACTAACAGCCCTGGTGGATTGCGCTTTGACCTGAAAAGGTGGAACCTTCTTCTTCAAGCCATAAGCTTGAATAATACCTGCCGAATCCATTTGACAATAGTGGATTTTGATGCTGCCTGTCCTTTCCTAGGACCTCCAGGCAACAGGAACAACACATCAGTTTTTTTAATCTGAGCAGTCGCCTTCAAATAGATCTTGACTGCTCTCACTACATCCAAAGAGTGTAGTGACTTTTCTTCCTTAGAACAGGATTCTAGAAAAGATAAAACAATATTCTGGTTTAGGTGAAAACCTGAAGCCACCTTTGGCAGAAAGATAGGATGAGGACGCAAAACTACTCTATCCTTGTGAACAATTAAATATGGCTCTTTACAAGAAAGAGCCGTCAACTCTGATACCCTTCTTGCAGAAGAAATGGCTACCAGAAAAACTAGCTTCCTTGTCAAAAGGACCAAAGGAATATGTCGTATCGGCTCAAAAAGGCTGTTTCTGTAATGCCGACAGAACTAAATTCAAGTCCCAAGGGTTCAGGGGTTCCCTAACCCGTGGATTAAGCCACGTTACCCCCTGTATAAAGCTTCAGATCAAATAATGCAAAGCAAGTGGATGCTGAAACAATACTGATAAGGCAGAGACCTGGCCCTTGATAGTACTCAAGGCCAGTTTTATTTCTAGCCCCATTTGCAGAAAGGCAAGAATTTACCTATGACATACCATACTTCCTAGGATGCCAACCCCTGGATTCACACCAAGAAACATATGCCTTCCAGACTTTATAATAAACGAGTGGCTTCCTTGCATTAATCAAGGTAGGTATCACTGAGCCTGAAAGCCCATGATTCCTTAGAATAGCCAAACCATTAAATTTAGCATTTGTAAAGTAAGATGGAACATTGGTCCATGGGGCCCCTACCACCATCTTTACTATTTCTGCATAGCAAAATCTTCTGGGCCACAAGAACTACCGACATCCTTTCTCGCTTGATCCTGCAAAGAAGTCGAGGTAGCAGCAGAATAGGAGGGAATGCATAAATCAGTGAGAACTGATCCCACGGGGTCACTAACGCATCTGTTACGCATGAGAGTGGATCCCCTGTTCTTGAAACAAAGTTGACGACTTTGGTGTTGAACCTGGACACAAACAGATCTACATCCGTGATCCCCCATCTTTGGCATATAGCCAGGAAGATGTAGGGGTAAAGGGACCATTCCCCCGGGAACAACTGCTGGCGACTTAAGTAGTCTGCCTGCCAGTTCTCTACCCCTAGAATGAAGATTGCCAAAATGCATGGCACATGTCTTTCTGCCCAGGTTAGGATATGGTTTACCTCTCCCAGGGCTGCCTGACTTCTGGTGCCACCTTGGTGATTGATATAAGCCACTGCTGTGGCATTGTCGGATTGAATCCTGACAGGAGAATTCTGCAACCTGAATGTCCAGGCCCTTAGGGCTAGACACGCCGCCTGAATTTCTAGAAAGTTGATGGGCAGGGTCCTTTTCGGGTTCTGGACCATTTCCCTTGGACAGACACTTTTTCCAGGACTGCACCCCAACCTGAAAGGCTACCATCTGTTGTTAGCACCTTCCAGGCAACCGGTAAAAAGGATTTCCCCTTCTGCAGATTCTCGGATATCTTCCACCAACTGAGGCTCTGGCGCACTTTTGGCAATAAACGCATTGGAAAATCTAGTGCCTGAATCTTCTTGTTCCAGGCCGATATGATACTTTTTGCAGCAGACTCAAATGAAAATGTGCATAGGGAACTGCTTCGAATGAAGCCACCATCTTCCCCAACTTGATGACCCAACCTAAGTATTCCATTTAGTTGACTGTGGTGACTACGTTTTGGTCTAAGCAGACTACCGACCGGTCTATTAAGAGCAGGTCATCCAGGTATGATATTATTGTTATACCTTGAGTTCTTAATCTGGTCAGGGGAAGGGCCAGAAGTTTTGTAAACACCCAAGGTGCAGCAGCTAGACGGAAAGGCCTTCTTCGAAACACAGATACTTCTGGTGAGCGGGGAATATAGGTACATGCAGGTATGCATGCCTGATGTCAATTGATTCCAGAAGCTCCCCCCCTTGTAGGATGGAGACTACTGATCAGATTGATTCCATGCCAAAAGAGCGAATCTTCAGGAATTGATTTAGATCTTTGAGATCTAGAATAGGCCTGACATCCCCATTTAGTTTTGGTACAGTGAAAAGGTTTGAATAAAACCCTGACCCCTGCTCTTCCACAGGAACCACCATGATGACCTTTTGCGACAAAAGTCGTTCTAACGCTAGAAAGAGAGACTTCTTTTTCTCTGGATCTTTGAGGACATTTGACCCGAGGAAGCGAGGAGACGGGAACTTTCGGAACTCTAGTTTGTAACCTAGAGCTATTGTGGAGACCACCCATCTGTCCCGTAATTCTTCCTGACAGATCTTTGCTGCAGAACTCTTCCCCCCACTCAAATGAGCAGGGGTGCCCCTTCATAAAGAGGCTTTAGCGTTGTCTTGCGGGTTTCTTCCCCCAGGACTTCTTTTGTCCTTGGGGTTGACCCTGAAGTTTACCTCTTGAACCTGGCGGTGGAGGTCGTCACGACTGCCTGGAGGCTGATACCCCTGGCACTGGAGAAAGAGCCTGTTTAAATGAGGGACATTTACTCTTACTGCCAAAAGGGTACTTTTCCCACTTGATATTTTTTGGATATATCTGTCCAAATCCTCCCAAACAGCTTTTCACCGCAAAAAAGAAAACCAGCCAGGAGGTTCTTGCATGGCGCTTCGGCTGACCAACCTTTTAACCATAAGATTCTATGCATATGTAACAACCCAAGCATAAGGCGAGAGGTTTGAAGAATAGAATCTCTGATTGCGTCAAAGCACAAAGCTGCTGGCAGCTCAGCTAATTCCTGGGCCTGCTGTTCAGCGAATACCTTGAGTATCTGTTTCAAATGGTCTCTCAAGGACTGACATACCCCAATTGCCACCCCTGCAGGTTGAGCCACTGAATCTGCCAGGGAGAAAATGTTTTTTAACAGGAATTCCAATTTTTTATCAGATGGATCCCTAAGCATTTGTACATTGTAAACCAGACAAGTCAAACTTTTATTCATAGAGGATATAGCAGCGTCAATTGCTGGTATACTCCACAGCTTAGTGATTTTTTGGGCCTGTAAAAAGCCCCCCGCCAGGAATGTGGCTGATAAAAACAAATACTAGATCCCGGGGTCCAACTCTCTAAAAAGAGAAGCGTTACAGGTAAAACCTTGTTTCTTCGGACACCATTCAATTCAGCCTGGAAAAGACACTTTGAATGGATCCGGTTGCATAGCTTGCTCCAGCAAGGAATATTCCATCGGAGCTCAGCACAGCAGATCTTTACTCGTGACCAACACCTAAGACACTGGCGAAAAAACTGAGGTACTACCGGTAAGGGGAGGGGTTATATGGGGAATTGAACTTCCTGTTAAGAGTGTGCCAGTGTCCATCACCTGAAGGTGCCATATAACCCATACAGTTATTACTGTGGCTCTGACTCCCGTGATGTACGATAAAGAAAATTGCATTTGAAAGACTGCTGTGAAAATACCATGTGACATAAAATATTGCAACGATCAACATTTTATTCTCTAGGGTCTCTGCTAAAAAAATAAAAGTAATTTTCTAGCAAAAAACGGATTTTAACTTGTAAGCAACAAATGTCAGAAATAGGCTTAGGTATGAAAGGTCTGCCTAACTGGATACAAATTGACTGGACGGACTAGGAAGGTCCTCCTATTACATCATTTTGGTAACGCTAAAGTTAATTGTACAAGGTCATATTGTAATGTGTATGTTATCCCTTTAGTGTAGCTGCAACTATCGGTGTGCATTGTGAAGGGAGTGGAGCCAATGCATCATAAATTACACATCACACTCTTTACTCTTTTGTTTGCTCTTTATTGTAAATCTAATGTTGCAACATGCTGCACTGAAAAAATTGTGCATATTTTCTGCATCACTACACAGTGACACCCATGACACACTGCACTCACTGTATCTCCACAGTCCACAGTTTCTGGGCATCATTCAACCTGGACGGCCGAGGACATCTTGTGGGGGAGAAAAGAAACTGCAGAAGACAGTGCCAAAAAATTGGATTTTTATATACAGCTTACCTGTAAAATCCATTTCTTGAGAGTACATCACGGGACACAGGAGCTCATTACATAGTGGGTTATATAGGCACCTCTGGTGATTGGACACTGGTTAACCCCAATTAAGGAGAATTCCTCCTCTATATAACCCCTCCCATATGGGAGGCACCTCAGTTTTGTAGCAAAGCAATAAGAAACCACGTAAAAACCTAAAAACCCCTCTTGGGCGGGAGCTTGTGTCCCGTGATGTACTTTTAAGAAAAGGATTTTACAGGTAAGCTGTATATAAAAATCCCATTTTCTTGATCATACATCACAGGACACAGGAGCTCATTACATAGTGGGATGTCCCAAAGCAATGCTCAGATTGAGGGGAGGGAGACACAGATCATAATTATAGACCGCCAGGGACCGGAGGACCTAAACTGCAGCCTGAAGTACACTGCACCCAAAGGCGATATCCTCTTGCCCTCTGACATCCACCTGATAGAATCTGGTGAATGTGTGGACTGATGACCAAGTTGCAGCCTTACAGATCTGAGCCAGGGAGGCCTGGTGATGCACTGCCCAAGAAGCACTTACAGCCCTAGTAGAGTGCGCTTTCACTTGAAAAGGAGGGATTTTCCCTTTAACACTATAGGCTTGAGAAATAACCTGTCTAATCCACCTTGAGAGAGTGGATTTGACACCGCCTGGCCCTTCCTAGGGCCTTCCGGCAAAATAAACAAGCAATCAGTTTTCCTTATCTGAGCAGTTGCTTGAAGAAATATACTGATTGCTCTAACCACATCCAAAGTGTGCAAAGATTCTTCTTCTGCGGACTGTGGGTCCGGAAAAAAGGATGGCAGGATTACATCTTGATTCAAATGGAATCCCGAAACCACCTTAGGTAGAAAGGACCTGTTGGGACGCATGACCACCCGGTGCTTATGAATAATTAGATACGGCCCCTTGCTGGAAAAAGCTGCTAGCTCTGATACTCTTCTAGCCGTGGATATGGCTACCAAGAAAACCAATTTTTTTGTCAGGAGAACTAATGAAGCCAGATGCAAAGGTTCAAATGGTTGCCCCTGCAAAGCCGAGAGAACCAAATTCAGATCCCATGGGCATACCGGAGGTTTGACTGTCGGTCTTATCCGCATGGCCCCCTGGATGAAAGCCCGCACCAGGGAATGCGATGCAAGTGGCTTCTGAAAAAACACTGACAAGGCCAAAATCTGCACCTTGATAGTGCTTATGGCCAAATTCATTTCTAGGCCTGACTGGAGAAAGGCCAAGATCCTGCTAATGACATACTTTCTAGGATGCCATTCCCTGAGTTCACACCAGGAAACATATGTCCTCCAGATTTTGTAGTAAATAAGCCTGGAGGCCGGCTTTCTGGCATTGACCAGAGTAGAAAGGACTGGCCCCGAAAGGCCACGGTCTCTCAGAATGTGGGTCTCAGCAGACAAACCGTCAAATTCAGACTGTTTAAAGCAGGATGGTAAATTGGACCCTGTGAGAGCAGATCTGGCCGGAGAGGGAGGATCCATGACCTGCCTACTGCCAACTTCTGCGTACCAAGGTCGCCTGGGCCAAGCCAGGGCTACCAAAAGGACCGATTTTGTTTCCCTCTTGACTCTTCCCAGGAACCGCGACAGAAGCGGGCATGGGGGGAAGGCATAAATCAGATTGTACTGATCCCAGGGAACTGTCAGAGCATCTGACCCCTGAGCAAGTGCATCTCTTGTCCTTGACACAAAATTGTCCAGTTTCCTGTTGAACCTGGACGCAAACAGATCTACGTCTGGAGTACCCCACCTGTGACATATGTTCCGAAACACGTCGGGGTGCAGAGCCCATTCTCCTGGGCACAACTGCTGGCGGCTCAGAATATCCGCCTGCCAATTTTACACTCCTGGAATGAAGACTGCAGAAAGACACGGAACATGCTTTTCTGCCCAGGCAAGTATGCGATTCACCTCTTTTTGTGCAACAAGACTCCTGGTACCACCTTGGTGATTGATATAGGCCACTGCTATGGCATTGTCGGACTGAACCCGAACAGGGAGACCCCGTAGTCTGGAAGACCAGAACTGCCCGGATCTCCAAGACATTTATGGGCAATAGCTTCTCGATCGCAGACCATTTCCCCTGCGAGCACGTCTCCTCCAACACTGCTCCCCAGCCTGTCAGGCTGGCATCTGTCGTGATAATCTTCCATGGAAGAGGAAGAAAAGTTTTGCCCTTCAGCAAATTCTTAGTTTGTAACCACCAGACGAGACTCTTGCGTGTCCCTGGGGATAGACGCATAGGAAGATCCAAGGATTGGGGCTTCCTGTTCCAAGCCGCAAGGATGCATCTCTGCAGAGGCCTTGAGTGGAACTGGGCGAATGGGACGGCCTCGAAGGAGGCGACCATTTTCCCTAACAGTCTCATGCACAATCGAATGGGGGAAGATCTGCCCAGAATTAGGCGCACCAGATCCCCAATGGCCAAGTCTTTTGGCCTTGGAAGAAACACCTTGCCCTGAGCGGTGTCCATGATCATACCCAGGTATTCCAACCTGGTGGCAGGCTGTAGGGACGACTTTTCTAGGTTTATAATCCAACCTAGGCGTTCCAGGTGTTCTAGCGTTCTGGTAACGCTACTGTTTTCTCCACGAGAAGCAAATCGTCTAGATAAGCCATGACGGCTATACCCTGAGCTCTTAGGTTTGCCAAGAGAGGGTCCAGAATCTTTGTGAAGACTCGAGGGGCTGTAGCAAGCCCGAATGGCAAGGCCACAAATTGAAAATGGCGCCGCTCTACCGCGAACCTTAGATATTTTTGGTGTGCGGGAAAAATTGGCACATGGAGATATGCATCCTTGATGTCTATTGATGCCATAAACCCTCCCCCTTGCAGGGAAGAGACCACAGTGCGAATTGACTGCATTCGGAAGGACCGGATGCGTAAGAACCGGTTCAGATCCTTCAGATCCAGGATAGGTCTGACACTTCCATTTTGGGTCCACTTCTACTATCACCCCCTGGGATAGTAAGTGATCTAAGGCCAGAAATAGCGGTTTTTGCTTTACTGGATCCCTGGGGATCCTTGACCTTAGAAAGCGAGAAGGTGGTATCTCCTGAAACTCTAGCCTGTAGCCCAGAGATACCGAAGAGATCACCCACTTGTCCCGGATCTCTTTCCGCCAGGCTCCTGCAAACTGCAGGAGCCTTCCCCCCACTCGGCCGAGCGGGGGCGCCCATTCACAAGGAAGCTTTTGGGCTCTGCTTGGCAGGCTTTCGCCCCCAAGTCTTTTTCTGCCCCTGGGCCCGGCCCTGAGCCTTTCCTGTAGAGGAGGGTTGAGAAGGCCTTCGCCACTGCTTAGAGCTTGATGCTCCAGGAGAGAGAGCACACCTAAATGATGGACGTTTGCTCCTTTTGACTGGAAGGAGAGTAGATTTACCCCCTGAAATTTTTTAGCCGAATTTGTCTAATTCTTCTCCAAACAAACGTTCCCCTTTAAACGGGAACCCAATCAAATGCTTCTTGCATGACAGCTCAGCTGCCCAATTCTTTAGCCATAGGGCCCTTCGCATGTGTACCAACAGGAGAGACAAACGAGATGCTTGTTGAACAGAATCCAAAATCGCATCAATCATGAAACACAGAATTTGAGGTATTTCTGCATAATTCTCTACTTCCTCACTGGGAAGGAGGCCAAGCATCTGCTTAACCTGTTCCTTGAGGAACTGATACAACCCCACAGCTGCGACTGTAGGTTGCACTACAGTGCCAGTCATGGAAAAGGAGGCTTTTAATAAGGTTTCCAGCTTCTTATCAGTTGGATCTTTAAATACCTGAGCATTATCCAACGGACAAGTCAGGTTTTTATTCACGCAAGAAACAGCCACATCAACAGATGGGACCCCCCACTTCTTGGTGAAACTTTCCTCCAGAGGATAATGCATAGAAAACCTTTTAGGAGGAGCAAACAGTTTATCGGGATGTCCCCAATCCTCATAAAACAATTTATCCATTAAGGGATGAATTGGAAAGGAAAAAGCAGTCTGTGGGATTTTTCTGATTCCCAGGGAAGAAACAGAGGACGTAGCGACTTCAGCAGCAGGCATTCTGAATGTGGTACGCACCAATTCAGTATAATACTGCACCTGCTTTCTGAGTGCCTGGGAGGAGGGGACTCTCTCCTCTTCCTCTGATTCCTCCGACTGCTCAAGATCCCTGTCCCAAGATAGGGATCTCTCCTCATTGTCAGAAGAATCATCTGAGAGAAGAAACTCAGCAGAGGGAGGGGATCTACCCCTTTTCCTACTATCTTTCAGGGAAGCAGAAATAAAATTCATTATTCTCCCTTCAAAACCCTCCAATGTAGCCCTAAGGGAGTCCTCAGTGACATATACCGGGCTGACACATTAGGAGAGGCTGCAAAACCTGACAGGGGCACTGACTCATCCTGTGAGGCTGGCTCCAGTCTTGCAGGGGGGGGTGGTAACTTACAGGCATTTTTAGAACCCCTGGACCTAGGTGGTGATTTACCAGTGCCCTTGTTACCTCCCCCTGAGACCCTCTTACGAGGAGACATAGTCCTAAGCTACAAAGCAGAGGTACTAATACAAAGTGCAATCACTGTTGTGCTTAAAGTCTCACAATAAATATATATGCTTAAACTGCACAACCTGATGCTGAGTAGGTGTCTAAGGTTTGCCTGGATCCAATCCCTTGGGATGCTTACTGCCCACAGCTCCTGTGTCTCCACTTACAGCCCCCTGACGCTCTGGGCTTTTTAAATCTGCCGCCTGGCGCCTGCGCAGTACAGCGCCGTGCACACTGACGTGCACGGCTCACAACCACACTCCCCCCTCCTCCATTAGGCCGGGAGCGCACCCGGTGCGCGTGCACGCGCGCATGCACGAGGACCGCGGAATCCAGGGGGGGAAAGGGAAACTCCATCGGAGCTGCGTGGGACCCCTGTGTTACCTCTATTGTGGAAGAGATTGCAGTGGAGACGTGAGAACCAGGCTTCACTGAGCGTGTGTACTGAAAATGCATGTAAGTATGTATCAGGCTGTATGTATCAGGCTGCTCTTACTCCCTCTAGTGGTGGAAACCAGGTAAGACATACAACTACTCAAAATGAATAAATCCATCATATAATTATATATAGGATTAACTTCCTTTACCTGTCCTCACCGCAGGAATTGCTGAAAACAGGCAGATTCCAGCCTTCACCCATCATGGCGGGCAGAGTTGTGCCAACCTTCAGGTTTTTTTGGGGTTCTTTCTCAGAAGAACCTCCTACCTGGACCATGTAAAAGACTCTGCCAGAAACTTTTGTGCGCTCTGTGTAAACAGTACACCAAGTCTGGTTTTCCCAGAGCCCAGTCTTCCAATGGAGAGGACTTACAGGCCAAACCTCGTTTCTTCGGATGACGAGGCCTGGGTACCATACCATCTTGGGAGTCAAATATCGGCCCGAGATATGGATCCGGTTTGTTGTAGCCCTTAGGCCCCCGCAGAGACCTGCACAGAGCTTTCTTCATAGCACATGTTTTACGTGACCAACCACCATAGACACTGGCGAAAAAAACTGAGGTGCCTCCCATATGGGAGGGGTTATATAGGGGAGGAATTCTCCTTAATTGGGGTTAACCAGTGTCCAATCACCAGAGGTGCCTATATAACCCACTATGTAATGAGCTCCTGTGTCCCGTGATGTATGATCAAGAAAAGGTGTTGAATATAAAAGCTGTAGCCGCTTTTTTTTGTTTTTTATGTCTGCTGGGGAACAATAAAAGAAAACAATTATCCAGGTGTTTTCTTGTTTTAGGTCCAGTTTACACCACATGCAGTCCAGTGCGTTTTTTTCTGCATCAAAAATGCATAGAAAGTAGTTTATATGGTTTTTAATGGCATAGTTCACACCAGTGCTTGCAGTTCCAGTGTGTTCCAATTTCAGAAAAAAAAGTAGAACATGCTGAATTTTTCCTGCACTGGACTGTACTGGAACGCAGTAAAGAGCAACAAAAACACACTGGAAGGCACCTAAATGCACTGGAACACACATGTCCTTTTTTAAGGTTACGAAAAAAACGGGGAGGGGAAAATGCACTGGAATGCATCAAAAAAGAGCATGCAGAAAAGCATGTATCATGTCCTCAGTCTCTGACCATCTCTTGTATCATGTCTGCAGTCTCTGACCATCTCTTGTATCATGTCCTCAGTCTCTGACCATCTCTTGTATCATGTCCTCAGTCTCTGACCATCTCTTGTATCATGTCTGCGGTCTCTTACTTAAACTTAAATACACTGCTAATAGTATTAACAAACTTTACATTCAGTACACCTCTAGCAGACATGATACAAGAGATCAATGCAGCCTCACCAGTGCCCATCATAAGCAGCCTACCTGTGCCTGTCATATGCAGCCTGCCTTTGCCCAGCAGCCTCATCAGTGCCCATCATAGGCAGCCTGCCTCTGTCAAGCAGCCTCACCAGTGCCCGTCATATGCAGCCTACATGTGCCCAGTAGCCTCACCAGTTCCCCTTCATATGCACCCTGCCTGTGCCCAACATCCTCACCAGTGCCTGTCATATGCAGTCTACCTGTGCCCAGCAGCTTCACCTGTGCCCATCATATGCAGTCTGCCTGTGCCCAGCAGCTTCACCTGTGCCTGTGGATGCAGCCTGCCTGTGCCCGGATCACAGCGGTGATCTCCGTGTGTCACGGAGCGGATTTGAATTGCCCTGGGTGCAGTAATAATGTCCCGTCTCCTGTGAGCACGTCACACTGATTCAATGTCCCGCCATTAGATCAGTGTGCCGTCTATCACAGGAGGGCGGACGTTGTTACTGCGGTCTCTGCAATTCGGCTCCCCGACTCAGGGAGATCGTGGCGAGGAGAGGAGGAGAGGTGGAGGAGGGAGTGGAGGACTGGGCATGCCAGGATGACACTTCCTTAATGGGCGGCACCCGAGGCAGACCCCGTCCTCATTCTGTATCGGCTTTTTTATTTCTTTCGGCCGATACCAAAAACATGGAAAATTTCAGTGCACCTCTAAAAACAACCCATTTAGTTTAAAATAGACATGAAAGGCAAAACATTTGTGTATAGATTTAAAACAAACATTATAAATACCTTTTTTCCTATTTTATAAGTGATCACATAAACTCTGTTCTCAGCTGCATGAGCATCCCATTGAAAGGCTGTGCGAGAGGGAGTGTAAGGACAAGTCTGATTGGAGGAGAGCAAGCTGAGTTCCCAGCATAGCTAGAGAACTGACCATGCTGTGCTCTCCTGCTTAGTGTGGTCAGTTTGTAATAGAAAAGCAGAGGGACTGACAGGAAGACCAGAAATTTCACACAAAGGAAGCAATACAAAGAGACATGATACTTTCTCATACAAGTACATGGTACAGCAGGCACATATCAGGAATATGAAATTCTGGGGTAACAAACACTTTAAGGGCCAGTTCACACCACATGCAGTCCAGTGCGTTTTTTTTTCAGCATCAAAAACGCATACAAATTAGGTTATATGGTTTTCAATGGCATAGTTCACACCAGTGTTTGCAGTTCCAGGGCGTTCCAAACAAAACAAAAAAATGCACTGGAACACACATGTCCTTATTTAAAAAATAGGGGTAAAACATGCACTAGACTGCATCAAAAACGCACTAGAACGCATCAAAAAAATGCACTGGAACACACCAAAAACACACTGGAACACACATGTCCTTATTTCAAAAAGAGGGGTAAAACATGCACTGGACTGCATCAAAAATGCACTGGAACGCATCAAAAAAGCGTCAACAATGTGCATGCAGAAAAGCATCTGAAAAGCATCCGGACTGCGTTTTTACTGGACATGTAGTCCAGTGCATTTTTTTCTGCATCAAAAACGCATGGAAATATATATATATATATATATATATATATATATATATATATATATATATATATATTGTATTATTTTAAGTGAACGTACCTTTTACATGTTATTGTTCCTCAGTAGTATAATGGAAGAACCTAACCATATGACCACTGAGCACTTAAGCCCCCTTCCTAACAGACCAATTTACAGCTTTCAGCGCTCTCACACTTTGAATGACAAGTACTCAGTCATTCAACACTCTACCCATATGAAATTTTATAATTTTCTCTCACAAAAATAGAGCTTTCTTTTGGTGGTATTTAATCACCACTGGGTTGTTGTTGTTTTTTATGTGCTATAAATGAAAAAAAGACCGAAGATTTTCTATAAAAATGCTTTTTTCTTTGTTTCTGTTATAAAATTTTGCAAATTAGTATTTTTTCTTCATACATTTTGTCTAAAATTTATGCTGCTACATGTCTTTGGTAAAAATAACCCAAATTGATGTATATTATTTTGGTCTTTGTGAAAGTTATAGAGTCTACAAGCTGTGGTGCCAATCATTAAAAATTGATTACACCTGATGTACTGCAGGCCTATCTCATTTCTCAAGAAACAAACAAGGACAGTACAAATACCTCCCAAATGAACCTTTTTGTAAAGTAGACATTCCAAGGTATTTAGTAAGAGGCATGGTGAGTTTTTTGAAGTTGTCATTTTTTCCCACAATTTTTTGCAAAATGAAGATTTTAACAGGTTATTTCTCACACACAGCATGACAATACCACATGTTGAGACTTTTAGGCCCCTTTCACACGGGGACACAGTTTAGCCACGTTAAAAACGTATCAGTTCTTATGCGTTGCTTCATACGTCTTCAGTTCCGTTAATCTCCATTTTCATCCATTTTCCGTTCCGTTAATATGCGTTTTCATCTGTTAATGTGCACGTTTACATCCGATTTTTCATCCGTTTTTGTATCTGTTTTCATCCGTTTACAGCAGTTTCTGTGCCTTTAAGGAAATGACCCAAAAAGCATTGCTCCTCCCATCCTACATTGTCATGCGTGAACAATTTGCCGACTATTTTCTATCTCCAGCAGGAGAAGTTCCATGGCAGTACCAATATATATATATATATATATATATATATATATATATATATATATATATATATATATATATATATATATATATATATATATAAATAAATAATGCAGTGAAATTTTTAATATATTAATTAATTAATTTGGTTATTTCATTGTGTTTTGATAGCATAAAAAGGCACAAAAGCACATGATATGTTAAAAACAGTTTTAGTTTTATTATTCTGCATAACCCGTTTAAAATAAAGTTTTTTTTACTTAAAGTGGGGTTCCACCCTAAAGTGGAACTTCCGCTCATCGGAACCCTCCCCCCCTCCGGTGTCACATTTGGCACCTTTCGGGGGGGGGGGTGCAGATACCTGTCTAAGACAGGTATTTGACCCACTTCCGGGCATAGACTCCCACGCGAGTCTATGCCGTTTCCTGTCCAGCCTGTGTATGTCCCAGAAGACAGCGCGGACCACTCCTAGTGCGCTGCGCGACTCACGCATGCGCAGTAGGGAACCGAGAAGTGAAGCCGCAACACTTCACTTCCTGATTCCCTCACCTAGAATGGCAGTGGCAGCAGCCGAGAACAGAGCAATCGATCGGTCTTGGCTGCCGGCATCGCTGGACCCCGGGACAGGTGAGTGTCCATTTATTAAAAGTCAGCAGCTGTAGTATTTATAGCTGCTGGCTTTTAATATTTTTTTTTGCAGGTGGAATCCCTCTTTAACTATTTTTTTATTTGTCAAAGCATGAACTCTGAATTATTTCTTCAAAATGAATCTTAACTGAACGGATGTTGACGGAAATTGTCCGTTAACGTCAGTTAATATTCGTTTTGACGGATCTGGACGTAGCCTTGTACGTTAAAAAAACTGATAAAAACGGAAACAGAGGTTAACGGATGGTAACAAATAGTCATCCGTTTGCCTATAGGAATGCATTGTCGTCCGTTGAAAAACGAATAGACGGTCCATCCATGTGAAAGGGGCCTTACACAGCCTGGTCACATACAGAGGCCCAACATGCAAGGAGCTGCATCAGGTGTCCTAGGAGCATAAATCACGCATCTCATTTCTTGACTACCTCTTACTTGAAGGCCTTGGAGAACCAGGACAATGGAAACGCCAAAAAATGACCTCATTTTGGAAAGCAAACACCCCAACGTATAATCTATGAGGCATAATGAATCTTTTGAACATGTAATTTTTTTCCGCAGGTTTTTGGAAAATGTGGAAAGAAAATGAAAACACATTTTTTTACACAAAGTTGTCAATTTATACAATATTTCTAACACATAGAATGTACATTAAAAAAATGACACCCCAAAGTACTGTATATTCTGCTACTCCTCCTGAGCATAGCAATACCACATGTGTGAGACTTTTACACAGCCTGGCCACAAACAGAGGACTAACATGCAGGGAGCACCAGCGGGGGTTCTAAGGGCATACATTTAAAATATAATTTGACTACCTATTACACATTTGTGAGGCACTGTAGTGGTACTGATGGGCACTGTAGTGGCATGGATGTGCATGGATGAGAACTGATGTGGCATCGATGAGCATTGATGTGGCATGGATGAGAACATATGAGGCATGGATGTGGCACGAATGAGTACTGATGTGGCATGGATGTAATGCGGATGAGCACAGATGTAGCACTGATGTGGCATGGATGTGGCACGGATGTGGCACGGATGAGAACTGATGTGGCATGGATGTGGCACAGATGAGTACTGATATGGCATGGATGTGGCACGGATGAGCACTGATGTGGCATGGATGAGCACTGATGTGGCGTGGCTGTGGCACTGATGTGGCACAGATGAGCACTGATGAGGCATGGATGTGGCACAGATCAGCACTGATGAGGCATGGATGTGGCACAGATGAGGCATGGATGTGGCACAGATGAGGCATGGATGTGGCACAGATGTGGCACAGATGAGGCATGAATGAGGCATAAATAAGCCATGTATGGGGATGGATGAGCCATGGATGGAGATGAATGAGCATGGATGAGCCATGGAAGGGAATGGATGAGCCATGGAAGGGGATGGATGAGCATGAATGAGCCATTGATAGGGATGGATGAGCCAAGGATGGGGTTGGATGAGCCAAGGATAGGGATGGATGAGCATGAATGAGCCATGGATGGGGATGGATGAGCCATTGGATGAGGATGGATGAGCCATGGATGGGAATGGATGAGCATGAATGAGAATGGATGAGGCAGGAATTGGCACAGATCAGCGCTGTGGGCACTTCAGATCTAGCCCACAGCACTGCTGCACTCAATCTCTCCCCTCTCCTTGCACACTGTACTGATCAGTACTGAGAGGGGAAGAGCTGAACCGGGCATGCACCTGGCTTGTTGACAACTGATCGCTCCGTCATTGAACAGAGCGATCACGTGGTAAAGGGCCGATGTCATTGGTCCTTTGGACGCGGTGGTTTCCGGGCTCGCGGAGTGCGATTCTGGGAGGACGTTATAGTACTCCCTCCCTGAAATATCCAACCGTGCTGTAGCCAGCATTTGGTTATGTCCCGGTCGATAAGTGGTTAAAGGGTAACTCCACTTTCGTAGGGAAGAGAATAGCAAAAAAAAATAATAATATAGGTATACAATTATGACACAATCATATTGTAATTGAATGCTATTAAAAAAGACCTTTCCTTTTCAATCTGCAGCCGTTGTAATTTTCTGAAATTGCAATGCAATATGGCTACCTGGAGGTATTCTATACAGAATGTGTACTGACCACTCCCCAGAAACATAATTTCCTGCTTGTGTGATTGGCTCAACAATTTTCCCAGAAGTCTGCCTAAGATACAATTCAGATTTCAGGCAGCAGCTTTGCTCATTAGTGCTGTGCAGGTGCACAGCTGATTGATAATTATGAAACCACTCCCATTAGACTCACTCAGCACAGAGGAGCAAACAGTGATTTCTTCAGAATACCAAAAGATAGGAATCTGCAACAAATTTTATTAAAATCCTTGTAATGTACATAGATCACCCAGAGGAGAATGTTTTTTTTCTCAAGAAAAGTGGAATTACCCTTTAACCGCTTGCCGACCACCCACCATCATTATACTGCACAGGTCGCCACATTCCCGCAAATCGCCATAGCTGTACGTCAGCCCTTTAAACAGCTCTAGCAGGCATGCGCATGTGTCCGCTGCATGGCGGGAGACATGATGTACATGGCCAGGGGCCGTGATGTCGATATCTAACCGGCTAAGAGCGATCGTGGGCACAAGAGCCAGAATGGGCATGTGTGTGTGTGTAAACATCCCCATTCTGTCAGGAGAGGAGAGACAGATCATCTGTTCCTACTAAGTAGGAACAGCGATCTGTCTCCTCCTCTAGTCAGTCACATCCCAATACAGTTAGAAACACACGAGGGAACACAATTAGCCCCTTGTTTGCCCCCTAGTGTTAACCCCTTCCCTACGAGTGACATTTACACAATAATCAGTGTATTTTCCATAGCACTGATCGCTGTATAGATGTCAGTGGTCCCAAAAATGTGTCAAAAGTTTCCGATCTGTCCGCTGCAATGTTGCAGTCCCACTAAAATTCGCAGATCGCCACCATTACTAGTAAAAATAAAATAAATAATAAAAATGTCAAATCTATTCCCTATTTTGTAGATCCTATAACTTTTGCGCAAACCAATCAATATAGGCTTATTGTGATTTTTTTTTTTTTTTTTTACCAAAAATATGTAGAAGAATATATATCGGCCTAAACTGATGAAGACATTTTTTTTTTGAATATTTATAATAGCAAAAAGTATAACATGTTTTTTCTTTTTCAAAATTGTTGCTCTTTTTTGTTTATAGTGCAAAAAATAAAAAACACATGATCAAATACCACCAAAAGAAAGCTCTATTTGCGGGGAAAAAGGATGTCAATTTTGTTTGGGTACAGCGTCGCACGACCGTTCAATTGTCGGTTAAAGTGACGCAGTGCCGTATCGCAAAAAAATGGCCTGGGCATTAAGGGGGAAATTCTTCCGAGCTTTAAGTGCTAAGTAAAAGTGATTTTGACACCCAAATATACCATAGCCTTTTCAACTAGTAGGAAAAAAATATATGAATTGTGCTAAGATCATAAAACTACCCATTACTACAACACAACAAGCACTCATTTTAAATGTGATGTTTTTATTAAATAAGCCACTTTTATTATGAGATGGGCTCTATGGCAACCTTGATGAATCAGGCTCTACTGATCAGTGGCGACCCCCCTGTACTAAACTATGTGCCCACCATTGTACTGAGAGCGTGTGTTATATCATCAGATCTGACCTTTCTTTTTCTAGTTCAGAGCTGCTGAAACAATATATGGAGTTCAGGTCACGCTAGCAATTGATTCTGTCGCTGATGACAATTTGTCAGTATCAGGATTGCTGAAGTGATAATTCTCACCTGCTTTCATGTGTCCAGATGATATTGAGGTGTTATTCTTTTGCCAGGCGTGCTCCAAGGTTATTTGCCACCTGTGGCAGCCACCACTTCCAACATTTAAAAGCTGGTACGATCTCTATTATTCTATGTGAACCAACTGTGGATGAGAAAACCCATCCTGTACCTCTGTAATATATCAATACTTTTTCAATAAAAATGATTGAAAGTGAAAAGCTGGTATGATCTATGCTATACCATGTTTACTCTGATGCCAACCCATGTTTTCTGGCCCCCTTTGGTTGCCCTACTAATGATGTTGTGGCTTAGCTGCCAGCATCCCGGTGATGTGTCGAATAGTGTCCGCCGTCGGATAGTGTCCGCCCTGTACTGCGCTTGTGGAGATTCCAAAAGTCTCTGAAAGTGAACGGCGCCTGCGCCGTGAGTCCAGGTTGAAGCCGCACCATCCAAGTGGACATAGAATAAAAAATAGCCAAGCGAAGCGAGGCCGTGCCCGAAGCGTGGCTATGCGCTACTTTATGGCCACTTGGATGGTGAGGCTTCAACCTGCACTCCTTCGAAGACTTTTGGAGTCTCCTTTTCCTCCGTACTGTGCAAGTTCTGCGCCTGCGCAGTACGGGGCGGACACTATCCGATGGCCGGACACTTTTTGACAGAACACTGGCAACAAATGACACTGTACTGCTGTCATTAGTTGCTAGGAAGCTGACAAGTGGGCTAAAAAAGCTGGTATGATCTATGCTTACTATGCTTATGTTTACTCTGATGCAACCCATTTTTTCTGCCCCCCTTTGGTTGCCCTACTAATGATGTTGTGGCTTAGCTGCCAGCATCCCAGTGATGTGTCGAATAGTGTCCGCCCTGTACTGCACTTGCACAGTACGGAGGACAGGGAGATTCTGAAAGTCTCAGAAGATGAACGGTGCATGTGCTGTGAGTCCAGGTTCAAGCCCCACCATCCAAGTGGACATAGAATTAAAAAATAGCGAAGCGAGGCCGTGCCGATAGCATGACGAGGGACCCTGTTACTATGCACAATCCTATGTCCACTTGGATGGTGGGGCTTGCACCTGGAATCAGTGCGCAGGTGCCGTTCTTCTTCGGAAACTTTTGGAGTCTCCTTCTCCTCCGTACTGCACAAGCGCTGCACCTGTGCAGTACGGGACGGACACTATCCGATGGTTGGACACTTTTTGACAGAACACGGGCAACAAATGACACTGTACTGCTGTCATTAGTTGCTAGGAAGCGGATAAGTGGGCTACACAGCAGCACTGGCTGATAAAAAGGATTTAAAGTGGAGGGTCACCCTCTGCTTCCATTCTTTGGTCCATTGATTAATGCCAATTTTTCTGCTGAAGTGAAAATACACTTTAAAACCCAGTTTTGGGCACAGCTCCCTCCCGCCCAATCCTTGCCTCCCACCCTCCTCCTACCCATTCTGAATGGGCAAAGTGCTGATTTGCTTTAAAATCTCACCCAAGATGACATTCCCCCCCCCACTTGCAGGAAGCAGCGCCAGTCATTCAGTCATGTATGGACAGTACTAAAATATCCCGACTTTAAAGGGTGCCTGTAAAATCAATGAAGAAAAGATGTTCTGTCTGTGGAAAGTACGAGGGTTCTACAAAAAGTTTCCACACATTTTTTAACTAAGTTATATATATAAAAGTGCAGAAACTTTTTTAATTTTGATGAATGATTTGACATGTATTTGGTGGTAGACTTTCAAATAGTGCATCCATCTCTGTACAGTATATCACATACACTATATTACCAAAACCAAAAGTATTGGGACACCTGCCTTTACACGCATATAAACTTTTAATGGCATCCCAGTCTTAGCCCCTGCACACACGGTCCGACTAAATTGTCGAAAAATCCAATCTTTCAGAACGTGATGACGTAATTTCGTTACGATGGGACTAGATTCAGGCTAGTAGCCAATAGCTTTGATGTAGGAATTTGATCTGAGCATGCGTGGCACTTGGTCCGATCAAAATTCTCTACACATGATCGGATTACGTCCGACCGGCCCAGTTGGTCGGGAAATATTTCCAACATGTTGGAAAATTGGGTCCGACTGAGATTTGGACGGAATCAGTCCGATGCATACCACACACAGTCGGACTATCTGAAGACACGGTCCGATAAGACGCATTCCGACTGATTCTCCGACCGTGTGTACGCGGCATAAGTCTGTAGGGTTCCATATTGAGTTGGCCCACCCTTTGCAGCTATAACAGCTTCAACTCTTGTGGGAAGGCTGTCCACAAAGTTTAGGAGTGTGTCTATGGGAATGTTTGACAATTCTTCCAGAAACGCATTTGTGAGGTCAGGCACTGATGTTGGACGAGAATTTCTGGCTCGCAGTCTCTGCTCTAATTCATCCCAAAGGTGTCTATCTGGTTGAGGTCAGGACTCTGCGGAGTCCAGTCAAGTTCCTCCATCTCAAATTCCCTCATCCATGTCTTTATGGACCTTTCTTTGTCCGCTGGTGTGGAACAGGAAGGGGCCATCCCCAAACTGCTCCTGCAAAGTTGGGAGCATGAAAATTGTCCAAAATGTCTTTGTATGCTGACACCTTTAAGCCTCACAAGATTGGATTGTTGGCCAACAAAACTGTGGACTTTTGTCCGAAGTGCGTTTGCCTAAACTTGTCTTACATATAAACGGCCACACAATTGTTCGCCAACAAATATGAATGTAGTGATGTACTACGTTGTTTTTCAGCTCTTTAGCGCCACCCTTTGGGTTCCTTCTGCTAATTTTGTGTTAGTAGAAGTTTGTGAGTGTTGATTTGCGCTTTTCATTGCGTTTTCAGTTTGTTTCTGAACGGCCGTTCATTAACCAGACATATTGCGGAATCGGAGGAGATAACGTGATATTTATTATTGGCCTTGGAGTTATTGCTTTGACATTATTTTTTGGTTGAATAATGATTTGATTTGGTATATTTTCTATATTTTTGGATGCATAGAATGCACTTTTCGCTTAAGTTCTATTGGCAGATAGCATGTCTAATTTTATTTGTTTTCTTTTTTTAATGCACAATAAAAAATATTGTGTAGAATAATACTTGGCTATGTGTTTTACTTCAAATGACAGTTTGGTAGTAGGCAGTTACATTTAAAAAAATACAATGTAAAATTAACAAGGGACACCAACATAGTTGTATCTTTAATCTTAAAGCGGGAGTCCGCGTTTTTTTTTTTTTTTTTTTAAAGTCAGCAGCTACAAATACTGCAGCTGCTGACTTTTAAAATAGTGACACTTACCTGTCCAGCGCGCCCGCGATGTCGGCACCCGAAGCTGATCTCTAGATCGACACTCGAGTGCTGCCGCCGCCATCTTGGGTATGGGAATCAGGAAATGGAGCCTTTCGGCTTCATTTCCCGGTTCCCTACTGCGCATGCGCGAGCCGCGCTGCGCAATGAGGACGGTCCCCGCTGCCTCTGGGATCTGTGTGTTTCCCAGCAGGCAGTGGGGCACTTGCGGAAGGGGGCGGGCACTTGCGGAAAGGGGCGTAATGTACGCCCCTTTCCGCAGAGAGCTAGCCCGGAAGTGGTGCAGTTACCTGGATTATCCAGGTAACTGCACCCCCCTCCCCCCTGAAAGGTGCCAATTGTGGCGCCGGAGGGGGGGAGGAATCCGATGAGCGGAAGGTCCACTTTAGGGTGGACCTCCGCTTTAAAAACTACAGGATAATGGTGTTGTGGTAACTTGCCCAAATAATAAAACAAAAAAAAAAACAAAAAACAATATTATTCTTAATATCACTAGAAAAAAAAAAGCCTTTGAAAATTAGTTTGCAATAACTCCATCAGTATCACCAGCAAAGCAGCTTCATTATTATCCCATTAAAGAAGAAGAGAATTGTGCGCTGCATTTGGAGATTTCATAATTTGCCACGAATGTCAATTCTCCATTAGGAACGCTAATTTACAAGACCGACCGCTTCTGGCTCCTACTTGCTTCCCAGCATGCGTGTTTGTACTTTGGACTTTTGTACGACGGACTTGTGTACACATGCTCGGAAAATCCAACAACACACATTTGTCTGTGGAAAATTTGAAAACCTGCTAGCCAACATTTGTTGATGGAAAGTCTGACAACAATTGTCCGATGGAACGTACACATGATCAGATTTACTGCCAACAGCCTGACATCACACATTTCCCATCGGAAAGTCTGATCGTGTGTACGCGGCTTAAGTGTTCCCTTCACTTGAACTAAGAGGACCAAGTCTAACCCCTGAAAAACAACCCCTCACCATAATCCTCCCTCCACCAAATGATTTGGACCAGTGCACAAAGCAAGGTCCATAAAGACATGGATGAGCGAGTTTGGGGTGGAGAAACTTGACTTGCCTGCATAGAGTCCTGACCTCAACCCGATAGAACACCTTTAGGATGAATTAGAGCGGAGACTGCAAGCCAGGCCATCTCATCCAACATCAGTGCCTGAAATCACAAATGCACTTCTGGAAGAATGGTCAAACATTCCCATAGACACTCCTATACCTTGTGGACAGCCTTTCCAAATGCAAAGGGTGGGCCACCTCATTATTGAACCCTACGGACTAAGACTGGGATACCATTAAAGTTCACATGCGTGTAAAGACGGGTGTCCCAATACCTTTGGTAATATAGTGTACATCACATGCGTGCCGTTAAATATTCTGACAGATATAGGACGTGGTTTAACTCTCTGATATCTACTGAAATATCAGCTTCGGGTGGAGTGACCCTTTGAAATACAGGATAAGAAAGAATGGAAGTTCTAATCCAGTCCAGTGACGTGGGATGATGGAGTCGGGCTCTGTGGCGGAGGGATCAGATCTGGGCAGGAAATCATTACTGATAGTTGTGTACTGAGACAGAAAAACCTCCATTACTGATCAACTCCTCTCCCGGGACACAGCACTAAAATGTTTATCATCAGACTAGTGTAGAAGATTGGGGGGTGCGGGGCAGTGATACAACGGGGGGGGGGGGGGGGGGATGAATGACAGAAGGGGTAGTGTGTCCTGGGTGATGTGTTGTATAAAGTGTGCACTATGCTGTGTGATGTGATGTATTGTATAAAGTGTGTACTATGCTGTGTGATGTGATGTATTGTGTACTGCACAGTGTGAAGTATTGTGTACAATATGTAGTGTGTGATGTGATGTGATAAGTGGACAGGGAGGATGTCTCCCTTGTGTCCTGTGTATATTGTCTACAGTGTGTACTGTATGATGTGCACTGTGATGTGTACTGTAAGATGTATACTATGTGTTGTGTACTGTATGATGTATTGTGTATACTGTCTGATGTGTACTGTGTGATGTATAGTGTACTGAATTATGTGTACTTTGTGATGTGTTGTGTACTGTATAGTGTGTGATGTGATAGACTGACAGGGAGGATGTCCCCCTTGTGTCCTGTGTGTTGTTGTGTATATTGTCTACAGTGTGTACTGTGTGATGTGTTCTGTACTATATGATGTATACTGTATGATGTGTACTGTGTGATGTGTTGTGTACTGTATGATGTATACTGTGTGATTTGTGATGTGTTGTGTACTGGATGATGTATACTGTGTGATTTGTTATGTGTTGTGTACTGAATGATGTATTGTGTACTGTGTGATGTGTTTTGTACTGTGTGATGTGTACTGTGTTGTGTACTGTGTGATGTGTACTGTATGATGTATACTGTGTGATTTGTGATGTGTTGTGTACTGTATGATGTATACTGTGTGATGTGTTGTGTACTGTATGATGTATACTGTGTGATTTGTGATGTGTTGTGTACTGTATGATGTATACTGTGTGATGTGTTGTGTACTGTATGATGTATACTGTGTGATTTGTGATGTGTTGTGTACTGTATGATGTATACTGTGTGATGTGTTGTGTACTGTATGATGTATACTGTGTGATGTGTTGTGTACTGTATGATGTATACTGTATGATGTATTGTGTACAATATATAGTATGTGATGTGATAGGCGGGTAGGGGGATGTCTCCCTTGTGTAGTGTACAGTGTGATCGGTGTATTGTGTACAATGTGATAGGCGGTCGGGAAGTCAGTCTCCCCCGTTCCGTGTAATTTGCAGTCAGTAGATCGGTGTGCTCGGCGCTCTCCCCGCTCAGTGTACGGTGCGGTCAGTAGATCGGTGTGCTCGGCGCTCCCCCGGTGATAAGCCCGCCCCTCCTCGGTGTGTTGGGGGGTGTAGATGGATCCACCCCCGGGGGCTCGGAGCTCTTCCCACACTGGATCCCCCGGGGAATCCGGCTCCATGAGACTTTAATCAGCACAGCAGCTGCTTCCTGCCATTATCCTATTAAACAGGCAGGCTGAGCCGCGCACAGCGATCTGCTCTCTAAGCCGGGCCCTCCCCGGGATGTGACAGCGCCGCCGCCCGGCCAACTCTGCAGGGGGCCAGGTAAGTTGTGGCCGGAGATCGGGGGGCGCTTCCTCCATAGCCGGGCCGGGGGAGGGTGCAATGCCCGGGGCTGAGCTGGGGAAGACTAGGGGAGGGGGGGCGTCTGTTGCCCCTAGCAACGGCCAGCATCCTTCATTTACCAATGCAAAGGGAGAACATGTTGCCCCTAGCAACCAACCTCCTTCATTTACTAGTATAGGTCAGACCTTGAAACTTGATTGGTTGCTACAAGCAACTGCTTTGCCTTGATTGGTTGCTACAAGTAATTGCCTTTCCTTGATTGGTTTCTACAAGTAATTGCTTTACTTTGATTGGTTGCTACAAGCAACTGCTTCAGTCTTGCTGGAAGGGATGACAGCTGCTCCATGCACAGCCCCTTCATATCCAGGGAGTGATCGGTGACAGCAGCATCCTCCCAGCCAGACATGGGGAGCCTGGGTCAGGATTCCTAGGGAGAAGTCTTGGAAGATGCTGTTTTGGTAATTATACATTTATATATAATATACACACAGCCTTTTTAGTGGTGAGCGCTGAGATCAGCGCTGTGTATGTCACCTCCATGCAAATCTAGTAAACCCAGCAGAGTTTATCAGCAGGCGTGGTGCAAGTCATCGCTGATCCTCATCATTGGCCTCCTTCAGACAATACACATTAATTCCTATAGTGTTCAATGATGACTTGCAGAAAATAAAATATTCTTCTTTGCAGGGCTTGCTGTGCACTAATGGACAGTTAATCGCCACTGCCGATCATCCCATTGTGACCAATCGGGGCTCTCTCCATGGACAGAATGAATACAGGGAGGCTGTAACATGTGAAATGGGCTCTGATGGATTTTTTTTTTTTTTTTTTTATACAGATGTATTGATCCAGTTTTATTTATTTATTTTTTTCTTTCCCAGGTGCCCCCGCCACAGGACTGGGACAGGTCAAGCATGTCGGCCCTGGAGGGTGCCCCACCGGCACCCCCACACCTACACCCCAGCAGGACACTGACGCTGCGCGGGCTTCGTGGGCACGCGGCAGAGAGCAGCGGTCAGGGGACTGTCACCGACTGCAAGAAAGTTCACAACTCGCTGAATAAAGTCACCGCCTGCTACCGGCAGCTGGTACTGTGTGTTGGGGGGACGTCAGACTGCACCCGACTGCGGGAGGAGCTGGAAGAGAGCAGGAAGAAAGCATTTGAGCTGAGCACCGGTGAGTGGCTGGCATATGTTAGGGCAGCTTTTCTCAACCGATATACCCCCCAAAGAACCCTTAATCTTTTTCATGTTTTGGGGAACGCCCGATAGAACCAGTATGTTGGGGTCAGTGAGAAAAATATCTCTCACGCTGGTGGTCAGTGGGGGGGAAAAATACCCCCCACACGTTGGTCAGTGGAAAGAATCTCTCCCCCTCCTTACAGTGGTGGTCAGTGGGAAAATACCCCTTGCATTGGTGGCAAGTGAGAAAAATTACCCTTACAGTGGTGGTCATTGGGAAGAATACCACCTTACGGTGGTGGTTAGGGTCAGTGGGAGGTATTCCCCCCCCCCCCCCCTTACAGCAGTGGTCAGTGGGAAAATACACCTTGCATTGGTGGTAAGTCAGAAAAATGACCCTTACAATGGTGGTCAGTGGGAAGAATACCCCTTTACATTGGTGCTCAGTGGGAAAAATACCACCTTCTTACAGTGGTGGTCTGTTGGAAGAATGCCCAATCAATGGGAAGAATACACATCCCCCCAACGTTGGTGGTCAGTAGGAAAAATGCACCTTACATTGGTGGTCAGTAGGAAATATGCACCTTAGATTGGTGGTCAGTGGGGAAAAATACCACCTTGCGTTGGTGGTCAGTGGGAGGGAAGAATGCCCAATCACTTTGTAAAATGAACAGCCTTCGCTTCTTTAGTAAATAACCTCCGGTATGTACCGCACTTTTCCGAGTTGTGATCAACAGCCGGCAATAGGAACTTGGGCAATGGACGGTACAAATGGCATTCTGCTTTATGCCACATGAGGTAGGATGCCATTACAGAAATATTGCTGCCTGACTTTATGACAAGCTTCTGGGGAGGTGAGGTGACGAAAGCCCCGTACACACGATCAGAATATCGTACAAAAAAAAAATTACAGATTTTAAAGCGATCGTACGATAATCTGATTATTGATACACAGCTTTCGACCAAAATTTTCTGAAGGGACAAACACGAAAAGTTTTCTCGTACGATACCAGATCGTATGATTTTTGCTTAATTAGTACAGTTGTCTGAAAATACAATACATGACATCCCTTCCAAAATTTTTATTTTGTCGTACGACAATTTTCATACCCCAGCAGGTTGAACGAAAAAAAGACAGCTCAGGTCTGAGCCGCTGTACTAACAATCCGATGTTAGTACAGCGATCTCCCCCACTGAGCTATTGTGTTCTGACAGGGGAATGCCACAAAAACTTGTGAGGTATCGCCGTATAGCCCTAGACCTCTGTAACTTAAAATGTGCAACCTGTAGAATTTTTTATTTTTTTTTGTTAAACGTCGCCTGTGGAGATTTTTAAGGGTAAAAGTTTGTCGCCATTCCACAAGCAGGCGCAATTTTGAAGCATGACATGTTGGGTATCAATTTACCCGGTGTAACATTATCTTTCACAATAAAAAAAAAAAAAAAAAAATTGGGCTAACTTTACACGTTGTCTTATTTTTTTTATTCAAAAATGTATTTTTTCCCAAAAAAGTGCGCTTGTAAGACCGCTGTGCAAATACAGAGTGACAGAAAGTATTGCAATGACTGCCATTTTATTCTCTAGGGTGTTAGAACGCCCAAACATTATTCTTTTTTTTTTTTTTTCTAAGTAATTTTCTTACAAAAAAATAAAAACTTTTTTTTAACTCGTAAACCCAATTCAAAAAGAGGCTCTGTCCTTAAAGTGGTTGTAAACCCTTACAAACCACTTTGACTTACAGGTAAGCCTAGATTAAGGCTTACCTGTAAGTCCAAGAAATATCTCCTAAACCTACACGGTTTAGGAGATATTTACAAAAAGACAGCCACCGCTGTCTACGGCGCACTGGGAAGGCCGCTGTGAATCACAGCGCCGGAGCAGCGAGACCCGGAAGTCACTCCGGGATCCATGGCAGCGGCGGACATGGAAGACAGAGGACTGCTTCGGGGGCTTCGTTCTCAGTTAAGTTATTCATAATGAGCTAGTATGCTATCCTTTTTTTTATTTATTTTATTTTTTCAACTGCCTTTACTTCCTCTTTAAGGAGTGATCCACCACGGATCACTCTTCAGAGGGCTAAAGCTTGTGTTAACAAGCCCTACAATAATGTTCCAGAAAATCTCGTATAACCTCTATTGGATTTTAGTGTCAGCCCCAATACTAAATATGTAACTTGCTTTTAGCCCCCATTCACATCTGAGCATAGCATTTTCAGGCAGAAAATTGCACGATTTTATAGCGTTTTTACCACAATTTTGTGCAGGGCAAAAGGTCACCAATGTAAAAAGAAGAAAACCGCCCAGAACTTGTTTGAGCTTCAGGTGACTTCCGTGCAGTTCTGTTTTTTTCTGCACCAATATGGTCAGTTCTGGTCAGTTTCTGCACCAGAAACTGACTGCATGGTGTGAACTACCCTGTTTCCCCAAAAATAAGACCTAGCGTGATTGTCGGTGATGGCTGCAATATAAGCCCTACCCCCCCAAATAAGCCCTACTCTGTTTCCCCGAAACTAAGCCCTACCCTGAAAAGAAGACCTAAAAGGACTTTAACTAAGGCTTATTTGGGGGGGGGGGGGTAGGGCTTATATTGCAGCCATCACCAACAATCACGCTAGGTCTTATTTTGGGGGAAACAGGGTAGAGCCATTGGAAAACACTGTGCATGCATTTTTAGTGCAGAAAAAAAGCGCACGGAACTGCATCTAGTGTGAACTGGCCCATAAGCTTAAGAAAGAAGAGGGGAGTAAAATGTGTGAAAAAAAAAAAATATATAGATATAGTGTGTGTGTGCGCACAACAAAAGGCAGCAAATCCTTTTGACTAGCCAAGGCAGATTTTACCTCTTGTAAAGAGCTGAGGCTGACATTACACTTCTGCGCTATGAATATGGCTTCTCTTGTGCTGTCAATAAATAAAAAAATGATTATATATTTATATTATTTTTAATTTTTTTTAAATCCTGTAAAACCGCAGGCTCATTGTTCCATCCACATTTTTCAATGACGAAACCTTGAATCCTTTATAAATCAGATGCTCAAAGACAAAATTGTTTAACATATATATTAAGTGTACATGCAATCCACTGTTTTATGGTAATAATTCTTTCAATAAAAAGTAAAATGGGGAAAAAAAAAAAACCTCCTTGGATAAAAGCATTTGAAGCTGGTCATGAAGCCGTGTTAATCTGTTGTCTTTTGATGATTTATGAGTGGAAAAAGTCTGAGTGCTTATTTCCACTGCGCGCAATGTCATGCATTTTAATGCATTTTCCAGCATATTCAAAATAAATGATATTTCAAGAACTGGGGGCTCATTGTCCTTCATGTGGGTTTCTGATCACCACATGCTGGCCCATGGAAATGTGTGTGCGGTGCACTGCGATGACTTGTCAGGAGTATAGATAAAGAGGAAATGCCTTAAAGATGAACTTCAGTCCCCTTTAGCTTGGGGCCTGCACCCTTCCCTTTGGCGCACAATCTTTTTAGTCTGGCAAATATGCCAAAGATCTCCATCTGGCTTTTAGGTCCATGTTTGGTGTTTGGCCATGCGTAGACACACTGAATGTTAGAATTTCCATACTGGCTCAATCTTCGCTCATGCATGGAAATGCCACGAGTGTGCAGATGTGTTGAAGGACTCTGCCGGGACTTGTGGCACATCTGCGCACAAAAAAAAAAAAACGATAGACTTTTTGAAGAGCCTGTGTGTGTCTATGGACACACACCTTCACACACAGGACATGCTGGTAGGTTAATTGGCTTCTGCCTAAATTGGCTCTAGTATAGGAATGTGAGTTAGGGACCTTAGATTGTAAGCTCCTTGAGGGTAGGGACCGATGTGAATGTATATGTAAAGTGCTGCGTAAATTGATGGCGCTATACAAGTACCCTTTTAAAAAAAAAAAATAATAATAATATCTCTCTCAAACACCCACTATTATCAAAAGTATTGGGATGCCCACCTTTGCATGCACATGAACTTTAATGGCATCCCAGTCTTAGCCTGTAGGGTTCAATATTGAGTTGACCCCCCCCCTTTGCAGCTATAACAGCATCAACTCTACTGGGAAGGCTGTCATCAAGGTTTAGGAGTGTCTATGGGAATGTTTGACCATTTTACCAGAAGCGCATTTGTGAGGTCAGACACTGATGTCTGATGAGAAGGCCTGGCTCACAGTCTCTGCTCTATTTCATCCCAAAGGTGTTCTGTCTGGTTGAGGTCAGGACTCCACCCCAAACTCGCTCAACCATGTCTTTATGGACCTTGCTTTGTGCACTGGTGTGCAGTCATCTTGGAACAGGAAGGGGCCATCCCCAAACTGTTCCCACAAAGTTGGGAGCATGAAATTGTCTTGGTATGCTGACGTCTTAAGAGTTCCCTTCACTGGAGCTAAGGGGCCAAGCCCAACCCCTGAAAAACAACCCCACACCATAATCCCCCCACCAGAAAAAGATGACTAGTCTGGGCCCGCCTACTCTCAGGGGTTGTCCTGTGGGGTCAAGGGGGCAGAGTTCACTGGCTGTATGCTGACATGAGGTGAGCCAGGAAAGTAATTTTTTATTTATTTTTTGGTTTGGGTTTAATACCGCTTTAACCCTTTTCCACTGGCTGCACACATATATGTGGCCTCTCGGCGGGTGGGCTTTAACACTGAGAGGTCGCATGTATGTGGCACTGCACACTTCCAGCACAGTCACCAACCGAGACCAGAAAGCTCCCGATGCATACTTGTGATCTGGAACTGTCCGATCATGTGAAATCTGTGACAGCCAATCACAGTGGGCACACGACCTGAATACCTGCCTCCCGGCATCTGGAATTTCTTAAAGGGCTGGGAGACAGTGGCAGGAAGGGGTTGAAATACAAGGCCCACTTATTACAGCAGGCCACCCCCTCTATTTTAAATCGCTGCATGGAAGCTGTAAAAACACACACCTTTCAGTACATCTAGCAGCACAGTGATGACGTCACTACTCTTACAAAAAGTAATATCTGAGTTTGCAAAGGTATATGACGCACACAAAGTGGATTTACATCATATGAGACTATTAAGAAATATATTTAAATGCATTTTTTTGTGCCTGGAGTTCAGCTTTGGTGAAATTAACGAAAACACTATTATAAATCAAACTAGCATATTAACACAAAATGAATATGATCAAGTCCTGTTCTGTATATATTTGTAGTATTGAATGTATTCTAAAACAATTTGTAATTTTGTGTATTTCTTTATTAAAAGATCTGAGGAACACACTGATGGTCTTGCTGATGGAACAAGAGGTGACTCAAGAGGATAGGGTGGAACTTGAACGAATCTGGGTACTCTTCCTTTCCACACTAGAGTTTTTCCAGCAGGACTTGTGTAAAGCTCATCATCTTTGCCAACTCTTTCCTCTGCATGGCCGACGCAAGAGACTAGTTAATACTGGGGTCATTGGTAAAACCTCCGAAGTGGCCTACAGGGCTCGCAACATCAAGTCACCGAGCACAAGAGTAAAAGAAAATCCACAGCGAGGGGAGAGGCCTTGCTCTCCAGACCTGGCAGGTCAGATCGAACATGTAGAAAGAATGCTACATGATATGCAAATGAAAGTCAGCATTCCAATATGGACAGTGGAGGCCACCGAGGAGGCTTGGGCAGAAGTCAGCTCAACCTGCGATCTGGACGACTGCTCTGATAATGAGATCCTGGCTGGAGAAGACATATCCAGTAGAGGATGTTGTGCCCAGCGGCAATCATTAGCTCGGCCTCTTTGTATGGTCTCATAATGAACACATAGCACTTGAATTAAGGAACAAAAGCTGCACTGCACAGCTCTGAAACACGAAGAGACGGGGGAAAAACAGAAAACTCTTGAACGATTAATAAAGTAATAGTACTTTACTTGAACCTTTGTTTTAGATGGTTCCTGCCATGTCTTTCAGTAAACACATTGTGCAAGAGGTTACATCAGAGAAGAGTTTCTGTATTTCAGTATAATTTGCTAGAATTATAAGGAACATATGTACTTGTTTTCAGACTGGCCTGTGCATCATCAGTGGTCCTAACAAGCTGAATAATCAGCAGTCCACTGCCACATATCCTCAGGTATTGACACTTGCTGGCATTCAAGACTGTGAACCCAACTGTCATGGACTGTTTCTACAGAAAGATGGAAAACTCAGTTGAGAACAGTTGGGTATTACATGATCTAAGGTGCAACTACTGGCATTGTCACTGTTCTGGGGCCTGGAGAGTTAAAGGGAGGCCCAACAAAAATGATCCTGTGAGTAAGCAGGTTCTCAGCTGTTCTCAGAAATCATAGTTATGGCTGCTTATTTGTGACAGAATCAAAGAGGTCGGGTCTCTTTCACCTGAGGACAATCAAAGAATTACAATGGATGTTACATGTTATCATATGCAGCAGTGCGTAAGGGCATAATCGCCAAAACCTTGAACTCATTTTGTTTTTATACATTAATCATAGCAAGCTGAATAACTTTAATCCATTTGAGACCTGCATGGAGTCTTCCTCATGGGGCAACAGACTTTTTCTCCATCCTTCTTCCATCATCCCACTTTCAGAGTATTTGGTCTTTTCAGATTCATGTAGAACATCCTGCATGTCATGTGAATATCATCATTACTGCTATTGTATCAAATCAGGCTGTTTGCATCAACACTGTACGATGTGGGACTCGTATTTTCATTGTCTGAAGGCAGTTGACAAATGGTTTTGTGTTCCAAGCTAGCATTATATATACCCATGATCAAAGCATGACCATACCTGATCATGTTGGCTTTGCAGGCTCCAATTTATTTATTTTTTTCGAACTGGTCGGTCAACTGATAAGAATTATCTCACACCAAAGATCTTTGCTGGTCAGGAATTTACACAATTCACCTGGCATGAATCTCTGCTGTGACATTCATTCAGAAGAGTTGAATAATGTTTTGGGTCTGTAACAGATCATTGCATTGCAGGTGGATTATCTGAAACCGTTCAGAAAAAAAGATTCAGCATTTAAGGCCAAGATTGGGTCTGGCACCCAGATCTGTCAAGTTCTGTTTACGACAATCAAACTAGAACCCTTCCTAGCCAGATATTTTATTGGGCAATGATAAAACCATTCTTTAAAGCAAACCACTGTTGGTGACAAAAAAAAAAAATACCATTTAAAATATGCTTAGGCTGTGATGACACTAGCTTTGATTGACAGCAGCGGGAGCCAATGGCAATTCCTGGGCGGCTGAGTCCCTCATGTAACATCACTAGATTAAGATGGAGCTCAGGTAGGTATTAGGGGGCCTTCTGCACTTAGAAGTCTTTTTATCTTGCATTATGATAAAAAAAAAAAACCTTCTGCATTTACAACCACTTTAAGTCCCCCAGGGGACCAAGTGCCAGAGTTCTGATCCATACTGTGATTTCTGAGCAGCATGATTGGATAGCTTACCCCCCCCCCCCCCCCCCCCCCCACACACACTTTTTTTTCTAACTATGCTGTTAGCAAGGGGACAAATATTTAATGGGAGCTGATTGAAAGTGTTTGTATCTAGCAGCAGGTACATGCCGGATACGAACAACATCATTAGACACAGTAGGCAACAAGCACCCACTGTTAAACATCCACTACGCTGGCAGATTACTTACACGGCCCAACGGCGCTGATGTGGGCTCTCCTGTACAGGGGAGACAATGCACTTCAGTTCCACTGCCATGAAGGCTTTTATACATGAGAGGGCACTGCTTCTGGATAAATTTAGCTGGCTGCAGAGTTTTAGTGGCAGCGTTTGGGTAGTGCCAAGGGCAAAGCAGTGCTACCCGTCGAGCTGGACTTCTAAGGCACTGTGTATCTGAAGCTTCTCTTTCAGCAGTCCTCATTCCTGTGCAAGTGTAGGAGGATTTCTAAAATGTCTGCAATCTATTATTACACCCACTATGCTGTCATGTAGATCACCCAGCCCTGCAAGGCTGATTTATTCACAATAGGTGTCAGCCAGTAGTGCAGGGCTGTGTGATCTACCTGCCAGCTAATAGTAAACGCCTGCTGCTCCAGGAGATCACACAGCCCCGTGTTGTTGATTATTTATTCACAATCGTAAAAGATTACTCCGTGCTGGCAGGACGGGATGGAATGTCCAGAAAGGGACAAGCCTAGTGCTGCGCTGTAACTCTTACCTAAGAACCCATAAATTGGGCTTCAGACTGGGGTAGACTCAAGGGGGATTCAAGAAGAGTTATCAGTTAGTCCACATTCACACCTACAAATGTGTTTGACTCCATTTACATGGAAGAATCCCACTGAAAGCAATGGGTGGCAGCCGACTCCTGCAACTAATCAGTTACTCACATGTAATTGCTCATTGAGTGATCAGCGCAGGACACATGTAGCCTGCATTGCTGGCAATGGGCTGTCTCCCATAGCTTATCACTGGGGCTCCCTGCTTGGGTTTTTCCATGCAATCAGAATTAGGCCTATTCATGGGTGTGAATGTGTGCCTCTTCTTTTTAAAGCAGATTTTTTTTATTTTTTTTTCCCTGCGGAAAAAAAAAGTGGGAAAAGCACTAGTTTGCTTTACAGTACACCTGTCAATAGTTTAGCCATTCTACACTGGCTGCAGGACTAAAACACAGGCACCAACCATTCTGAGCTATCGCACCCCCATCTATTATTCCAGCACTACGACGAGCAGGCTTACAGGCCAACACAAAAGGTACAGGAGTGGTTGGGTCAACTTAGAGCATTGCTAGAACATTAAAATTGACATTCTCTGTGTCTTCTAGAGAGGCCAAAAGCCCCAGGCAGTCTACAAACCACCTCCCTCCTCGCTGTCTGCCGGTGGGTCCGACGCTTACCCCATCTAGGTGGGGAGCGTCTCCATGTCCTCTACTCCATCGTCAGCTTTGAGCGTGCGTCTCCTCTCCTCCTCCCAGGCGTTCAATAGGATCACCTGTCTTTTCAGCCTATGGGGTGACGGGTCTCAAAACCCACTTACTGATTGGCCAGGGTTTGTTAAAATAACAAATATTCATTCACAGTTGTAACACACCTGGGTGGGCTCCGTTCACATTCCCTGAACCCCGAGACCACCCTATTTTGAAGCCTATTGGAGCCTCGGGCTCTAATCCGGTGCTTAAAAAAAAGAAAATAATTTGTAATTCAGACGCATGAATAGGGGAAGGCAGCGATGGATTGGGGGGGCGCGTCGTCCTTGCCACCCCTGGTCAGCATGCTGGAAGGTTCGTCATCCAAGGCATCAAATCCCCAAACTCTGAGCCACCTTTGTAGTTCTGGCTTTAAAATTGTGGCTGCCATTAGGAACAAATTAACTTTAAAAAAAAATTTGTGTGTGTTAAGTGTGCATCACGCAAAAAATTAACTACTCCAAAAGCTGCCATAAATGTAACATGTGTCTATCGTTACAGAATATTAATATGTTAGTACCAAATGTTGATGTGGCGTATCTGACATTCAAAAATTTTTATTCACAAATAAATCCATTTGTGTCAAATATGTTTCTTTCTTTGTTACTCCAGAAAACTACATGTATTTGTTGTATGAATTTCTCGCTGGAAGAGTGTCAGGCTGGCTCTTATCACAAAAGACACAACAGTAACTAACATCTCCTAAAAATGTGTAAGGGCCCCTTGCACACGGGCGTCATAATTTACTGATGTTTACTCTGGAACTTGTGACGCCCGTGGGGCCACATCTGTGTGTAAAGACCTGAGTAATGTTGAGTGAGTAAGCATATAGATTTAAATTGTCTCCTTCGTTGCCAGTACTGTAACACTCATATAAGCATACTTCTAGACAAATTACTACACTCAAATGAAACATTTTATTTTTTTGTGTTTTACTGCTCTATACTCAACACAGTATTACTGAGCTTTACTCAGCTCTGTGCACGGTCCCAGACAACAATGCATCTCTTTTCAGATCAGTAAAAAAAAAAATTCAAAAATTTTGGTGAATTTCTGATAAACCAGGACAAAGTGTGCATGGAGGACGGCCCGATGGGCACCCATCCAGCATTCTTCACTTGAAACACTGAGGGATCTGGGCATAAAATTGTGAGCCAAATAGCACCTGCATGCAGCCAGCTTGCTGGCTGTGAAAATACAATAGCCATTGTTTAGCAAGGATGGAGGAGTGTCGAGAGCTTTGTCTATGGCCAGCTGTAGGGGCACATTCACATCACAACGTAGTTCTGCCAGGAAGACAACCATCACTATACTCCTGGCAGAGTGAGAGGAGCAATGTTGCTTTCTCACACAGCAGCTGCTATGACTGCCCCGTCCATCTACTATCCATTCACAGAGGTCTCTGTCTTTTGGCAATAGGTTTATATAAGGCAAAGCCCTCTGTGATTAGACAAGAGGAGGGCGAGCAGAATGGTTGCACGCACACATAACTCAAGAAGAAGCCGACAGCCTAACGGCCAGTATTGGGAGCACAGGCAGTATAGTGATAGCTGTACTCTCAAGCAGGCCATGAGGTGGCACTCAATGGACTTAAGCCATAGTAAGCCAACACATTTTTAGAACGATGCTCAATTTGTGAATTTCAGCTTTAAAGGCTGGGGGGGGGGGGGGGAATGGACTATGCAGTCCAAGGGACCCCAGTGGGTTCGTTTTGAAATATATTGCTTAATTGCCATAGTTGTAAGCCATTTGAAACCCTCCAATGTTGTTCACATTTGCTTGTTCTGGGTCATTGCTAGGACATGGTCAACATTGAGCACTCACAGGCTCAAGCACTCTACCTAGTTCAAAAGTGGTGCATGTACAGTGTGCTCTCTGCCCCTGCCACAACACATGTTGCTAGGTGTATCGTTGAGAAGAAAGGATAAATAAATATGAACTATTTAGATTAAAAATGAATGTGCTACCTAAAGACAGCACACCTTAAAGAGGAAGTAAACACTGATGAGTTTACTTCCTCTTTCATTCCCTGCAAAGGCAAAGCATAATGGACTACTATGCATCGCATAGTAGCCCATTATGTGTCACTTACCTGACACAGGAGCCAGCGATGTCACCGCTGTCCCCTGTAGTCCGCCGCATCCATCTTCTCGGTGGGGTCTCGCAGCTCCGCCGCTGTCATTAGGCGAAGCCGCGATGATGTCACTCCCGCGCATGGGAGCCGAGACACGCGGCATCTTCGTTATCGAGAATGCCACGCTCAGTGCGCCTGCGCGCCGCTGTCTACGGGCAAATATCTCCTAAACCGTATAGGTTTTGGAGATATTTCTTGGACCTACAGGTAAGCCTTAATCTAGGCTTACCTGTAGGTCAGAGTGGTTTGTAAGGGTTTACAACCACTTTAAAGTGTCACTAAACCCCCATAAAAAAAAAAAACAACAAACCTGGTTGAGCCCACTGCTCTCTATCTCCACCTTCTGTCCTAGTACCCAGTGCAGCTAGGCATTGTGCAGAGCAGTGTTGGCAGCTCTGCACGTGCTCAGTGTTTCTATGCTGAGCATTTCCTCTATATCAAATCTGAGAAGCCCATGTGACTATAGAGGCACACGTGGGTGTACACACAGAGGAAAATGACAGCCCACTCTCTCCCTCATGCTCAGCACATAGGGGGAAGTAAATGAAATTCGGATGCAACTTTTTCACGAACAGCAGGGCGGTAGCAGTTTGCAATGTATAGAACTGACCAGGAGATTTTAACAGTAAAGTTAACAATCCCTAAACTCAAAAAGTGAAGATATATTATGCTGTAGTGAACCTCTAGAAGTGTTAATTGTACCAGAACAGTAGCCTCAAAAACATACCTTTTTGCTTGGCCTTCATTTTAAAGAATAGCAGTAGATTTTCTAGTATGCAAGTGTGCCCAAGCAGTCCCGTGCCTACAGTTGCATAGCTGTATCTCTGCAGCATGAGAGCTAAGGCACTGCTGCCTCTAACAGCTAGTCTAGTGCGAATTGAGGATCTCATTACTCTGCTACTCCCTGTTCTCATAATTGCAGGTTCTAACAAAGTCTTGGCTTTACCAAGATGGCCAACTCCACGGAGATGGTGCAAACCTTTTTTTTTTTTAAAGCAGCTTCCAGCATTGTTTCTTAAAAAATAATGTAATTTATCAACATAGTCATTTCACTGAATAGGTCCACTATAAAGCACACCTATAATAAATTTCTAGTAAATTACACAACTGTGCCAATAGGTACCCAATGTGCTACTTCAGCCCTTCCAACATCCTTCACAACTTAAGTTCATGTGCCTAGTACTAGGTATGCATTCCACAAACCTATGCACTAGCACCAAACACTGCAATGTGGGTGGGAACAAAAAACGCACTTATATGTACCTCCCTGCTAATTGGACAGAGGTGACAAATACAATTGTCTAATGAACAGGCTTGAGGCCAAACATACAATAGGTTTGTTTGGCATTTGTCTTTAAAACGGAGTTTCACCCAAAAATGGCACTTCAGCTTTAAGGGAGGTGATCCCCCCTGACATGCCACATTTGGCATGTCATTTTTTTGGGGGGGGGGGGGGGGAGATACCCTCTTTTACCAGCTCCCACTTCCTCCTGGTTCACAGGATGGGAGATCACCTCTCCACCCCCCCTCAGCAATCATCTGGGACATGTCACAGGTCCCAGATGATGGCGCGGCTCACGCATGCTCAGTGGGTGCCTGGCTGTGAAGCTACAGCCGGGTGCTCACAGTTACAATGCTGGTGCCGCAGAGAGGAGGGAGAGACTGGCGGGGCTTCCTGAACCCGCATTGCTGGAGCCTGGGACAGACAAGTGTCCGATTATTAAAAGTCAGCAGCTGCAGTATTTGTAGCTGCTGACTTTATTTTATTTTTTAAGCAGAACTCCGCTTTAAGGCCCTGTTCAGATCTCTTATTTCTGGGAACTAGTGTTCCTGCTCATATTTCCAAAGCACAATTTATGCCTTATGCATGTTCTAAAAAGGAAGCTCCTGCTCATTTTTGGATGACAAAGCTCGGCGCAGGGTTTTGTTGCATAACAATCATAGCAGAATAGCACCTCACCTTTGATAATGGCATCCAAACATGCATTGTGCCACGATAGGAATCACAGGCAGATTCCAAATTGCTTAAGAGGAAGAAAGTGGAGTGTAAGGCCACGTACACACGGGCGGATTGTCTGTCCAACTTTTCAGCGGACAATCCGCTCGTGTGTGGGCTTCAGCGGACTTTTTCAGCGGACAATCTGACGAACAAAGTCTTACGGAATTTCCGTAAGACAGTCCGTTCAAACTTGGTTTTGTCCGTCCAAACTTGGTTTCAGCGGACAGTCCGCTCGTGTGTAGGCAAGTTGGACGGACTAAGTATGGCGCATGCTCAGAAAGGATTTACACGGCCGAAGGTTGCATTGCAGTGTATAGGACGTCGTTTTTCTAGTCCCGTCGTACGTGCTGTACACGTCATCACACACGCTTTCAGCGGACTGTCTGCTCATCGTGTGTGGTCAAGTCCGTTCATGCAAATTTTGAACGGACTGTCTGTCGGATTGTCTGACGAACTTAGTTGGGCAGACAATCCGCCCGTGTGTACGCGGCCTAAGAGGAAAAACAAAAACCCCCATTCAAAAAAAAAGAAAGAAAGAAAAACACGCCCTTGAAAAATTTGCTGATCATTGTGCTCCTTAAAGTGATTGTATAGTCTTTTTATTTTACTTTTAACTACCGGTTAACTACCTGTAGGTGAAAAAAAATATCTCCTAAACCTGCATGCAAACCTGACTGCATCGGCGCATGCGCACAGGGGATTCTCGACTGGAAGACGCCGGACCCTGCCGGAAAGAAATCTCCCGCGCGCATGCACGACGATATCGCGGCTCCAGCGCTGTGAGTGGCCGGAGCAGCGATATCCAGAAGACACGCCAAGGCAACATGTCAGCTCCCTCGCCGTGTATCAGGTGAGATGCCGGGGCCTCGTTCTAAGGCAGTGATGGCGAACCTTGGCACCCCAGATGTTTTGGAACTACATTTCCCATGATTCTCATGCACTCTGCAGTGTAGTCGAGCATCATGGGAAATGTAGTTCCAAAACATCTGGGGTGCCGAGGTTCGCTATCACTGTTCTAAGGTAAGCCTTTCATAATGAGCTAGTATGCCTTTTCCCTTACAGGTCTGAAAAAATAAATAAAAATTTCAGCAGGTTTATTCCCGCTTTAATACAGCATGCTAAAGCTAAAAACAGGAAAATACCAGTGTATATACACTGTACTTAGCTAAAAGGTACCATAAAAAAAAAAGCCAGTCAAGTTGTCTTGGCACAGACCTTGCAAACATAATAATTGCTGCTGGTTAGGGATTTGGGCAAAGATACTTCTTTGAGATGCAATTAAATCCATTAGGGGAAAGAAAGAAAAAAAAAGCCCACACATGGAAAACTTACATATGCTGCCTTCAAGGAAAATGTTGACAACCTCCCGAGAGATGATGCTTTAGGAGATGTACCTTAAGCTAATTAACATACAGAGTCTTTGCATTCACTAGGGACAGTTTTCCATCCCATTATCTACAGTAAAACCTTGGTTTGAGAGCGTTTTGCAAGACAAGCAACATTTTAACTTGATATACAAGTGAGGTCTTGATATAAGAGTGGCGATGTCACAACTGGAGTATAAAAGAGAAGAGAGGCACCTCTAAGTGCAATATGGTTACATTTAATGAAGGTACAACATTTAGAAACTCACATGGTTGATGATTAAAACAGGCACAGGGGCGTACCTAGAGCATTTGGCACCCGGGGCGGATCCTACATCTGGCACCCCCCCCCCCCCCCCCATTTAAAATGAAAAAACACCCACAATTTATTTTCCATTTTCTCAAGAATATTTATTGTATACAGCACATGCCTGGATTCTGCACCCTGTATATAGGACATATCTGCACCCTGTATATAGAACATATCTGCACCCTGTATATAGGACATATCTGCACCCTGTATATAGGACATATCTGCACCCTGTATATAGAACATATCTGCACCCTGTATATAGGACATATCTGCGCCCTGTATATAGGACATATCTGCACCCTGTATATAGGACATATCTGCACCCTGTATATAGGACATATCTGCACCCTGTATATAGAACATATCTGCACCCTGTATATAGGACATATCTGCACCCTGTATATAGGACATATCTGCACCCTGTATATAGAACATATCTGCACCCTGTATATAGGACATATCTGCGCCCTGTATATAGGACATATCTGCGCCCTGTATATAGGACATATCTGCGTCCTGTATATAGGACATATCTGCGTCCTGTATATAGGACATATCTGCGCCCTGTATATAGAACATATCTGCGCCCTGTATATAGGACATATCTGCGCCCTGTATATAGAACATATCTGCGCCCTGTATATAGGACATATCTGCGTCCTGTATATAGGACATATCTGCGCCCTGTATATAGAACATATCTGCGTCCTGTATATAGAACATATCTGCGCCCTGTATATAGAACATATCTGCACCCTGTATATAGGACATATCTGCGCCCTGTATATAGGACATATCTGCGTCCTGTATATAGGACATATCTGCGTCCTGTATATAGGACATATCTGCGTCCTGTATATAGGACATATCTGCATTCTGAAATCCCCCCTCCCCCATGAGGTCAGCTACACTATACACATGCCAGGGGGAGGGGGTGATGGACACAGCAGTCACCCTGACTCCCCCCCCCCCCTCAGACCAGCACAGGGTAGACACAATACTCTAGCCTCTTCTTACATCAACCCCCCCCCCCCCCCATCAGCTACACTATACACATGGCAGGGGGGAGGGGGACACAGCAATCACCCTGACCCCCCCCCCCCCAGACCAGCACATGGCAGGGGTAGACACACTCCTCCAGCCCCTTCTTACATCAACCCCCCCCCCAATCAGGTCAGACAGCTACACAATACACATGGCAGGGAGAGGGAGTGGTGGATATAGCAATTACAGTCACTGACCCCCCCCCCCACCATAGACCAGCACAGGGGTAGACACAATTCTGCAGGCTGCAGCCTCTTCTTACATCAATCCCCCCTCCACTCACCACCTCAGGCTCTCAGTCGGCTAGGGAGGACTCCTATTCACTGTGTGGAAGCAGCCACCCCAGCGGAGAGAGATGAGACAGACACACACAGGCAGCAGCAGTGGTGGGTGGAGGCGGAGCTAGCAGGAGGGAATACAGTCACTCACTGAACAATCTGGAACAGTCCATTGTGGTCATGGCACGGGGGTGTTCTAAAAAAAACGAAAGTGAAAATGAGCAACCAGAGACAGCAGGGATGCCCTTGAGATGATCTGACGGTGTCACCCCGACTTGGGTGCGGAAATCACCCCCATATCAAAGTCACTTGGCCACTGACACCCCCCCAAAGTGTGGCACCCGGGGCGGACCGCACCCCCCGCCCCCATATTGGTACGCCCCTGAACAGGCACATCTAAGTATGCAGGCATCCGGGGTAAAGCTGTCCACATAGACCAGTGATGGCGAACCTTGGCACCCCAGATGTTTTGGAACTACATTTCCCATGATGCTCCACTACACTGCAGAGTGCATGAGCATCATGGGAAATGTAGTTCCAAAACATCTGGGGTGCCAAGGTTCGCCATCACTGACATAGACCGTCATCCTCAGTGCCATCAAAGTCGTCCCTTCCACTCTGCGCTCCATGAGCGGTTCAAGCCTCGCTTTCAGAACGCTCTGCTGCAGGGTAGTCTTCTCAGTTGATTGCAGACTGACAGCAGTGAGAGTTGGCGGTGTGGAGGATGGTCTGTGTCAGGAATATGCAATTAGCGGACCTCCAGCTGTTGCAAAACTATAAGTCCCATGAGGCATAGCAAGACTGACAGCCACAAGCATGACACCCAGAGGCAGAGTCTTGCTATGCCTCATGGGACTTGTAGTTCTGCAACAGCTGGAGGTCCACTAACTGCATCTCCCTGGTCTGTGTGGTCAGCTTTACCCCGGATGCCTGCATTACTTGGAGGTCTTTTATACTGCTACACTTAGAGGCACCTCTCGTCTTTTATATGCTGTAGCTCCTGCTGGATTTTGCTTCTAATCCCTTTGTGGATGGACATTTTATTGTTACACAACCTATCACATTGCTATAATCTTTTTATATGGACTATAAACTGAAGGACTGAATAAATGGTTGTTGAACACATCATTTGCGTTTCCATTATTTCTTATGGGGAAATTTGCTTTAATATACAAGTGCTTTAGATTACAAACATGTTTCCAGAACAAATTATGCTTGCAATCCAAGGTTTTACTGTTTTCTAAATCAATACGGTTACAAACACCAGATGCAATACAGAGTACCAACAAAGGCCATTAATAAAAGCTTTTACAGATATAATAAGCAGCATTAGGAACATAAAGACATTTATCTGGCTCCTGCAAATACCTCTTATACCAACAGGTTAAGTGTTTCTCAACTCCAGTCCTCAAGGCGCCCCAACAGGTCATGTTTTCAGGATCTCCCACAGAAGAAACAACTGTGGTAATTACTAAAAGGCACTGAAACTGATCAAACCACCTGTGCAAAACAATGGAAAGCCTGGGAACATGACCTGTTGGGGCACCTTGGAGGACTGGAGTTGAGAAACACTGGGTTAACAACTCAAAAAAAAAAAAAAAAAACTAAGTGGAACTGTTTTACCAGCCAGTTTTGGGAGCAAGCCACCACTGCCTGATACCACAACCAAGTCCTCAACCTCCAGTGTTGCCAACCTATGGAGCCTGGTCCAGGACCCACCAGTGTGACTAGGCAATGTAGGAACAGAAGGATGCTGTGTCCAAATTATACACAGTTCTGTGCTTACAAAAACACAGGACTCTGCATAAAACAAAAACAGCGATCTGACTGTTTCTTCTCCCTGCAAAAACAGCTGAATAGTAAAGTTAAGGCTCCATGCACACTGAAGCACAAAAAAGCTTTTTCTGGACGCCAGATTGCTGGCAGAAAACGCTGGTTGAAGAGTACCAGTTACTTACCGGTAGCTGTCTTTCTGGGAAATCTTCCAGGACGGCACACCTGAGAGATGAGAGGCTCCTCCCTACAGGAAACACAATCAATCGACAGCTGTTTTAAGTCCCCACCCTTCCCCTTGATCCTCAGTTTGTAGAGAAGTAACTCCTGAACCCGGTTCACAAGGGAAATCATTCCTCATAGGTACTCACCTTCTAGTGTTCTACAATTTTCCCTCCTCCAACGGGCGGGAAGTAGGCCTGCCGTCCTGGAAGATTTCCCAGAAAGACAGCTACCGGTAAGTAACTGGTACCTTTCTCAAGTCATCTACCAGGACGGCACACCTGAGAGGATAAACAAGTACCTCATGCCTACCTTAGCGTGGGGCCACTGCAAGACCCTCTTGGCGAACCTTGGTTCTGCAGTGAGCTTTACCTCCACTCCATATGCTCATATGCTTGATGAAGGTATCTTAGCTGGATCATACGGCTGATCTGCAGGTCTGCTCCACAGATGTCCCTGCCTTTTCCGCTTCGGATGCAGTATCTAGGTGGAATGGGCTCTTAAAGATGGAATCAGAAAACGTTAAACTTGTAGGTTAGCAATGTTGCCTTTCTCAAACCTATCTAACAACCATGGCCTATTGTGCCTGTAGGTGAGACTTAGGCCCTCTTATTGATGTAGTGTCCTTGTCTTACAACACAGGTCTCTGATTTATCTTTAGTGGTTCTGTCTTGACACTACCCTGTTCAGGGAAATAAAACTGCAAAAAAAGGGGGGGGGGGGGGGCCTGACAGACAACCTTTTTTGTTCCTTTTTATCTTTACGTCAGCAAAGACTAAAGGGAAGCCTACTTAAGGGTAATAGATTAACAGAAGCTTGATCCCTGGGTTTAAGGCATGCCCAATCTATGTCTTTACTTCCGCCTGAGAGCCTACTTCAGGAGATTAAAGTCCCTAGCAGGAGTAGACTACCCATATTGCTACGTCTAGTTTTGCTAAAAGGACGAAATGAAGGCCATGTACCGAGCCAAAACCTATTCAATCGGGTATACATCTTAATACTTCATCCTCAGGCCCTAATACTCCTCTGAACAGAACTCTCCAAGTTCTTACTAAACAGGGCGATTCATTATCCCCTTCCTCCAGTGTCCCATAACCCTACAGGGCTTCAACCCTAGGAAATGGTTCTGGCATCCCTGAATGTAAGGGGTCGAGGTTTTCTGATATGTGGCATCTGCAGCCCGAACTCCTGGCCACTCCATGGAAAAGAAGGCTGAAATACAAAAGGTGACACATGTATTATTAATATCACAAATAAAATGATCATAGATTGTGGGCACGGCACAATAGATTTAGACAAAAAGGACACAAGCATAGACAACAATGTTGTGTGCCTGAGTGTGACTAGCTAAACCCATATATCAAATATGGGAAGAGACACAAATCTGAACCTCAATGTAGACAAACAGTCCTCACAGTCTGGTTTTCTGAAGTGCTGCCAAGATGTAAAAACATTAAGACACAAGCAAACCCTAAATCCTGCGTATTTCTATAGTGCAGCTAGCTAGGTCATAACTGATATATAAATACAGAAAGGTCAGGAACCCCCTTTACTGTTGTGTTTTACTGATGTACAGCAAAACAAGGCTATAAATATAAAGACAGAAAGACCCAAACTTCTATGTTGTGTATTTCTGACAAACCACCAAATAGTTATAAGATCAATATGAACACCAACTCCTGTGTTGTGCATTTCTGCTATGCCACAGGGTAAAATATGGAACACAAGACAATCCTTTCTGTCATGCACTTCTGTAGTGTAGTTCAGATAGAACTGTTCTGGATCCCAGACAAATGTCTGGCCGAGTTATCAATCAATAACAGAACCAACACTGAGAAAGGACACAAGCAACCTGCAGCATTGTGTTTTTCTGAAACAGAAAGCACCAACAAGCTTCAATCTTGAGTATGTCTGCTGTGCAACAACATAAAAGCAGACACTGAGGAAAAAGACAGACAGCCTTTACAGCTGCAATCTTTCTGGTCTGCTGCAAAATAAAACAATAACGCCATGATGAGTATTCCTGCTGTGTAGCAAAACCTCAACCAGAAGGGACAGATAAGCTTAGGGCTCCCACACCCGTGCAACCCAACCTGCGACTTGGGACTGCAAGACGCATGAGAAGTCATACACTATGGCTTCCAATGGGTACCATTTGTGTCTGTGCGACTCCGGCAGTCCCTGATTCCTGGATCCACAGACCTCAAGATTACACAGGTCGCAGGGGAAAAAAATTGCAATTTTCAGGTCGAACAAATAAGGGGTCCCCAATGTTGTGACTCCCTGGAGGAGTGCAGCGAACAATCCCCTGCTGTGTATCCCTAAGATGCAGAAAGGTAGATCAATGAGAAACACTGCTCACTGCTGTGCCTGATATACAAACGATAAGGCAGTAAATATAGGACATACAGGACACAAACATTCAATCTTTGTGTATGTCTGATGTGTAGCAATATACCAATACTGAGCAGAGATGCCACCATCCTCAATGTGTCTCTCAGCAGAGCAGCAAAAACAAAATCGGAAAAAGACAAGCAACCTTCACTGCTGTGTCCTTTCTGATATGCAGCCAATAAGGCAGTATATGCAAAACATAAAAAAGGACAGACAACCTTCAATCTTGCATATATGTCTGATGTGCAACAATATAACAATTCTGAATAGAGATGGCACATCCATATTGAAGTGATTTGGCCTTGCGACTCAACATGTTCAAATCGCATGGCTAAAATCGTCACGACACCACTTTGTGGTGCTACACGGATTACCAAAGGTAGTATATGTACTACACCTGGCAGGGGTTCAATTTGTATTTCTGCTATGTAGCCCAACAAATTCGAACCATCAATTTTCACTGCTGCCTTTCTGATAAGGCACTAATACAGGACACAAAACCCCACAGACCTTAATCCTGTATATGTCTGATGTGCAACAATAAAACACTCTGAATAGAGATAGCACATCCTTATTGAAATGATTTGTCATGCGACTCAACATGTCAAATCGCATGTTTAAACTCGGCAGCCATTGCCGTTAATAGCCTGTCTGAATCAGCACAACGCTACTCAAATCAGGACCATCAGACTTCACTGCTGCCTTTCTGATAATAACCACCCAACAAGACAGTAATACAGGACACAAGCCCCACAGACAGACCTCAATCTTGTGTATGTCTGATGTGCAGCAATATAACCATTATGAGCAGAGATGTCACCAGACTCAATGATGTGCATTTCTGCTGTGCAGCACAAAACCAGAAAGTACAGACCACCTTCACCATTGTATTTTTTCTGATCTGTAGCCAAACAAACCAGTACCTTTAGGATATAAAGGACAGCAAACAAGCTTCAGTGCAGTACATTTCTGATGTACAGCAATATAGCCCTTATGAGCAGAGATGTCACAAATCTCAATGTGTATTTCTGCTGTGTCACAAAAACATCCCAGCAAGGACAAACCTTCACTACTGAGGTCTACTGGTGTGCAGCCAATGAGGAGTCATGGTCTGTCCTTTTATGAAATAACCAACAAGCTATTTATTTCATAGGCATAGCCTGGGCTGTAGATACTAAACCTTCACCACCACTGAAGGAACAAATCCTAAAAATGGTTGGACACCCTACTATAGTAGTAGTTGTCCTGCCTTACCTCCATAGACTGAGCAAACACTAGCCAGCTCATACCCAGGTGGGGGCTGATTAGCAACTAAAGTCTCAATGAGCCAAGCCCTAGAGACCAATTTAAGACAGTCTCTAGAAGAGGTGTTACCAATTTAGCCTGGGGGTAAATAGCTACTTGCAGGCTTCAAACAAGCAATTATGTAGTTCTTGCATAGGTTTGCACAGAAAATCCTCAATTAAAAGGATGCAGGAAGCGATTTATGGTGAATCGCCTTTAGATCTGCCACCGAGTGGATTGTAGCCCAAACCAACAAAAAGGTTTTTCTTACCTCCTACACTATAATATAACCACAGTGTAAAGGTGGAGTGGGAGGTTGAAGTTTATGAAAGTTACCTATAGCAAGCAACCCCCAAAAGGAGGATCTGTCACAAGGGAACCCCTACTGTGCCACACAGAAGCTTGGTCCCTGCCCATCCTTGAATGTTACGTCAGCTTTTAAGCATCCTTGAAGCAACTTCAGGTTCCTAGCAGCTGGGCTAACAGGGCCGGTAACCTAGTGCACCTGCTGACCAGGGGGCTTCTGAATCCACCAACCACTGCACAATTAATAACTTGTTCAGTGGTATACCAGGTCCCCTCTGTACGCTATATTCATCCCTACTAATGTACCACAACTGGGCATGTAGGGAGAGGCTGGCAGCCTACTGCTGCGATAACCACAGTGTCTCTGCTGTAAGAGGGAGCTGTGGCATCTGGGCTATTTGTATCCCGACCCCAGGTTCTGCACTGCGCCAGTCAGTATATGCACAGGAAAGGGGAGCAATGGCCCACCTACCTCTTTCCCATCTGAGGTGGTTTAGGCACACTCGTGCCTCTGCACCACCTGTCCACCATACAGCATCTCTGATGTAAGAGGGAGCTGCGGCTGGTGTTTTTAGCATAAGCTTCAGGGTGATTTGAATCCAGACCCCAGGGGAAGATTATCTCAAATGCCCAGAAACCCTCTGGCTGGAATTGGGGAACTTGCAGCTAAATTCCCAAAGGAAAGTACTCACCGTTGTCTTCCCCTTTTGCCACAGCCAGCGGGCTTGCTTTTACATCCTTATGGTCCACACACAAGGAGGATAGCCGCCAAACTGCCCCCCCCCCCCCCCCAACTGCTGTCCCCATAGGGAGGTGCAAGGTTAGGCTGTGTCCTGCACTGTACCAGTCAGTATATACACATGGGGGGGGGGGGGGGGGGGGGTGGCAATGCCTTCCGTTCCTCATTCCCATCTGAGGTGGTTAAGGCAGACATCCACCGTAGAGAACTGGTGCCTCCTCACGCTAGCGAAAGGAGGATGTGGGCGCCTGCTCCTGCTGACTCTCAGCCTTCCCTCCTGGGTAAGAACGCCGCCACCATTTTCCCGAAGTTTGAAAAGGATGCGGGTGCTTGTTGCCGCGCCCTCTCCAGCAGCCCACACGAGCTACTGGGGGCCCAGGAGTCGGGGACAGGATCCCTCTGGAAAGACCCAATGGCCGGCACCCCCCATCTGAACAGCCACTTGGACAGGTAAGGAGGGGAGAATCTGAACAGCCACTTGGACAGGTAAGGAGGGGAGACAGGATAATGGCCCCTGAAGATTTGGGTACACCACTGTACCCAGGGTCCTTCAGCTCTCGTGGGGGGGGGGGGCGGCTCTTCCAATTTCTGCTGCAATCTTTGCACGCAAATTTCTGGCATTCAGAAAAAAGCCCATAAACTCCACTGCTCATTAAAGCTAAAAAAAAAACATCCATGTGTGCATGGACACATAGGCTAACATAGAATGGAGTTTATGGGCTTTTAAAAAAAAAAAAAAAAAAAACACCCAAACTGCAGTTTGAGCTCTAGTGTGCATGGAGCCTTAAACTTCACACATTACACAATTAACCCCTTCCCAGCCAGTCTCAGAACAGGAACAGTATTCTCACGAATCACTGTATTAGTGTCACCAATATACCTCCAGATAGGGTTTGTTAGTGCCAGATTGCCCACCACACTATACGTGTCAGACCACCGCCATTACAGTGTAGCATCTATAGCTGCTTAAACATTTGTGGACGCACATAGGGCAGCTCATCCACCTGAATGGGCTGCCCTACACACAGCAATCGCCCCAAATAAACTTCAGAACTTATTTTAGAGTGGAGCTTAGTGCAGTGAATTTCTGAAATGCAAGCAAAACACAGATGTAAATGGAGCCTCATTGTTCTTGGGTTACTGCACCAATTTCACTTTCAGAGCCCATTCACATCTAGCATAGTGGGAGCAAATGTTTTGTGGCTTGTTTTTCCTGTGACTTTCATAGGACAACCCGCTAATTTCAATGGGCTGCATTACAGGTTGCTCATGGGACATTTTTGACAGAACCCACAAAATGTCCCATTAACCAATGATTTCAATGGGCTGCACTACATGTGGTTAATGGGACATTTTGGAGTTTTGTGGGTTGCGTCAAAACGCCAAAATGTCCCATGAGGAACATGTAGTGCAGCCCATTGAAAGCAACGGCTGCCCTATGAAAGCCACAGGAAAAACGAGCCATCTTCCATTTACAGATGATGGAGGCCACTGGGCTCATTGGGACCTTCAATGCTGCAGAAATTTTTCTGTACCCCTCCCCCCCCCCCCCCCGATTTCTCGATACAATCCTGTCTACACATATCCTTTAACTTTATGGCTTGGTTTGTGCTCTGACATGCAGTTAATGGTGGGGGACCTTATATAGACAGGTGTGTGCCTTTCCAAAGGATGTCCAATCAACCGAATTTACCACAGGTGGACGCCAATCAAGTTGTAGAAACATCAAGGATGATGAGTGGAAACAGGATGCACCTGAGCTCAATTTTGAGCGTTGTGGCAAAGGTTGTGAACACTTATGTACATGTAATTTTTTTTTTTATAAAAAATTTGCAAAGATTTCAAAACAAACTCCTTTCATGCTGTCATAGGGTATGAAGAATGAGGAAATTAATTAATTTAATTCATTGTGACAATGTGGAAAAAGTGAAGCTCTGCAACGCTTTCTGGATGCACTGTATACTTGCGGTTGTAACAACTTTACAGAGACCTTTACAGTCTTAAAAACCTTTGCCAAGAAGTGTGTAATGCAATTCAGTTTCTGATCTCTGAATAGTTGCCTGACTTTGACCCAAGTCATTGGTTAGGCACATGTATGCTATGCCGCTAGGAGGGGGGGGGGGAAATTGAAACACACACGTTAGGCAAGTACCTTTTTGGTGGCACCACACTTCCATATCCTCATCTAGGCAAGGATGACATTACCACAGCCCACCCTTTCCCCATAGCCCCCTGGAAAACACATACATCTCAGAGGCTCCAGGACCAGTCTTCCCTGCAGTCAAGGTCTCATGTAATGATCAGAAGTGATAACCAGCTCCCAAATGCAACCCCTCAATGCCAGAGAAGCAGACAGTGCCGACTTTACAGGCTGGCACATATGAGCTCATGTCAGCAGCTAAAGCACTTCTTTTGCATAGCCAAGTAAAGTTTAAATCATGGCTTGACAAATGTGCTTAGAATCTAGGAGCCAGTTATTTAAATCCAGTGCCCAGAACTGCATGTCTGGGGTATTGGACAATAAGAATTGCTCATGCCTGCTGCCAAGAGGAAAAAGAGGGGGGGGGGGGGGGGGGGGGGGGGGACAAAAAAAAAAAAAAAAAATTAAAAAAATAATACACACACACTAAAAATAAATTGTTTTGTCATAAGATTTTGAAAATAAGTTTCTCCTTCACTGATGTGCTCCAATAGGCTGCACTAATGGGGTGGCATTGAGGTTGGAACTGATGGGGCAGGCAGCACCAACTGGCACTGGTTTCACAACCAATAGTGTAACTGTGAAACTGAATGCTCCCTGCAGTGCTGCACTGTGAGAAACTGTATGGAGAGAGGAGCTGACACATTCAGCGTGATGTCAGGTGGGCGGGACCCAGCAGCTATCCAGCCAATGATTGGGCTGCTTAAGGGGCAGGGCCACATACACACATCGGCCCGCCCAGATCCCATCGGCTGCTGTTGGAAATCAGGGTCCCGCCCACCCCGAGATTCTGCCTCAATTGTGACAGCTCCTCTCTACGTACAGTTTCACACACTGCGGCGCTGCTCTGCCAACAGTGTGTGGAGAAGGGAGGAGGATGTCAGCGGCTGCCGAGCCACTCTTCCTGCTCCATGTCTGGAGGCACTAGGGTACAATTTCTAGTCGCAACGGCAAGCTGGGATTTGTCGAGCCCCGTTTTAAGTCAATATTCAATTATACTGTATGTGTGCTTTTACATCTTTAATGAATTTGACAAATTCAGCAACTTCAGGAAAGGCAGACTGGATCAATGTATATGGGACATAAAGACAATACAGTCAAAAAATTAAAATCACTTTATTTGTACACAACAATCAAACTCTTATTAACTTAAGCGTATATTACAGCATTCATATACAGAACACAACATACAGCCAGTCTGTCAAATGTCCTTTTCTTGGGTGTGCTTCTTGTATTGCTCAAGTAAATGCTTCTTGTATGCTGCAAGACAATATATGCAGGTTACAAATCACACACACCATGGATGACATCTGGAAATGCTGTGCTTGGACTGCCACCTAGGGGCAGACAGATCTGGAAAGGCAGCTTGTATTGCTGGGCTAGGATTTCAGACTGCGTTATATTTAGACCTAAATTTACATATCTGTATGGCAAGATACAAAGTCTGCTCTACATAATTAAAAGTAAACAGCTGTCACTAGGGAGATGCAGAAAAATTCTCTCCTCAGCTAATGGCTCCTGGAAATCCCATTCATCTTAGATCTACTATCCCTGAGGGTAAAACACCCCCAGCCCACATTCCCACATTTACTGTTTGACATAAAGATGTCCTAATTTCTGGTGAAGGCCCACAAGATGCTTACTTTACTCAGAGTAATCTCTCTCATGGTCTTTTACAGAGTTAGCATACATGGCACCATTACAAAGCAAAAGCAATCTTTTCAGACATTAAACTTATCTTTCATGGGCCTTTACACTTCATATTAAAATTGATACTGTTACCTGTAAATCTTTCTATAATGGTTGCAGATAAAACAAATACAATCCTAACTCATCTTAAAATTGTGTAGCCAGATACCAACACCATGGATGAATAGATCACAATGTAGAAGGAGACAAGTCAGTAATATTTATAACAGTTGTGCCCTAGAAACGCTTTTTCAAACAGCAAATCGCTTGGAGGAAGGTGCTTGACATACACAATGTCCCACCATAACATGGAAGGAGTCCATTAGAATTCAGACATTAAAAGCACTTACCCGTCTGATTCTGCCAGAGCTCTGCAGCATGTGCATTCAAGGGACTGTCGTTATTTGGCTCTGAAACAGGAAATTTTGTTAAGATAAGAAAAACCACACATGCAATCACTTGGCAGTTTGGAACGCATCTCTCAGAAACTGGTCACAAGTAGGGATGCCACCTCATCCCTTTAGAACCAAACACATTACACAGGTTCTGTGGCTGATTAAGGTGGTAATTAAACTCACTTAGTGCCTCATCTGCATTATATATTAGCCTCAGAACCTGTGTAATTCATATGTGTTCAGGTTTAAAGGGATGAGGTGGCAACTCTAGTCACAAGCATATACTACCCAGCTATATTAAGGCTCATGCACACAGCTTTAGAGGGGGCTGTGCAGCATCCAGAGCCTGTGTAACAACTTCAGGTACATGAAGCAGCTACATACAGCCACCTATAGACAACTAGATGCAGCTGTATGCAGTTGTACTCGAGAGGCTGCATAAAGCACCCACATGGACATATGCTCTGATCATACACACCTCAGTGTTTGGAGCCTACATCCATATGTGTGGAGGCTTTCTGTAATCCCAGGCAGGTAGCTGCATCTGCTGATGTCTACAGGTGGTTGTATGCAGCAGCGGGTCCTAGAAACTTTTATGCAGGCTCTTGCTAGTATATGGTCCTATACAGCAGTGTGCATGAGCCCTAAAGCTGAACTCAAGGCTGATTAGAATATTCAGCTTTACAAACCTTAAATTTTCTTGATCCTACCCTTCTGTAAAATGCCATGCACGTTTGACAACTCACAGGACAGAGCCCAATTTCAACTTGGAATCAATTTAAAAACTGACACGTTGCATTGTGAATGCATCAAACTAAGTCACTTTAGATCTAAACAGCAGTTCTGTAGTACAAGGGCCCAATTGACTGGGTTGTTTGGCAATGTCCCTGGCAGGAGATTGCATCAGACTGTAAAGCATACTGCCAGCTTAAAACGGGTCCTGAGGACACCTGAAACTGGAGAAGCTGTAACAAGATTTGATGCTTCCTGTCAAAGGCTGACCTACCACCAAACTATATTGGTAGGGATGCACCGAATGGGTTTTTGGTGCCGAAACAGATACCGAAAATGACTGTTTTTAAAAAATATTTTTGTACAGGTGGTCAGAGACTGGGGACACGGTACAGGAGGTGGTCAGAGACTGGGGACACGGTACAGGAGGCGGTCAGAGACTGGGGACACGGTACAGGAGGCGGTCAGAGACTGGGGACACGGTACAGGAGGCATGCCCCATTGCAGCCAGTGTGTCCCATTGCAGCCAGTGTGTCCCATTGCAGCCAGTGTGTGCACTGTGTGCAGGGAAGAGAGCCGCCTCCGCCGCCTGTTTGATAACAGCGCCGGGAACATCACAGCTTTCATTTCAATTGCTGTGTGTTCCCGGCCGTGCGCCGTCACACGCAGCCCCTCCCCCTTGTCCGGGCACTTTGATAGACAGATCATCCGTCCAATCCAGCGGATGATCTGTCTAAGTGCCCGGACAAGGGGGAGGGGCTGCGTGTGACTGCGCGCGGCCGGGAACACACAGCAATTGAAATGAAAGCTGTGATGTTCCCGGCGCTGTTATCAAACAGGCGGCGGAGGTGGCTCTCCTGCGCTATACACCCCCCATGATGGGCGTCACCAGGGGCGGAGCCCCGCCCCACCCAGGCCACGCCCCATTTTCGGCTCCATTATCGGCCATTTTTCTCTTTCGGCAAATTGCCGAAAAGGGCATTTTCAGCCGATATGTTTCGGCGGCCGAAATTTCGGTGCATCACTATATATTGGCCCAACATAAGTGGCTTTTCAGGCAAGCCAGTTTAAGACTATTGCAAAGTGCTTTATAAAATTGTGCCCCAAATCATTGTTTTCCCCCAGAACTATAGCGGTCTCATAAAGGCATGTGCAAGTACCACTAGGTGGCCTACGTTGTGCTCAAAGCACGTGTTAAAAAATAAAAATAAAATACCACCACACTTTAGTGTGGACATGTTTTATATCCAAGAGTAATTTGCTTATTGTTCTATATACAGATATGTAGACCTTGTCAAGTAGTACCATTTTGTCAGGCAGTTGCCTAAACTGCAATAAAAAGGTACTGTAAAGTTTGCATCTGGGAGGGGAACCAGTGTCTACATCACATATAGAAGTATGCAAGGACATAAAAGATGGTCTCACCTCCAAGAAGGCTTTGTAGGGAGAGTAATATGGTCCGAACATCATACAGAGCTGACCATTTATCTTTTAGAATGTCCAAGCAGATGTTTCCATGACTGTCTACGTTAGGGTGGAAGCATGGGGTAATAAACTTCACAGCTGGTGCATTGTAGGGGTAGCCACTTGGGAATTCCAGAGAAAGCTTGTACCTTAAATTCTCATAAACCTAAAGAAAAAAAAAAAGAAAAAAAAAAAAAAAAAAGTGTAATGTAATTAAAATCTCAGATAAAAAATAAAAAAATTAAGTTTTAAAATTCTACAGGATTACAACATACACCTAGGAGGTCATGCAAGAACTGCATAAAGAGCATCTTTTTTAGCCAACTTAGGACTCCTAGGCAGGAGGCACCTTCTCCTACAAGAGAAAAGCTGGTCTACTGAGCAAAAAAGTCATACCCCAGATATGTCACTTTCTGGGCCAGAACCAAGGAAGACTGTTCATTAACCAGCCTAGAGATTGAAGTCCTGTAGTCTGGAGATCCACTAATAACTTTTGGTATGACTATGCCACCAGTAGGAGGTCATCCAGGTAAGGGATAATAATTATCACCTTTAACCTTAGCGGAGCCAGTGCCTCTCCCAACTCCTTTGTAAAAATGTGTGGGGCTGAGGATAGACCGAAGGAGAGGGCTTGAAATTGAAAGTCCCAAATCTCTGTTCCCATCTTGTTCGCTAGCCTCAAGAATCTTTGGAAGGTTGGATGAATAGGGATGTGAAGATGAGCATCCCTCAAATCCAGGAGTGGACATGAAGCAGTTTGGGTAAAGCAGGCTTTTGATTGAGAACAGTCTCCATACAAAAGTGCTTGTACCTGATCAAATGGTTTAGAGACCAGAGGTTCAGGATAAGCCGATATATTCCTGACAAATATAGGAGAGGGGGAAAATAAAAATAACCCACACACCCCTTTGCCCTGATCCAACTGGGGAACCGGAATCAGGACCTTTTGATCTAACAAGTCTCCAATTTGGAGACCCAGGGCCCTCGCTTTTACCCGATCTCGGGGAGGTAAGGTGACCAATAATCACTCTGGTGGCTGGCAAGAAAATTATAGGCCTGTACCCATTGGTCACTAGGTCCAGGATGAATGGACTTGAGGTGACTGCTGCCCATTATGGGAGAAAAGCCCTCAACCTTCCTCCCACTGGGAGACAAGTCACTGTGGTATGGCAGGTTGTTGGAGGGTTAAACAAGACAACCCCCCTCGACCTCTGCCCTTTCCAATGTTTTTTGGGCCTATTTTCCCTCTCCAAGACCCTGCTGCCTACTTTGGCAAAACACACTGTCGGCTTTCTTATTCTTTGGAAAGAATTTTTCTATTGGCCATGCGTTCCAGCGCCTCTTGCAGACCTGGGCCAAAAAGATGATAGCCTGTTAAAGACCACATAGGTGCAACTTTGAGGCAGTGTTGCCTGACCAGGTTTTAAGCCATATGCTTCTTTGACTGAATTCACAAAGATCAAAGTCCTAGCTGTCATTCTTATCGATTCTGCAGAAGAATCAGCCAAAAACCCTGCTGCATGAAAGGGGCGAGGGAAAGATTTCTGAATCTGCTCTCTAGAGGTACCTGCCAACAAATGTTTGTAGAAACCATACATCAAAGTTTCTGGCTATACAAGTGGAGGCCAGAGCTGGTTTAAGATTCAATGGCTGAATCCCAGGGCTCTGAAGGATATCTCCCCTTATCCATCGGATCCCCAAGCGTGCCCATATCCTCAAAAACCAGGTCTAAGTTTTTTGAAACTTCTCAACAAGGTGCGTCCAACTTGGAATTTTTGTTCCATGGCTGCACCATGTCCCCTTCAAATAGAAACCTTTTTAAAGCGGGAGTCTGCCGTTTTTTTTTTTTTTTTTTTTTTTTTTTTTTAAAGTCAGCAGCTACAAATACTGCAGCTGCTGACTTAAAATAATGACACTTACCCACCCACGATGTCGGCACCCGAAGCCAATCTCTCGATTGTCTGTCGGGTGCTGCCGCTGCCATCTTGGGTATGGGAATCAGGAAGTGGAGCCTTGCGGCTTCATTTCCCGGTTCCCTACTGCGCATGCGCGAGTCGCGCTGCGCAATAAGGATGGTCCCCTCTGTCTCTGGGATCCGTGTGTTTCCCAGCATACAGCGGGGGACTTTCGGAAAGGGGCGCACTTTCTGCAGATATCTATGCCGGAAGTGGGTGCAGGTATCTGCACCCCCCCTCCCCCCTGGAAAAAAAAAAAAAACCCCCACACACCATAGACTCATGCAAACCCTTGTACACAAGGTCATGTTTAGACAATTGTTTCTCCTCTTCTGTATCAAGTGTCATATAGATAGCCTTTAATAAGTTATCTAAATCTTCCAGTGACAACTTGTACCTCAAGCCACTTGCTGATTCTATCCCTGGGCCCTGTATCTGACCCAGATTCTTCGGGAGAAAAAAAATAATAAAAGGGGGGGGGGGGGGTAGATCTGGCTACAGCCTCAGAGTCTTCTCTCTGCACTCTGCTGTGGAACGCTAGGACCTGAAGTCCTAATTGGAGACAGAACCTCTGAGGGGACTTGAAACTTGTTGTCAATTAGAGTCTTAAAATAAGCTAAACGTAGATGTAAGCTCATCGCCAACAGAAGTCAGCATTTTCTGACAGGAGACTACTGGGTCATCCTTAACCAGGCTTTCTATACAGGTGCGGCAAACCGCTTTGCTCCATGAGGAGCTCAATTTGCTTTCGCAAACCGCACATTTCCTTTTTGGTGGCTGCTCTTGGGCCTTTTCCTGCAAAACAAATGACCCCAAAAATTTTTTTGCACCACATACACTTCATAACACCCCATGCAGGAGGAAAAGAAATGTGCCCCCTTCACCTAGTCCCTACTGGTTGCAAGGGACTTACAAGCAAGTAAAGTACACTTCAGGCTTTCCTGTGAGGTGCTAGTGTTAAGGCATGCTTCTGCCATCTGTGCAGGTGTCAGAGGAGTCCATCCTGCCCCTGCAGTGGTCCACAGGCTCTGCTGGGTTTCAATTTTAAATCACCAGCCTCCCAGCATCCCTGTTTGCACCATTCTAGAGACAGGAACAAACGTTTCTGGTGCCCGTTGACGTCACATGCCCCAGAAGTAACCAAGCTGAGTACTTCCTGTGGGCCAGCAGGGCACATATAAGCTCCACCCCTTCGCACGCACATGGCTTGCTCTCTTCTCCTGTATACTCCAGCCACACTGTCTACAGGGAGAGAACAGCCGACCGCCATGCAGCCCGAAGCTTTATCACTGTGGAGCTGACATTTACCATGCACTGAGAAGCAGGAACAGCAGCCACACACCTACTCCCCTGGCTGATGTGCTGCTCTGGAACCCAAGAAGGTAGGAATGCCTCAGCCAGAAGCCATGGGCATGAGACCTAGGGTTGGGTGCATATGCATGAAAAAAACCTAGAAACAGGCAGTGACGTACCAGTGTGTCACTTAGACTGTACAGGCAGCCCTGTCTGCAGTGCATTGTGCACATGTGGTCTGCAAGTGGTTAATCAAAACAGAGGAAAAAAAAAAAAAAAAAGTTAAACTACTGATACTTACTGTTCCCACAGCACCATCAATTGTGCCAATCCATTTGAACAGGTTGTCAGACTCTGGGAAAGCAGAGATTCCTTTATCACCAGACATCTGGAAAGAAGAATCAAAATGATAAACTAGATCTGACCTAGCAGAGTCACTGACAAATCAAATGTTCCACTTACCATTAATGTCATCAGTTCCTGCTGTAACCTGGAGGAAAAAAAAAAAAAAAAAGTAGTTTAATTTGACAATTAAACTAGATCTGGTCATGGTAACCCATACACATGTTAAACATCCAAAGGTTTCTATTTTTGAACGTAAACAAATATCTGGACATGACCCAATGTATACCAATTTTAGGTAGCACTGATAGAACACATATGATCGCCACTTAAGCATACAGTTAGTGCGCTTACTTGATTTCTTCCCATGTCTGATCATTGCAATCCCAGTGCCTCCAAATTATGTTTTCAGGACACCGCTTAATTATGTCTAACTGAAAATCTGTCTCATCTACAATGCCAAGTCTTATTGTAGCAATCTGTTTCAGCTGCAAAAAGCGCAAACTGTTGCCACACATTAAAATGAGATGGCAACCTGAACTGCTAACAATGTATGCAGTTGTCACCAAATAACACCCATTGATTTATCATGCGATTACCCTTCCTTCATCACAGTTTAAATGGATCCACAATGCAACAAAAGTGGTAACCTTACATTGATTTGGTCACAAGTCAAAAAAATAAAAAAAAATAAAAAGTAGAACAAAAACCCTGCAAGACAAAGCATAAGCTAGCATCGCATACTAGCTCATTATGAAATACTTATGTTAACCTGAAGCCTTCCAGCTGCGCCTGCAAAGGGCCAACCTTTTACCCGGCGCTTCTTCTGGGTTCAAGGGCTCCGGCTGCATGTATTGCAAATATCTCCTAAAGTTAAATGGCTCACATTTAGGAGATATTTAAGTAGTGACCTATAGGCAAGCCTCATTATAGGCTTACCTGAAGGTAAATGTCTGCACTGGATATTTACATCCCCTTTATGGATGGGCATGCACCATCCTAATCTTGTGTTGGGAGGGGGTAATGGTCCACATAAAAAGCTTTTAGAATTTCTTTAAATAAAACCAATTATATGTACCTCCTCTCCTTCTGATGGGTGCGCTTATAGCAAGCTGTGTGTTGAGGGAGCACCCATGGGGGCACGCCCCTGCGCATCCATAGACGTTCACAGTGCAACACAAACACCCCTCCCAGCCTACTCAGGAGGATTTAAAAGAAGCATGTTTGTTTCTTCCCCCCCCCCCCCCTTTGCATCCTTCCACTATTTGCATTTTTTGGGGTAGAGGGGGAGCAGGTACCAGCTCCCACTTTCATTCAGATCGCAGCAGCAATTAAAGTGGCCTGGGATACGTCCCTGCAGGACTATTCACAAAATACAGGGGGAAACTGGCTTCACTGACGGTTTCCCTTACTTAAAAGTGATAAAGCCCACCCCCCGCACCTTAAAAATAAAAAAACGCGTTATTACTTACCTGCCCTGAAATTGATTTGCACAGAGCAGCGTGGATGCTACTCTTCTCGGGTCCCTCGTTGGCACTCCTAGCCCCTCCCCCGTTGAGTGCCCCCACAGCAAGCAGCTTGCTATGGGGCATCTGAGCCACAGCTCCCTGTATCCATTTAGACACAGAGCTGCAATTCGGCCCCACCCCTCTCCTGATTGGCTCCCGCTGATGTCAAAGTTGGTTAGCCAATGCTGTGTCTCAGCCAATCAGGAGAGCGTGCCAGATGATGGAGCCACCCGTGTACAATGCTGGATAGAGATGGGGATCAGGCAAGTATTAGGGGGGCTGCTGCACACAGGTTTTATTTTTATGTGAATGCATAAATATAACCCCCCCCCCCCCTTTCTACCCTTTAAAACCACTTTAAGATGCCAGCGAGAAGACCCGATTATAGAAAATCGGCTCAGGTAGGAACAACGCTGGATCTGTGGACAGGAAAGGGACCTTAATAGCAGCTACAGTATTTGCCAACAATTTTTCTGAAGGAGACTGGAGCTCTTCAAGCCAGCCATAAATCAAATCTTGGCTGATCCCTACTAAACCAGCCCAGACTCGATCCATCTATTGGCAGGCTGGTTGTACTAAAGTCAAATCGATAGACTTCAGAACATCCAGCCTGTGATTTTTCACATGCGTTCACTACCAGCGGCAGAATACAATAGCGCTGTGTAAGGGATTCCGGAAACTCGAGCAATTTTCTTTCCTGCAGCCAATGGTGGAAAGAAAATTGTATAATCAGATCTACGGCCAGCTGGAGAGAGAGCAGCAGGGATGCGGATGGGGACAGCACTGGATCATGAGGCGGCAGGTGTTTAACCACTTCAGTGTTGAGCACTTTAACCCCCTTCCAGGCCAGGCCAATTTTCAGATTCCAGTGCTGTTACCCTTTGGACGGCGATAACGCAGTCATGCAATACTGTACCCATATCCGTTTTGGTGGCATTTTTTTATTTAGCAAAAAAGTCAGAAAAAAAATAAAATAAGTTTGTTTTGGTTATAAAGTTTTGCAAATAAATTATTTTTCTTCTTCGCTGATTAGTGCCCATGTGTGCAGTCAGAATTGGCGGTTACCCACTCTTTCCTCACGCTCTGATGAAAGGAATGCCAAAAACCATCAAGTTTGTTTGCATGTGAACAGCTGTGATTGGACATAGATGATCACATGGTAAAGGGTCACTGATTTGCCCTTTACTGCGATTACAGAGCATGCCAGATTCACAGCACTCCAGGGGCCGTGGCTCTGGAAGGACATCCTCACAGCAGCCAATCTTCCATTCATGGCTTGAGTACAGGCCTGTTTAACTGCTTCAGATCCACGCTAAGGCTGCACGAGGGCTACTGTGCAGACCTACTTTGCCAGGAATAAGTCCATTGACATTCTCCCATGCCCAAGCGGCCTGCACATGGTGCACGCTGATCAGCGAATCTGGCCGCGGCAAACTACATCAGCAGCTCGGCTCTCTCCGCACCAGTAGGAGAGCAACGGCACCTCACACATGTGCAGTAGGGACTTGGTATGAAGCCGTAATGCTTCACTACCAGGTTCCGTTAATGGCAATGGCAGCACCCGACAGCTGCTGGAAACAGCTGCAGTGCAGACGTCGCTGGACTCCAGGACAAGCCCGGTGTCCTATTAAGTCAGCAGCATGCGTAGCTGCTGGCTGTTAATTTTTGCAGGGCTGGGCAGAGCTCCGCTTTAAGGCTGTCAGCAGATCAGCCTCTACAAACTCAACATTGCCTAAAAATGAAGAGCAACTGAGCATGTGCAGGGGAGGGCGAGTGCATTACTGGATTTTGAACAGTAGAGGGACTTATTTTTAATGTGTTCCATATCTATACCTGCAAAAGGGGCCAGCCTGAAATGATCTAGCAGGACTTCCTTTTCTGACTAAAATTCTACTTTATCCACTTCCCGACCGACCCTACAGCACATTTACTGCTACAGGGCGACCACGCTGCACACACTTCCGGGAGTGCCGCTGTTGGCGGCTCACTCCCGCTGTGTACCTCATGTCCACCAGCACCCACTGATCGTTTTGCTTGTGTACCAAACAGCACTCTGCTCATATAAACAAGGCAGATTGCCGTTCTGTCAGTAGAGAAGGCATGGATCCTGTGCGCCTGTAAAGCAGGAACACTGATCCACATCTTCCACTAGTAAAAGCACTCCCCCCCCCACTGCATTAAAACATTAGCTAGGCACAGTTTCATCCCCCCCCGCCCTGCCGTTAACCCCTTCCCTGCCTGTGTCATTAGTACAGTGACTGTGCATAGGCTTAGCACTGATCTCCAAAACAAAAAGTGTCAAAGTGTTAGTGGCCAATTGATCTGCCGAAGTCCTATTACTAGTAAAATATCCCCCTACTATAGGGGGGGGGGGGGGATCTGCTTTAACTTTCACGCAAACCAATCAATATACGCTTATTTTTTGACAAATAGAAATAGCAGAATACATACTGGCAAAATTAGGATTCTCCCCCCATATTGGAGAGGTAAATCAGATACCAAAGGAAAGCTCCATTTGTGGGAAAAGAAGGGCATACCATTTGGGTACAGTGTCACATGACTGTACAATTGTCAGTTAAAGTAAATCAGTGCCATATCACAAAGGGGGGGGGGGGGGGGTAAATCTTCTGGTCAATGACTAAAAGCGATTAGGTGGCTGCCACCTCATCCCTTTAAAACATTACACAGGTTCTGTGGTTAAGGTGGTAATTAAAAAATGCATTTGGTGCCTTATCTGCATTACATTGGCCTCAGAATCTCTGTAATTCATGTGTTCAGGTTTAAAGGGGTGGGGTGGCAACCTTAAACACACACACACACACACTCTCCATTAGATTCATAAAGTATGTAGTAGGCGGAAGCCCCGCCTGATTGTATACAGATTGATGGGATCGTTCAGGTAGGGCTTCATATCAGACTGCACCGGTCCTCAGACTGCACCGGTCCGCATTCTGGGAATGGTTGATGCTGCACAGTGTATCAGTATAGTACAATCATCCACTCTGGTTTCCCATGTAGTGGTGGACAGAGCCCATACAAAGGACCTACCAGGAGAACCTCAGTATAGCTGTTGCCCGTACAAAAGATGGCCCCCAGAGTCACACACACAAAGACCCATCTATAAACACAAAGCCACACAGGACACTGCGTCTCACCTCTTGCCCACAGAGCCCCGAGCAGCCTGAGCCCCGGACTCCCGTGCTTTCCTCTGGGCCGCGGAGTTGGCGGCGGCCGGGTCCACATTCTGAGAGGCCATTTATTATTCTAGGATTAGGCGACGAGGAGACCTGAGTGAGGGGGGCCGGTGTGAAGAAACGACGTCAGCTCCTACCTCCGCTAACTGCACCGCTCAGCCAGCCGCCCTGCGTTTGAACGTTTTTAAACCCCCAGGCTCGTGGACCAATCAGCGATGCGCTATAATTTGACTCCGCCAATCACAGGTCGCTGTTGCCAGGGTTTCCACGGCAATCAGTGGCTTGGCCTCTCGCTGAGCGTTTGAAAATAGAGAACGTGATTGGCTGGGTGAGCGTACCGCCCCGCCTTCGATAGGGAAACTGCTGTCAATCATGATTGCGCAACGCCTGTTAACTCTTTAGTTATAGTAGGCGTGGTTGGACTTCTTCCCTTCTCATAGCTCTGTTTTGGTTGAATAAAGTATCTATCGTGTAACATTTGTGTACACCAATTATATCGTAATCTAATTTGATTAATTATTTAATTCATTTCATGAATTATTTTATTAAAGTGCTAACTTATTACAAATATCATGTTTTTGCATATGACACCAATGAGATGTCCTAGAATAAACTCGCCCGTTCACAGCGGTGCGTTAACACGGTTTTTCATACTTTTTGTGATGCTTTTTCCCATGACATCATATTCACTTGAATGGATTGCTCTATATGAATCAAAAGAAGCTCCCGCACCTCTTCAGGTGGTGAGCTTAGCACATTTTTTTTACCACGCATTTCCTAGCCGTGTTTGGGGTGCCATTAAAATGGAAGTAAACCCTTCCAAACAACTTTGACCTACAGGTAAGCCTAGATTAAGGCTTACCTGTAGGTCCAAGTAATATCTCCTAAACCTATATGGTTTAGGAGATATTTGCCCGAAAATGGGCACCGCTGTCTACGGCGCATGCGCCGTAGACAGCGGCGCGCAGGCGCACTAAATGCGGCAAGTCCAAGAATGGATTTGCCAAATTTGTTGACTCCCGTGCGCATGCGCGGGAGTGACGTCATCGCGGCTCCGCCGAATGGCAGCGTCGGAGCTCCGAGACGCGACTCCCGTGCGCATGCGCGGGAGTGACGTCATCGCGGCTTCTCCGCTGTCATTCGTCGGAGCTGCGAGAGACGCCACAACCAAGATGGATGCGGCGGACTACAGGTGACAGCGGCGACTTCGCTGGCTCCTGTGTCAGGTAAGTGACACATAATGAGCTACTATGCGATGCATAGTAGTCCATTATGCTTTACCTTTGCAGGGAAAAAAAGAGGAAGTAAACCCATCAGGGTTTACTTCCTCTTTAACAATCAAGGACTCCACAAGGACAACACACATCTGTTTGTGTGTTCTCTGGAATAAACAGGTGTGAATGGAGAAGTGGCGCCCGTCCACTAGGGGTGCAGGGTGCGTCACCCCCTAATCTACATGCAGGACGCATGGATTCCAATAAGGTTTTGTTTTTTTAGAAGCACATGATTAGAACCAGAGGCTCTAAGTGGCTTCAAAAAAAGGGTGGGCTATTGTGTGCCAATAGCGAACAAATATTCGCTATTGTCTCCCCGATTTTCCTCCTGGCCAATCAGGAAGTGGTTATTAAGACCCCATTGGCCAAGAGGAGAAGCAATCATATTGGTCACCAAGGGAAGCCGCCTAGGACGAAGCCGGAGATGTAGGGTGAAACCGCTGAGGAGGAAGCCGCCATGAAGCCGGAGATTTAGGGCAAAGCCACTGAGAAGGAAGCCGCTGTGAAGCCGGAGATTCAGGGTGAAGCTACCGCTAAGCAGGAGGCGCATGAAGGAGCCGAAGCAGCTAAATGGGGTAAGTGCGGGACTGGGGATAAATGGACAACCAACTGGAGGGTGGCGATGGGTTGTCTTGTTTGCCCCCCCAAATGTACATCACCAGCCGCCAATGGAATGGAGTCTAAATAAAGTCAACCTTTCCATAAAGCCAACACTGACCAATGACAAGCACTTCTTTCTTCTAGGAAACATTATGAGAAGAAGTCTCAGATGAGCTACTCATTGGCCAGCATGATCTTGTGGTCATGGTAACCAATAAGCTCTTGCCATTGTCAGCATTATGACTCCAGGGCTCTGTATTGAGGTGTATGACCTGATACGCTGGTGATATATGTCATACTCACCTGCTTTGTGCAGTGATTTTTCACAGAGCAGCCCCAATCCTCCTCTTGGGTCTCCCACCAGCTCTCTTGGCCCCTCCCTTCTGCCGAGTCCCCCCAGGCGCACAATAAATCTATGCATGCCCCTAGGGTCCAAGTGTATCTGACCTAACAAAAGCATACCTCCCAACTTTCATGGCACTAGACCATGTATGAGAGGATCCCAAAGGGGGGGGATTTCGACAAACTAGTTCTGCAATGTGAAACTAGATGGATCCATCATTTAAAGGCCCTCACTCCCCCAGGGTTAAACAATGCAATTCGCTTTGCACCTTTTCTTTAATTGTTACTATACAGTTGCAAAAAAAAGTATGTGAACCCTTTTGGGATGATATGTATTTCTGCACAAATTGGTCATAAAATGTGATCTGATCTTCATCTAAGTCACAACAATAGACAATCACAGTCTGCTTAAACTAATAACACACAAACAATTAAATGTTACCATGTTTTTATTGAACACACCATGTAAACATTCACAGTGCGGGTGGAAAAAGTATGTGAACCCTTGGATTTAATAACTGGTTGAACCTCCTTTGACAGCAATAACTTCAACCAAACGTTTCCTGTAGTTGCAGATCAGATGTACACAACGGTCAGGAGTAATTCTTGACCATTCCTCTTTACAGAACTGTTTCAGTTGACCAATATTCTTGGCATGTTGGTGTGAATCACATTCTTGAGGTCATGCCACAGCATCTCAAATCGGGTTGAGGTCAGGACTCCGACTGGGCCACTCCAGAAGGCGTATTTTCTTCTGTTTAAGCCATTCACACTTTTGTTGATTTACTTCTATGCTTTGGGTCGTTGTCCTGTTGCAAAACCCATCTTCTGTTGAGCTTCAGCTGGTGGACAGATGCAAAATGTCTTGATAAACTTGGGAATTCATTTTTCCTTTGATGATAGCAAACCGTCCAGGCCCTGACGCAGCAAAGCAGCCCCGAACCATGATGCCCCCACCACCATACTTCACAGTTGGGATGAGGTTTTTGATGTTGGTGTGCTGTGCCTCTTTTTCTCCACACATAGTGTTGTGTGTTTCTTCCAAACAACTCAACTTTGGTTTCATCTGTCCACAGAATATTTTGCCAGTACTGCTGTGGAACATCCAGCTGCTCTTGTGCAAACTATAAATGTGCAACAATGTTGTTTTTTGGACAGCAGTGGCTTCCTCTGTGGTATCCTCCCATGAAATCCATTCTTGTTTAGTGTTTTACATATCTTAGATTCGCTAACAGGGATGTTAGCATATGCCAGAGACTTTTGTAAGTCTTTAGCTGACACTCTACAGCGCCTAGAGGCGATTCAGTTCGCATTGTGCGCTATACAAGTATTTCATTCATTCACTCTAGGATTCTTCTTCACCTCACTGAGCAGTCTGCGATGTGCTCTTGCAGTCATCTTTACAGGAGCCCACACCTAGGGAGAGTAGCAGCAGTGCTGAACTTTCTCCATTTATAGACAATTTTGTCTTACCATGGACTGATGAACAGCAAGGCTTTTGGAGATACTTTTATAACCCTTTCCAGCTTTATGCAAGTCAACAATTCTTAACCGTAGGTCTTCTGATGCCGCGTACACACGATCAGACTGTCCAGCGGACCAGAGTCCGCCGGACAATCCGCCTGTGTGTGGGCTCCGGCGGACTTTTTCTTCCCAAAAGTTCGGTGGACTTGGAAAGAAGTTTTGACTCAAAATTGTCCGCCGGACAATACGCCCATCTGTGTGCTAGTCCGCTGGACTTTTCAAATGAACGGACTTGCCCACACACAGAGAAAAGATCGTTCATTTTGAACGCGGCTCCAGGTAGACGGGACTAGCGAAGGAAGTTAATGACACCACCTCCATCGGCAAGATTGACACCTCGCGAGTCCCGTCACCTGGTATGGACTTAAAGGGGAAGCCCTACGCCGAAAAAACGGCGTGGGGGTCCCCCAAAGTCCATATCAGACCCTTATCCGAACACACAGCCTGGCCAGTCAGGAAAGGGGGACGAGCGAGCGCCCCAGTGTCCTGAGCTGTACCAGGCCGTGTGCCCTCAACATGGGGGGTGCTTTCGGGAAGGGGGGCCCTGCGCCTCATCCCTGTGCGTCTCATTCATAGGTGTATAATACGTGCTGGGGCAGAGGCCAGCAACGCCCTGCGCCCCGCCCCCCCCACCCCAAAGCAGCTTATCCCCATCTTGATGAGGACAAGGGCCTTTTCCCGAAAACCCTGGCCGTTGGTTATTGGGGTCTGCGGGCGTGGGCTTATTGGAATCCGGGAGCCCCCTTTAATAAGGGGGCCCCCCACCCTATGTGAATGAGCATGGGGTACAACGTACCCCTACCCATTCACCTGGGGAAAAAAAGTGTAAATAAAAAAAACTACAAGTTTTTAAATTAATTTATTGGACAGCTCCAGTGTTCTTCTCTTCTTCCGTCTTGGGGGGGGGGGGGGGGGGTCTTCTCACCGGACTCCTCCGCTATCTTCTGCTAGCTCTTTTACTTGCGAAGGAGCCCAGCTTTCTTCTTCGTCCTCGCCGGTGTCCGGGGTCTTCTTCCGACTTCGGGGTCTTGTCCCCCTCTTCGGTTCTTCTTGCCGGGCCTCTGCTTTCTTCTTCCAGCTCTTTTACTAACGTTGGCCCGGTCTTCTATTGCTGCCGCCGCCTTCTTCTATTCTTCTTCTGGGCGATGTTGACATGAAGCTGTCTCTGGCAGCAATGGCAGGGATGCGTTGTGCAGTGACTTATATAGGGACAAGGGGCAGGGTCGCCGGGTGATGTCCCCGCCCCTTATGTCACAGTCCCGGAGGATGCTGGGGCGGTGACATCATAAGGGGGTGGGGTTACCATGTGACATCACCCGGTGACCCCGCCCCTTGTCCCAATATAAGTCACCACACAACCTGTCCCTGCCATTGCGGCCAGAGACAGTGTTGTGTTAACATCGCAAGGAATAAGAAGAAGATGAAGAAGGAAAAAGACGAGAAGGCGGCGACAGCGACAGAAGACCGGGCCAACCCTAGTAAAAGAGCTGGAAGAAGAAAGCGGAAAGCGGACCCCCGAAGAGCAGGACAAGACCCCGGAAGTCGGAAGACGTCAGCGACGAAGGCCTGGCTCCTCCGCTAGTAAAAGAGCTAGCAGAAAATAGCGGAGGAGTCCGGCGAGAAGACCCCCCCCCCCCCCCCCCAAGATGGAAGAAGAGAAGACCACCGGAGCTGTCCAATAAACTAATTAAAAAGCTTGTGTTGTGTTTTTTTATTTACACTTTTTTCCCCAGGTAAATGTGTAGGGGTACATTGTACCCCATACTCACTCACATAGGGTGGGGGCCGGTATCTGGGGGTCCCCTTATTAAAGGGGGCTCCCAGATTCTGATAAGCCCCCCTCCCCCAGACCCCTACAACCAACGGCCAGGGTTGTCTGGAAGAGGCCCTTGTCCTCATCAACATGGGGATAAGGTGCTTTGGGGTGGGAGAGCCGCAGGGCGTTGCTGGCCTCTGCCCCAGCACGTAGTATACACCCATGAATGAGACGTATAGGGATCTGAATAATCTAGCAGAAACAAAAAATTGAAAAAGGTATTAAAAAAAATTATATGTATATAATATGAAAAAATAAAACCGCATTATATATATATATATATATACACACACACACATACATACATGCACGCACACACACACACACACACACACACACACACACACCCCCCCCCCCCTACATTTTACTTACAAAAATCTTTGTTTGTTGATTGTGTGGTATTGAGAACTGAAAGCCAGCTGGGGATATCATTTCTGGGAACTGGAGCGGTGTGCATGGCGGAGACAATCAAACACAAACAGCTCCTGAAGTGGTTATGTGTCCATGAGTTAACCCTAGTATGTAATCGGAATATGAACCCCACATTGGGACCTCTGTAAAAATGCATGAATTAAGTGTTGTAGGTAAGCAATATAATATAAGTGCAAGTTTGGGTGAGCGCTCCAGGAGGGGTGTGAATACAAGTAAAAACATTCAGGAGCAACCACAATTGGACAGTCTTGAATGGACAAATCAAAAGGCTCAGCGAGATAAAATCGTGCCGATTCAATAATAACATGTGCTTAAATGAACAATTAGCTAAAAATCTCTTTGCATAGATGGAGCGACTGCAAAGCTTGCTCATCACTGTGACTGTACCTTGAAAAACGGTCGGTGGTGGACTGGCTTGGTGAAGTAATGCTGCGATGGCAAAACCTTCATGTGTTCCTGGGTGGCACTAGAGGGAGGGAAGCCAGCGTATGTGGAGCCGGATGGACAATGCGAGGTCTCGATCGAATCCCTGATGGTGTATGGCGGGATGGTGAAGCAGCCATGGAACAAGGAGGTACCCAGAGGCAGCCGGAAACAACCACCAACGGGAACTGGTAGATGGAAACACCTGAGCATGACATCATACGATCAGGGAACACAGGTTCAAAAACGAGGCTTGAAACACAGATGGTGGAGAGCAAGCACATGAGAATGGAGAGGAAGGAAGGAGAGCGGTCTTGACAACGTGTTTTTGGCGTGGTCCTTCTTCAGGTCAACTCCGCACACGCTGGCCCCCCTCCTCATAGTGACATCCAGGAACACATGAAGGTTTTGTGCCATCGCAGCATTGCTTCACCAAGCCAGTCCACCACCAACAGTTTTACAAGGTACTGTCATAGCGAGGCGCAAGCTTTGCAGTCGCTCCATCTATGCAAGGAGATTTTTAGCTAAATTGTTCGTTTAAGCACGTTATTATTAAATCGGCACATGATTTTATCTCATTGAGCCTTTTGATTATTTGTCCATTCAAGACTGTCCCAATCAGTGCTTCCAATTGTGGTTGCTCCTGAATGTTTCTACTTGAGTAGGTCAAATGATGTGATAATGCCAGATGCTGGAAAGTGAGAACCAGTCCAGATTGTGCATAGTGTCCAGTGTGAGAAAATAACGTCCTGTGTGTCTGACCCAACTACGAATGATGCCTATATACAGGAGTGCTGCCAAGGCACAATCCCCAATGTCACACAGGCATGCAAGAAGAGAGGGGGGCGCAGTCACCAGAGCGACTAAGTTGGCAATTGGCACCAAACCAACCTCTCCAATAAGCTAGCAGATTTTAATTACTCCCCCGGGGTTGCAGCGCTACGAGGACGCTGCACGCCCATGTGTGAGGCATGACGTTGATGCTCCATGATAATGCGTCCGCCTATCCCACAGCAAGTAGCAGAGGGAAAGAGGAAGCCCACAGTGCGCATCGCATCTCCCGGACTGGATGCAAATCCGGGTGGCTCAACAAAGCCAAACCACAACCATCAAAAGACACATACTAACTCTTTGTGGAATAATTAAGGATAAAAGAAGGGGTAGACAACAAAGGTCTCATTGTATGTAATAAACCTACTGAATAAAGGAAAAGGAGGAAAAACTATGAGAGGGATTACAACACCAACTGTAAACAAGTATAACTGTTAGGCCACTGCTTCATTCAAAGTCCCAAAAACCCCTTTCCTTGTAATATTATTATATAGTATTCTCTTTAATATATAAAAATTAACTGAATATATGGTTTTGTGATTGGCTGCATTCAATTGTATGTGTGAACATTTTAGTTCTTTTACTTCGTGCAGAGTCCCAAGATACTTCGGACTGTGATGTTTACCTTCCAGATATTACACATCGCCTATCTCAGAATTTATAGTTCCTCTTTATTTTGTTTTCCTTTTTTTTGTACTATATGTTCTATTTTCGATGTAACTATCTAAAATGTTGAGATTGAATATTAATAAAACTCTTTGTAAAAGAAAGTTATCCCCTCTACCCCTGGAGACAATTCTGTATTTTTTCAACCTTTTTTAATTCACTGACATTACTTACCGGTAAAAATTTACCTCCCCAAAAGGTAACCCCAAAACAAGAAATTAAGGGAGTCATCAGAAAATGAAGGCACAGGCAGCAATAAAAGCCTCACAGACATTTTAAGATTTCATAGCTCTACCAAAGCAAAAAGGGTTATATTTGCCATCTTTGTCTGACCTGGAGAGTTTTCTGTTCCTCTGACCTCTTTCCTAGAAGAGAAATCCCCAGTGCAGACATAGATGACAATGAAACCTGGCAAAAGTTCTAACCCTCTTCCACAATTAGAAAAAAAAGTTGTGGGCGCGGCCCCAGAGGACCTCTTCCCCTTCTCTTTTCTTTCTTCTTCCCCCCCCCCCTTTTCTTTGCTTTTTACCTTTTTCTTTGCTCCCTCTTTATGGGCACTCTTACCCACGGTCTGTATTCTATCTATTCCTCTTTTTTTTTTTCTATTTGTCCTTTTTGGTGACTCCCATTTAGAGGAGTTGGCATGTGGTTGAAGATTATACTGATATGAGATATTTTGAAGTCGAGACGACTTATCTCAGGGAGGAAAATTCCATTTTCTTTTTATCTTTATTTTTCTCCATCGCTCCTTCTGTATGCCTGTTTAGCAGCCAAGCCTGGCACCTATGTGTCTTTATATCAATATTTTTGATGTTACCTGAGCTAGGCTGCACTATATATGGCCCTTTTTGAGACGCAATTGAATTTACAATATGATTATCTGTTTATACTGGGCCTTTGCTTTTTTTTCCTTTTACTACCTTTATTGTCTTGTGGAACATTATAACACCTATGTATCCTCCCCTCATTGAGACACTCGTTTATTTTCCCCTCATTTTTCTGTCTGATGTCTCAGTCACATGTCTGTATTGCTATGTTATGCTTAACTTTCAATAAAAATATTTGTAAAAGAAAAATTTTAAAGAAACTATTAAAACATTTTTTTTCTTAATCTCGGTATAAATACAGCTGTTCTGTGAAGCCCTCAAAGGTTTGATAGAAAACATTAGTAAACAGCAGCACGAAAGCCACGTAAAACATCAGACAGGTCAGGGATAAAGTTGTGGACAAGTTAAAGCAGGGTTAGGTTATAAAAAAAATAAAAATATCCCAAGCTTTGAACATCTCACGGAGCACTGTTCAATCAATCATCTGAAAATGAAAAGGGTATGGCACAACTACAAACCTACCAAGACATGGCCGTCCTTAACTGACAGACTGGACAAGGAGAGCATTAATCAGAGAAGCAGCCAAGAGACTCATGATAACCCTGGAGGAGCTGCAGAGATCCACAACTCAAGTGGGAGAAGCTGTGCACAGGACAACTATTAGTCACACATGCCACAAATCTGGCCTTTATGGAAGAGTGGCAGAAAGAAAGACATTGTTGAAAGAAAGCCATGTGGGGGACACAGCAAATATGTGGAAGAAGGGGATCTGGTCAGATGAGACCAAATTTGAACTTTTTGGCCTAAAAGCAAAACACTATGGGGGTTATTTACAAAAGGCAATTCCACTTTGCACTGCAAGTGCAGTCGCTGTAAATCTAAGGGGTAGATCTGAAACGAGTGGAAGCTCTGCTGATTTTATCATCCAATCATGTGCAAGCTAAAATGCTGTTTTTTATTTTCCTTGCATGTCCCCCTCGGATCTACAGCAACTTTACTTCCAAATGCACTTTCAGTGCACTTGCAGTGCAAAGTGGATTTTCCTTTAGTAAATAACCCCCTGTGTTTGGTGGAAAACTAACACAGCACATCACCCTGAACACACCATCAGGTGTGGTGGCAGCATCATGTTGTGGTTGATGCTTTTTTTCAGTAGGGAGAGGGAAGTTGGTCAGAGTTGATGGGAAGATGGATGGAGCCAAATACAGGGCAATAGTAGAAGAAAACCTGTTGGAGTCTGCAAAAGACTTGAGACTGAGGTGGAGGTTCACCTTCCAGCAGGACAATGACCCTAAACATACAGCCAGATCTACAATGTAATGGTTTAGATCAAAGCATATTCAGGTGTTAGAATGGCCCAGTCAAAGTCCAGACCTAAACCCAATTGAGCATCTGTGACAAGACTTGAAAATTGCTGTTCACAGACGCTCTCCATCCAGTCTGGCAGAGTTTGAACTATTTTGCAAAATATTGCAAATAATTAAAAATTTCTCTCTACATGTGCAAAGCTGGTAGGGACATACCCAAGAAGACTTGCAGCTGTGATTCAGAGAAAGGGGGTTCTACAAAATATGAATAAAAATGCACGCCACAATTTTCACATGTAGTGGAACCTACAAGCGTTTCACAATACGACCAATTCTTTTTTTTAAATTCTGACTTCGTTTGCGAGTGTTGTCTCGCAAAACGAGTGGGATTCAAGCCTCTGCGGTGTGCATTACTGAGATGGAGGGGCACCGTTGACACTTGGAGCCGTTCGGAAATACTCCTTTCCCAAGCCTTTCCGAGTGCATCCGAGCGGTCTCAGAGTATTTCTGAGTCTCTCTGGCGCCCCCCACCTATGACCATATGCGGTATTGCATGCAACAGAAGTCAATGTGGAACTAATTATCTTTGTTTCCATTGACTTCTATGGGGAAACTCACTTAGATATGCGAGTGCTTTGGATTTCAAGCATTCTCCTGGAATGGATTATGCTCGTAATCCAAGATGCCACTGTATTTATTTGTAAAAAAAAAAAATGTGAAAACCATTTATCATATTTCTTTCACTTTAAAATTATAAGCGACTTTGTGTTCGTATATCACATAAAAAAAAAACAATAAAATACATTTACATTTTTAGCTGTAAACAAAATGTGCAAAATGTCTTTTTTTTTTTTTTTTTAACCCATAATTTTTTTTTTTTCCATGAAAGGTATCATAACAAATATTTGACAATTAGACACCACTTGATCATAATAATTGATCAATACAACAGGATTGATCATAATACTTGTTCGACACATAATGTGAGAAAAAACAAAACAATGTACAACAGAAGAAAGGATAATAAGTATTGATATCTATTAGTTATGCTGGCCATACACTATACGAAAAATTGTCCGAAATTCGGTCATTTAGACAGTTTGTTTGTTTTTTGGCCAGTTAATGGGCACAAAATCGATAATCATTGGGATGTTTTTGAGCCGAAAAAATGGACAAGTTTGGAAATTTTCTGCCGAACGAATGATAAATTGAAAGGTTAATGTGTTTCCCATTAAAAAACTACACTAGGTATAGGTAAAAAAAAAAAAAAACACACACACAAACAAACAAAAAATGCATTAATTTATGTCCACTGAATGATTTATTGGTCATTACATGATGGCACTATTGTTTGCTCTCACATCAGTACTATTAAAAGGTTACAGTCTTTTAAGTATTTAGAAGCTCTAGGATGAGACAGCCAGGCTTGCCATTTATTTTTAAAGGTAATAGTGGTGTTGTTTTTTTATGCTAGAATTAGTTTGAATTGAGCTTGAGTGTTTAATCTCGAGAGTACATTCGGAAAATTGGGCGCATCAGTGGATTTCCATAAATTGGTTATATTAAGCCTTACCACTGTTAATATAGGAGTCACGATCGTTCTGTATATTAAAGGGGTAAATATTAAGATTTATACCCAATAGAGTCATGGCAGGAGTAAGTTTAGTTAGGTTGCCAGGGAGGTTGGACAAGGTGGTAGATACAGATTTACAAAAACCGTGAAAGTTTGCAACTCCATAAGGTGTGGAGGAGGTTGCCAACTTGTTAGTTGCATCCCCATCATATAGGGGAGACGGAAGGGTATATTTTTGATTGTTTATATGGTGTGAGGTACCATTGTTTAAAAATTTCTGAGTGTTGTCCCAATGTTCTACACAAGAGGAGGCTCTGCTAGATATCTGTATGGCTTTCTGCATGAATACCTTTTCAAGACATTGTTTTTATACAAATTACCTAATTTATCCAATTCCTGTACCCCAATAAGGTATTCTTCTGGCATTGTACTGAAGAGTGTCTTGGAACTCATTTACACCAGAACATTGCAGTAACACATATTAAATGAGTGGGTGCCCTGCAGTGTCATTCATTGTGAATGGCACCCCAACATAGCCTTAAAATTCACAAGGGCTGCAAGGCACCACAGCACAACACAATGTTCTGTGCATTGTATTTTGAAAAAAGCACTGTTCTCCTCTTTTTTTCTCACAGGGGGCACCGCAGCAGCAGGGGCCACTGGCTCATGCTGCTGTCAATCAAATCCTGTGAGTAGAGAGCTATGGAGCAGGGCTAAGCCACAATGTATGTGTCAGACTCACACAATATGGCTACAGGTCGAGCCTGCAGGAGTGTTCGAATAGAAAGCAGGAGAAATTAGACAGATCACTGCTCCAGGTGGGTATAATAATCCACCAAAAAGAAAGGGCATGGTGCTAGCTCTGGCTCGCAACCGTGAACATGTAGACCAAGTGAGAAAAATTTGCTGCACACCAAAATCTGTCCAACAGGTTTATTGAAAGACTGACACCAGGACTAAAACAATGGACCAAGGGGTGACGATTTTTCACACATACATTGTTGTTCTTCAAAACCCGAGGTTTTTGAAGAGCCTGCAGGAGTGCCCCCATAGAAAGCAGCTTGCTATGGGGGCACCCAGAAACCTAAAGATTAGTTAAAACCCCAAGCATTATATATTTTCTGAAAGCAGAGTGGATAGTTGTAATTTTTTGTCATACAATATTTGTGCAGCAGTTTATCAAGCAAAACATTTCAGTAAGATAATTGAAGTTAAAGTGTTACTAAACTCACAACAGTAAAATCAGTCTGTATATGCAGTAAAAAATGCTTGTTATATTCACTGTGGAACCTAAGGGGTTAATCCTGTTAAAATTGTGTAAAAAGGCTGTTTGATCCTGTCTTCTCTGACCCCCCCCCCCTCCACTGTCCCCAATCCATCTTCTGCTACTACAGAACCTTTGGGGGCATGCTGCACATGCTCAGTATAGTGTGTATTGCTAAAGGCTTTTTTTTTTCCTCGGGAGGGTTCACGTGATCAGCATAGAGCCAATCAGCACTGTCAATGCCGGGGGTCATGCAGCCACATAGGACAGTCACAGGAGAATGAAAACTCATCCTACAAGGTTTAACCAGACACCGAAGACGTCATAAGACTGATATATACTGCTGATGAGAAAAGGTATTTAGCAGTTTATATTTACTAAAATAACTGCATTTCCATGTTCTGTGTACTGTGGGAGACCAGATATAGTGAATGCAGGGTCCTGGGTTTAGTAACACTTTAATGTTAGGCCAAACACAATATATTACCCATTTTTTTGGTATGAAAGATGAGGTTGCACTGAGTAAATAGATACCCAATATATCACGCTTTAAATTTGCACGCCCCCACAAAATGACATTGAACTTCAGTACCATATATTTATTATAGGTGATGCTTTAAAAGCCCTTACAGGTCAACAGTTTAGAGTTAACCATGAATAATAGCCCTAGAATTATCGCTCTCACTCCAGCTTTTGTGGTGATATGCAACATATATATCACAAGAGGCATTGTTGTGCCTAGGTGCCCCAAACGTGTGCATTTAGGTTTTACGTGTGCATGCACATGGGGGTGGGCTCAAAATTTTTAGGAGGTTGGGGGGTCACAGAAAGTGATCAGGCGGCTGTACAGCTGCTTGATCACTTTCATAAGCAGACAGCTTGTAGAAAAAGGTTGTTGAAGAGCAGCACGCTGCATTTTGGTGTAAATGGATCCCTAGTCATGGTGATGCAGAGAGCAATAATCATTTTTACATGCAGCTATCCTTAGCAAACAATAAGATTATAGTTTACCGTAGTCAGGTGAGAAGGGATGATTTTTGAATAGTCATTGCTGTGAACTGCCCTTCTTTTTTTAATCATCAATGCTTTTTGCCCCACCATTACAGAGTACTTTATTGTCAATTGGCCAAGATGGCTTTGTAAAATAGCTTTCATCATTATGAAAGTCAACCACATTTCAAGAAGATCATTCGGGGAGTGTCAAAGTTAACAAAACATTTGGCAGCTACTCCTGTTCTGTCCGCACCAGCTCCATGTACTTTTTCATCTTCACAGTCATCCAAAGTGGAACGACAAATTGCTTCAATTCATCTAGCCTCAGCTCCAATGAGTCTCTGTAATAAAACCAGCCACAAATGAGAGAGAAAAAAAAAAAAAATATGCAGAAACTAGAAACTGAGCACAAGCAGTGAAAGACTCCTGGAGACATGAAAATGATAAAGGCTATGCACACTTCAAGCACTGGTAACCTTTACTGACCCTTTCCACGGTTTAGGAGATATTTACTAAAAGACAGCGGCACGCAGGCGCACTATCCCCCTTAGCAGCATGCCGCTGCTAAAGGCGATATGCCATTAGCGGAAGCTCCCGTGCACATGCGCGGGAGTGACGTCATCGCTGCTCCGGCGCTGTGAGTGGCCGGAGCAGCGATACCCGGAAGAAGATGGCCGCTCAGGACTACAGGTGACAGCGATGACATGACTGGCTCCTGTGTCAGGTAAGTGGCAGGTAATGGGCTACTATGCGATGCATAGTAGCCCATTATGCTTTACCTTTGCAGGGAGAAGAGGAAGTAAACCCATCAGGGTTTACTTCCTCTTTAAAAATTAACCCAGGCAGACAGTGCTGTGAAAAACTATTTGCCCCGTCCTGATTTTTTATTTTTTTGCATATTTCTCACACTCAAATAATTCAGATCAAACAAATTTTAATATTACACAAAGATAACCCGAGTAAATCCAAGATGCAGTTTTTAAATTATTATATAATTCATTAATGTTCAAACCTGCCTGGTCCTATGTGAAAAGGTAACTGCCCCCTCCCATGCTGAATTACGAATGAACAGTGATTAACCACAATTCTTTGGAAAGACGAGTTAAATTTCAATTGCCACAACCAGGCCTGATTACTGCCAGACGTGTTGAATCAAGAAATCACATAAATAGCGTGCTTCACTTTGTCAGACAGCTTCTAACAGTTTACAAAAAGCCACATATCATGCCGCAATCTAAAAAAATTCAAGAACAGATTAGAAACAAAATAATGAACATGTATCGGTCTAGGAAGGGTTTCAAAGCCATTTCTAAGTCTTTGGAACTCTAGTGAACCACCGGCAGACCATTATCCAATAAATAGAGATAACTTGGAACAGTGTTGAACCTTCCCAGGAGTGGCCAGCCTACAAAAATTACTCCAAGAGCATTGCGACGACTCATCTAGGTGGTCTTAAAAGAACCCAGAACAACATCTAAAAGAACTGCAGGCCTCACTTGCCTCGGGTAAGATCAGTGTTTATTATTCAACAAGAAAGACTGGGCAAAAATGGCATCCATGGGAGAGTTCCAAGGCCAAAGCCACTGCTGACCAAAACGAAACAAAGGCACATCTCACATTTACCAAAAAACATCTGGATTATCCAAGACTTTTAGGCAAATATTCTGTGGACTGATGAGACAAAACCTTTACTTTTTGGATGGTGTGCATCTCGCTACATCTGGCATAAAACTAATACAGCATTTCATAACCAGAACATCATACCAACAGTTAGACATGGTGATAGTCTGGTGCTGCTTTGCAGCTTCAGGACCTGGACGTCTTACCATAATTGATGAAACCATGAACCCTGAGCTCTACCAGAAAATAATAAAGAATGTCTGGCCAGTTTGTGACCTCAAGCTCAAGCGCACTACGGTTATGGAGCAGGACAATGATCCGAAACACAACAGCCAGTCCACCTCCAAATGGTTCAAACAAAGCAAAATGTAGGTTTTGGAGCGGCCTAGTCAAAGCCCAGACTTAAATCCAATTGCGATGCTGTATCATGACCTTACACAGGCCGTTCATGCTAGAAAACCCTCTAATGTGGCTGAATTAAAACAATTCTGCAAAGAAGAGTGGGCCAAAATTGCTCCACAGCAATGTGAAAGACTCATTGCCAGTTATCGCAAACGCTTGATTGCAGTTGTTGCTGCCAAGGGTGGCACAACCAGTTATTAGGTTTAGGGAGCAATTACTCTTTCACATAAAACCAGGCCGGTTTAGACAGATTTTTTTACCTTAATAAATGAAATCATCATTTAAAAACTGCATTTTGTATTTACTCTGGTTATCTCTGAGTAATAATAAAATTAGTTTGATGATCCGAGTCATTTAAGTGTGACAAACATGCAAAAAAAAATAAAAAATCAAATATAATATTATATATATATATATATATATATATATATATATATATATATATATATATATATATAGAGTGAACTAGCCACCACTGTTCTCCTAGGCTCCGGGCAGACGTCCATCATTAGGGTGAAATGCGCATAGGATGGAGCCTAGCAGTGATACCGTCACGTCAATCATGGCAAACAGAGTGGTGGTTTGTTTGAAATCTCTATATCTACACTGTCTTGCGAGTCGTTTTACCCTTCTTTTGAAATAAAGGAGGCACAAAGTTTGCTACACTATGGAGTTTTTCCATGTGATTTCTTTACTGGGCGATGTCAATTCCATTGATGCTGAAAACCATTGTCTGAGGAAGTGTTGAGTGCATAGAGAGGGTTACATATGTCCACCTGGGAGCTGACTGGTAAATGCTGAGCTTGCCAAGACTGCCATGGTTTTGGGAGTACGGTATGCGGCCTTATTACTTCTTTGGTGGGGGCACACTATATTTACTATTACAACACAGACAACCTATATGATTGCACATCTATGGGAGATTATTTTGTGTGATTATTCAATCACCTGCAGGGCCTTATTTTACATCTGTTGGATTTTCTGTTTCACAAGTTTAAATATTAGATTCACATATGAAATATTATTGTTTTTTTGTGAACACTATTTAAAGGGATGATAATTTGATCTTAAATGGACAGGATCATTTTTTAAAACACATCGGGGCAGTGCAACACAATTTTTTATTTTGTATGTGTTTTTTTTTAATTATACTGTCACAATATTGTAGCATGCAGGACCTAGCAGCAAAAGGGTCGCTGGTTCAAATCCCGACCACGACACCATCTGCCTGGAGTTTGCATGTTCTCCCTGTGGCTGTGGGCGTTTCCTCCGGGTACCCCGGTTTCCTCCCACACTCTAAAGACATGCTGGTAGGTTAATGGGATCCTGTCTAAATTGGCCCTAGTATATGTATGAATGCGTGTTAGGGACCTTAGATTGTAAGCTCCTTGAAGGTAGGGACTGATGTGAATGTACATTGTATATGTAAAGTGCTGCGTAAATTGATAGCGCTATATAAGCAACTAAAATAAAAATATAAAAATAAAAAATAAAACAAGAAAAATCACTCCAACATCTGCTTTAACTAAATGCTTTGTATATCCTTACCTATACTCATCAGTGGTTGCTAAATCTAGGATATCTTGGTCCAAAAGAAGGTACACCTACAACAAACAGTGTTAGTATTATTGGTTTTATGTTAATACAGTGAAAGGCCAGGTAAACATTAAAAAGACAAATGAATGAGATCAATTAAAATATATAAAATAAAATAAAAACTTAAAGGAATTTTGTTCTAAAATACTTGAATTTAGAAAGCATATAAAACGAATCAATTGGTTTTATTGTGCCAAAAACTTTACAAGAAACCAGATTTTTCAGTTTAGTCCCCTTTGTGACTGCACATTATCAATGTAAACATGTGGTCCCAGACCTGAGCAAAATGTATTCTTTCAGGATGCAAGTGGTTTAATCTGCTGCCCTTGTCCCAGAGTCTCGCTCATCCAAAAAACATACCATTTTGCCACCTGTGGCTTTCATGTGCTGCTGTTCTGTCAGCCACTGCTTGTCCTGGGCATCAGCTGCATACTGCAAATTTAACAAAAGAAGTATATGAGCTACAGTTAAAGAGACCACCCACTTGGAGGGTAACAAAAGAAAGCACACCCATCATTCACCACAAGACAGACATATCTTGTTCACTGGCCCATTCCATTTTTGCTAGATCACCCACTAATGATGTGATGGGGGATAACCACCTCAATACTGGGCACTTTCACCCCATTGCTTTCAGACCAATTTTCAGCTTTTAGCGCTCTCACATTTTGAATGAGAAGTGTCATGCAACACTGCACCCAAATTCAATATTTATCATTTTTTTCAAATGAATAGAGCCTTCTTTTGGTGGTATTTGATAAACACTGGGGTTTTTATTTTTTACGATACAAATGAAAAAAAAATAAAATAAATAAAAGACGGAAATTCTTTTTTAAAAATGCATTTTTCCTAGTTTTGGTTATAAGAGAACTAATTTCTCTTCATAAATTTTGAGCACCAATTATGCTGCTACATTTCTTTGGTAACAATAACCAAAATCAGTGTATATTATTTGGTCTGTGTGAAAGTTAGAGAGTCCACAAGCTATGGTAACAATGACAGATGTTGATCGGCCACAGGCGGTGATGGGGGATGTGATGGGGGACTGACAGATGTTTTGTGCCCTGTGACAGATGTGATGGAGACAGATGTTTTGTGCACTGATGTTTTATGGGGCCACTGACACGGGTTATGGGGACAGGGGTGACAGTGGTGCTTGGTGTACGGTTTGTGGGGGGGAATCTGTGACAGCTCTCATAATAAAATCATTCTTACACAGAGCTGTTACAAGGCTCCAGATTCCCCCGTCCCCCACCATGCACTAAGCTCTCACTAAGCTCGACGGGGAGCTTAGTGAGAGATCACAACAATCACAGGTTGGGGACACGCTGCGAGCACTCTTTCTGAGGACGTTTCTGAACGTCCACTCAGAACAGGGAAAGGACCACCCAGCTGTTTATGTACAGTGGCCGGATGGGAAGTGGTTAAAGTGCTATTAAAAGGTAAATTTTTATTTTTTAATCTCCACATGAAAATATTCAGAGGTAGAGAGAGAAAGGATAACGCTGTAAAATTTCATATGGCAATTGCAATTAAAGAACGGAACCGGTCCACAAACAAACAACGCTGACATCAGTGAAGACACATACTTGTAAGAAGGGGATGATAAAAGTCCAAATTACTGTTGCTTTCTAGCCCTGAATGGCAGATAAAGGAGGATTTGGTGAAATAAGGGAAAGCCTTTCAAGCAGAGTTTATGGAGGGCCCTTCATGGTAAACCAATCCTGGGCAGCTCCTGGTGTAGTGAAAAAAAATGGACTCTGCCTCCATCGATCACCCTCAGGCGAGCCAAATAAGCCATTGAATATATAATCCCAGATTCCATCATTGTCAAGGTGGCTCGCTGTTTCTGCAGTTCCACTGAGAAATCAGGGAATATTGAGACAGCCACATTCTCAAAGTGAATTTGGCCCTTTTGCCTGGCCTTTCCCAAGACTAGGTCCCAGTCTTTGCAGCTGAGCATTCTGGCAAATTAAGGAAGTGGTGCAGTACCAGGAACAGGAACGGTTGTGCTGGCACTCTATGGGCCCTTTCCACAGCAGAAGCAGGAGAAAAGTTTGCATCAGGAAAAGCATGCTTGAGCCATTTTTCCACAAAATCCCCATGATTCTGACCCTCCGCCTTTTTAGGGAGACCCACAATCCTGAGGTTAATCCATAGCAGGTGATTTTCAAGGTCATCAGCTTTCTGGCACCAGGAGGAGAGCCGTTTCTCTGCTGCCGACACCCTGCTAGGGAAAAGTGAAAAATTGTCCTCTAGAGAAGAGATTCTTCATTCACCCTCTCTCTCACTCTCTGCATGTCCTGCCTCAGCAGGCTGATATCCACCCGGATTTCATCTATTTTACCTGTGAGAGAAGTGCCACAAGAAGAGATAGCACTCAGCAATTGCGTGTTTTCCTATTCCAGGGTAACTTTACTTGCTTGCTTTCTCTGTTGTGGATGCATGTTTAGGAGTCTCTGTGGCAGCTGTCCACTGCTCCTCGTATAAAGAGGGCTGCGGCTGTCATCTTGTTTCTCGGCCTGGACAAATTCTCTCAGCCGCTCCGTGGTCATAGAGGAGCGATCCTTACTAATGGCGGTAGCTGGGATTTTGAAAGCAGCTTGCAGAACTCCCTCTAGACACGTCCAGCCATCTTAGCTGCAGCCACGCCCAAACAAAACATACTTACCTGCTCTGTGTAATGGTTTTGCACAGAGCAACCCCATTCCTCCTCTTCTCAGGACCCCACCAGCGCTCCAGGTCCCTCCCTCCTGCCCATATAGCAAGCAGCTGCTCCCCCCCCTTTTTTTTTTTCCTTCATGTATTATGTACAGACCTGTTTATGTATGTATTATGTATAATTGTTTTTATTATGTTTTTGTTTGTAAATGGATTTTGACTGAAGTATTCAGCCTTTAAGAAGCAGATGTACCAATATAACCGCAAAACATGTCGGCTTTGACTGCTTGTATATAGTGTACCTACTGTACATACTTTACTGATTTTGTGTATATTTTTCAATAATTACATATTTATATAATTTTTTTTACATTTTGTGTTATATTATACTTGTCTAGAGGTGACAGTTCAACACCCTATATCCATTTACCAACTTTCCTTATATGTTTTTATTACAAAATTATGTAAGCAGATTGCAGTTCCTCTTTAAGGAACAGAGGGACAGGCAAGCACAAGCTGCCTCACAATGGGGTTGATTTACTCAAAGGGCAGAGATTGTTCATTCAGCAGTTTCAATGTTTGATCTGCAAAGTGTATGATCACATACCTTAGTAAACAAAGTTAATTTGTATTCACTTTGAATGCCCAATCAAGTGCAAGGCAAAATTAAAAAAAAAAAAAAAGGATTTTGCCTATTAAATGTATTGGATGAGTTTGATGTGGCTGGGAGACGAATAAGCTCCAATCTGTCTCCCTGATCTACAAAAGTCTATGGGGCTCTACTGCATATGCACAGGTAACAGGTTAAATAGGATCAGCCATCCAAAAGGTAAACATCATGGCTGGACAAGGTACCAGGACTAGCCATGTATGGAGCTTTGGGGTTGGAAATGAAAGGGGGGGGGGTGACCTTCATCAGAAACGTTCAGAAAACTGTAAGTAGTAAACAAGCATTATATTTAGAATACGCTGAGGTATGGGGACACAATTTGTTGGAGACCACCAGGTGCTATGCTTTTATGCAACATATAACATTTGCTGAAGACCAAGCTAACAAAAAAAACCACAAGGGTCCTTTCACATGGGACGGATCCGTGATGGCTATATTCTTTATTGATTATACAGCTTGATATGATGCAATAATCAGCTGATTTTCTGGTGAAACTGACGTAATGCATTTTCTGCTTTAAGGTAAAAAACCTTCAGTAAGCAGCTTCCCCCCCAAGGTCTCCCCTATACTTACCTGAGCCTGAACTTGATCCAGCAATGTGCACAAGACCCAAGGCTCTCTCGGTTCTCTCCCTCTTCATTGACAGACACAGCAGCAGGAGCATGTGTGTCAATGACAGCCAGTAAAGCGGAAGTGGGGGGCAGGGCTGAGCCAAGTTCTGTATGACTTGTGGCTTGCAATGGGGGGCAATCATAGGAGAAGAGTAGCCAGGAGCAACGGCGAAGGACCTGAGAAAGGGAGGATCGGGGCTGCTCTGTGCAAAACCATTACAAAGAGCAGGTACGTATAACATGTTTGTTTTTAAGAGAAGACGCCACAAAATGCCCGCTATTACCTTTATTAGCCAGGAAATCCTTTTCTGTGCCCCTCTTGGCCCCTCCTCTCTGTCCAGTGTCCCCACACACTCGTGCGTGCTCCCTCCTGAGCCCCCCTGCTGTGTCCATGGACACGGACAGAAAGGCCCCATTCACATCGGAGCATTTTGAAGCTTGAAGCCTGAAGCTACAAAACGCTGGAGGGAAAAAAAAAAAAAAAATCAATTATTCTCTATGGAGATGGTTCACATCTCCACTCCAAAATGCTTGAAGCCAGAAGCTCCAAAACGTCTGAAGCTCAAACAGGTTCTGGAGTTCTTTTTAGGCAGATTTGGGCATTTTTCAGCTTTTTACGTTTACATAAAGAGGTGGAATTTCAGGGCCTAGTAACAAAGTGAAACTAAATCAAAAGGTGGCAGAGGAAAAACATTTCTGGCAAATAAAAGGTAACCACAAGCATCTTTTAATTTAAAACGTGCAGGTTAACTTTAAGCAAGACAGGCATCCTACCACCCAACACCTCCAATAAGACATCTTAGAGGTTCCAAATGACAAGTGAGCACTCATCCAGGTAATTCTAATCATAAGATTTTTGGATTTGGATGCCAGTGATTTTAAAATAAATTAGGTCCTTTACAACTATGTCACCTAATGATAGCATGTACTGTATGTAAATTCTCAGTTACCTTAAAAAGCTCTGGGTGTTTAGTATAAATCCGACCCCTGGTCCCTCCCATGCCTAGAGCCCTAGGAGCAAACACACAACATGTTGGTGAAAGGGTATATGGTTGGGATTAATTACAATCTATGAGAAATAACTGATATGCATCTTACTTATTGGCACGTGATCCCAGCACAAATGTCGTTTTCTCATCCAGTCTAGATGGATCCCACTAGAACAAAATAAAATAAAAAGATAATAATTATGCATGGCCAGTGTACTTCAGTACAGCTGTTATGAGCTGCATATATATAGACTTATTTCTAAAAGGTGAAGCTTCACAGCGCTCATCCTTATCCTTCTTCCTAACTAGATACAGAGTCAAGGACTTGGAATAAGCCCGGGTTCACACTATAACATGCCGCGGATCGCACAAGAGCGCTGTGCATCCCTGTTCCCCGTTTCAGGGACGAATCAGGACCGATTCTTTGGCTGAAATCGGCCCTGAAACGGAGCCAAAGACGCACAGCCACCCCGGAGATATGTGAACCAGTTCCATAGGGAGCCAGTCACATTCTTCTGCTATGCGAATTAGATGCAGGGAAACGCACATCTAATTCACATAGGTGTGAATGGGGGCTGAGTGTTTCTTGGTCAATGACTCCCCAACTAGTGAAGGAAGGGTAAAAGAAAAAAAACCCTAGCTTGAAACTGCAAACACAGGTCAGCAACCATACTACTATTCTATTAAATAATGAATTCCTGAATGAATTCCTCTGATAAAGATGGAATACATTTTGGAACCCATTTAAAAAAAAAAAAAAAAAAAAAAAAAAAAGAACTGCGCTTCTTCCTGTGGAGTAGAGTGTTGGAGCTCCTGCGCAGGTATAGGTGAGCACCCCCCAGAATGGGGACAATTGAATGGATTCGTTCAGACCCTATGCTATGTAACTTTTGACAAAAGTAATCTATAGAGAGGCTGAGCCTGCACACTTGGATGGGATGACCTCCCATGGCCTGGGAATACCTCAAATTGCCCTGCAGGGCACGAGGGCCAGAGGAGAGATTTGAGTTCTGTATCTCTATTGATAACAGGGTTTTTTTTTTTAAATATATTATGTATCTTTTTTCTCATGGATCAGTTGGCAATTGTGCTACCAAGGTATGTGCTGAAACTACTGACTGTACCCTTTTTATGAGCAATGTTTACTTGTTTCTGTAAGGGCTCTTTTGTTTTGTACTTCTACCTTGAAATTTAATAAAAAAAATATTGGAAATGAAGAAAAAAATACAAACCGTGCGGAAATACTACAAATGTTGCCAATTATGGGAATATCTTCCCGAGATCTTGCATGTTTAGCATTGCCAATTGTATGGTGTAGACGTTCCCATGAGAGAAGCAAGTGTCTTTGTGGTGCCAATAGTGCCTATTGGTGGCTTTATGCATATTATATACCGGTACATCAATATTCGTCTATGCAAAGATATGTTTTGAGGCAAATATATCTTTATTGTTTTACAATAGAACAAAGAAATAGAAAGTCAAGGCCAATTTGAGATACATAAAGATCATGGACATAATGTGCAATCAGCAAAAGATATGTTTAATTATTTGGATCTTTTTTATTTTGTTTTGGACAAGGATTGTAAGGATTAGAGCCTATGTCTGTGTTTTGCATTCCAATATAATTCTATAAGAATGCACAACCAACTTAAAGCGGTAGTACACTCTGACAATGATACCACATTTAAGCAATAGATCATTTAAATTAGTTGTTTTTAATTACAATGTCACTATTAGTATGCTCCAAAGGCGTTCTGTTAGAAATAAAGACACTTGTGATCGCTCCCTCCCACATGATCATAACTGCCGCAATCACAACTATGGTCCTGTGCAGTGCTTTATTTCCGCCCGCAGTAGGTTTCCCTGGACATAATTCCACACATGCGCATTAAACACGGCATCCACACCTCGTTTTTTCGTTTCCAGTCACTACGGAAACCTTCTACAGCGAATAGGAGCCAATCCTGTTGCAGCCTTACTCCAGAAGGAAAAAGGAGTCTCGCGGGATCTTGGGGCTGACACCAACAGTAGGAAATGACACAGCATTTTTTTGGCAGGGTCTATGCTTGCCGAAAAATTAGTTCTTATTCTTGCGCAGTAAGGAAGCGGGTAAGAGAAGAATAATAAAAAAAAAAGGCAAATTATACTATAGCCTGCTATTATTAATTTAATGAAAAATTATCAGACTGGGTATACAACTGTTTTAAGGGCCAGTTAACACGAGTGCGATGCCAGACATCGCATGTGATTCACACCACATTGCTTTGCCGATCACATGTGATGTCTGTGCTATGCAAATACAATCTGTATGGCTGAATTCACATCTCATTTGGACCAAACTCGTGAAGGACCCTTTTTTCGCACCAGAATCAGATCAGATTCTGTTATTCTGATTCACTACGCAATCAGTTTGCATGAAAAGGTTTGCAATATAGGTGCAGTGCGGATTTGCATCAAATTCGCACCACATCTAGTGAGAACCGAGCCCAAGGCAAGTAAAATGCAGATAAGGGGGGCGGAACCAGTGCGCAGCATGTGAGGAGTGAAGGGACAGAGTTCCGTCTGCAGGCTTTTGATCCTTACCTGATCCTGCAAAAGCAGCGCCCGTTTTTTGAGCTGAGCTGCTGGGGATGTGTGCTGGGACCTCTGGGGAACCTCAGAGGATGGTCAAATATGGGCCCCCCCTGGACCAAAATGCCAGGAGAATGACTAGCCCGCTTTGCCTGGGGCTCTAAAAATAGCGCTGGTGACCGGGAGGATGAGGAATGGCTGCCGCTGCAGAGACCTGTGAAGACTCCACAACCAGCTTCTCCTCCACCGGACCGGGTGAGTCCCAGACCCCAGAGGGCTCATGTTCAGAGAAGAGGGAGATCGCTGGACAGATTGAATAACTGAATAGGTAGAGCTGGCAAGGGGGGAGGAGGAGGATGAACCGTCCCTTACACAGATAACGACAGGAATACAGGGATGTCAGAACAAACTTATTGATCATTTTGGGGAACTTAAGCTGGAGTTCTCATTCATGAAACATGATATGCAGAAACTCTGGGAAAAGGCTCAGGCTGAAGACCAATCGCATTGCTTCCCTGGAAGATACTGTCAGACCTCTGGACACTGCTGCGCAGGTGACCAAGTAAACCCTTTCTGAGCACATAAAAGATGGCTGACATGGAAGACTGCTTGAGAAGAAAAAAAACAAACAAAACATACAGCTGGTGGGGTTCCCTGAGGGGGTGGAGGGGGAGACACATGAAAGAATTTTTGGAGAGTTAACTGTTCCTTAGGATTTTATACTTTAGAGTAAGAAAACATAGTGAATGCGGATGTACTTTTATATAGGATGACGTATGAGGCCAGGGGTGCCCCCAAGAAATTCAGGAAGGTAGGGTTTAGACTCCAAGAGCACACTGGAGGAAGAAGGGGCCTGTAGTAGCGTCTATAACTAGGAGCATAATCCAAACGATAGAGTTCCACCAGAGGGTGGGAGTATGAGCACAATGCATAGGCAATAAATATTGAAGTTAGAAGGATGTAGGGCATTTAAAGCTATGGTTTCTAAAATAAACGTTGGAACCCCTTGGGGGAGGGGGGGGGTTCTGCCCTAACAGAATAGGGTGATCAGGTACCTCCTTCTACAGGACATGTTGGGGAGTTCTATAAAGTGACTATACTGAGCTACGGGGTAGGGCTGGGATTCAGGACATTGTGGTCACAGACTGCTGATGGTTACATTATTATCTGGATCACTGTGGAATTCATTGATGCCTATACATGATGTAATACCTACCTGATGTCTTGTATCAAAAACTGATGCCATCAAAAGAAGCCCAAAGCCTGCTGACACAGGCCTTACTTTTATCTGTGTTTGTATATGGCAGGGTAGGAAACATAAGTAAATCTCTCCAATGGAGGGATCCAAAACAAGGGAAGAAGAGAGAACTTCTGTCAGTGATGTTTTTCTTTCTTTTGCTATCTGTACCTTTATGTCTTTATGACAACGTTATCCAAAACACAAAAAAAGTTAGCTAGTTAGTTGGAGATCAAGATGTAGCGATTTGTGACCCATAGACCAGAAGTAGTTGTGTATCTTTATAGAAATGCTTTGTAATTACTGCATATATTGGATCTTGAAATGAGCCAATTCTGTGCACCATTTTTATTTAAATAGCAAACATTAAAATTTTCATACAAAAAGCATATTCACAACTTTTCTTGTTTTTTTACCTTTGGCCCTTCACGTCGGATGGGATCGACAGTCTTGATTTTCAGCCTGTAGAGGGAAAAAAGAAAATACCAGCGGGCCATTTAATTGCATTCATCTGTAAGATGGTGCTAATGTTTGTGTTGCAAACGTTCATATTAATAATGCATTTAATTAAAAAAATACCCCAAAGCAATGGTCTGGTCAGATGACATGTCTGCAGATAAGTGTAAACAAGCTCCCCATCTATATACTCAATCCCAATGTTTCATTCAGGCTGGGTTCACACAAGTGTGAATTTGATGCGGGTTTCTCCGAATCCAATTCGCATGACAGGAGATTGTGACCGGCTCTTTATGGAGCCGGTTCACATATAGTATCTGTGGCGGCTCCGGAGCGGCTTGCACAGGAGTCCTGTGTGTCTTTAGCTCAGTTTCAGGGTCAAATTCAGACAAACATTAGGCCCCGATTCATCCCTGAAATGGAGAACAGGGACGCACTGGATCCCTGCTGCGAGCTGCATCTGTCGGCAGTGTGAACCCAGCCTACAATGAAAAATTAAAATGACCTGAAAAAGTTGGAATACTTCCCAGGGATGTCAAAAGAATAACAATGTATGAAAATGTGCACTGCAGTACAAGACCTCGCCAGTGGAATTATTAACCGTTTTGCTACGTTTACCAAAATTAAACACTATGGGGCAGGGGTAGGCAACCCCCCGGCACTGGTGCCACAAGCGGCACTCAAAGCCTTTTGCCAGCACTCAACTCCCTCCCCATCAGCAGAGCAGCGCAGGGAAGTGAGACACTAATGCATTCCAATTCCAGCATTCCCCACACCGCACCTGTACTGAGGGGGAGGCACGGTGCCCCCACACATTGTAAAAGATGGGAAACTTTGCTGTAGCTGCAATCGTCAGCTTTTGTGATGGGGAAGAGACTGGGTGCAGTTCTGCTATTGGGGGGGGGGGGGTCCCTGTTTCTAGGAGGAGGTGGCCTATTATTGGCCACCACTGCTAAAGCCAATCACAGTCCTGCTAGTGCCGCCCACAATCTGGAGGAAAATGACTCGCTTAGTTGCCACTACCAATCTCAGAAAGAAGGGATTTCACTGTGATTGAGAAAACCCCAATCAGGTGACAGTTTGTGGAATTACTGTTGATCTTCCAGGAACTTTGTTGAAATTATTCCTGAACCTTTGCGTCACTTACTACTGAACCCCTGCATTGTGTCCCTTTAAGCCACAGCCAGTATTCAGCACACTTTTTCTCAGCTGTGGGGGCCCAACTTATGATCCTGCACAGGCCCACTGCTTTCAGAAAATGCCCGACCTGAGCTCATCATTGCGCATCCATTCCAGATGCTTTTACGTGACATCCCATACAAGCAGGTGGGCTGGATGCGAGAGGTGGATCAGCAGAATGAGTGTGCCAAGACAGGTAGATAGGTCATCTCTGCTTCCTTTCACCACTATGCCTATCACGCATATCATAGATGAGAAGCAGAGTTCAGCGATGGGGCAGATGAGCTGCAGGGGAGTTCAGCGATGGGGCAGATGAGCTGCAGGGGAGTTCAGCGATGGGGCAGATGAGCTGCAGGGGAGTTCAGCGATGGGGCAGATGAGCTGCAGGGGAGTTCAGCGATGGGGCAGATGAGCTGCAGGGGAGTTCAGCGATGGGGCAGATGAGCTGCAGGGGAGTTCAGCGATGGGGCAGATGAGCTGCAGGGGAGTTCAGCGATGGGGCAGATGAGCTGCAGGGGAGTTCAGCGATGGGGCAGATGAGCTGCAGGGGAGTTCAGCGATGGGGCAGATGAGCTGCAGGGGAGTTCAGCGATGGGGCAGATGAGCTGCAGGGGAGTTCAGCGATGGGGCAGATGAGCAGGGGGGTTCAGCGATGGGGCAGATGAGCAGGGGGGTTCAGCGATGGGGCAGATGAGCAGGGGGGTTCAGTGTTAGGATCAAAGAGAAGGTAATTTAGTAGTGAAACAGAAGATCATCGGTGGAGCCGATGTGTAGGGAGGTACAGTGGTGGGGCAGATGAAAAAAGGGGGCAATTGATGGAGCAGATGAGCAGCAGGGTTACAGTGGTGGGACAGATGTGCAGGAGGTACAGTAGTGGGAGGGATCACATGGGGGTTACAGTGGTGGGACAGATGAGCAGAGGGTTACAGTGGTGGGTCAGATGAGCAGGGGGGTTACAGTGGTGGGGCAGATGAGCAGGGGGGACAGTGATTTGAGGTGTGACGTTGCAGGAATTGGGGCTGATCTGAGGTGTGAGAGTGCAGGATGTTAATTTCTCACTACTAAAGTAGTTCACAGCATTTAGTTTATAAAAAATCCTTTTCGTGATTGAGAGTGTGAAGTTGACATTTTTTTTGTTATAAAATCGGCGAGCGCGATTTCTTTAAAAATATTTTTCCGCGCACTGTGCTCAAAAGGTTGCCTACCCCTGCTATGGGGCATAGTTATAAGCAGTGAACATTACGTTCAAATATTCACTCCAGGTGTATCCTCCTGGGGCATGCGTTTTAAATTACATTGATCACTTCACCTGCAATAAATGTTTGAGGAATGTCACATACATGTCTGCACATTTTAATATAAGGGAAAAAACAAACACAATTCCAAACTGAAAATGAAAGGGACAATCCAGCCAAAACTTACGGTAGACATAAGATTCTAGCCATTTCTCAGAGTTGGAGTTTAAAAGGGGCTTTTTGATGAGAAATGTAAATACCATTTCTCCGAGACACACATGTGGACCCCAGGTTAACAGAAAATAACTCTGTAATTACAATGCCACCTGCTGCTGAAATACAGTACTGCAAAGGCAGTTTTGTTTAGAATCCATTTCATTTCAAAAGGACGGAACCTGGGAGGAACAGGGACAGTGAGGAAATTCCCCTGCTGTATTCTAAATAGTAGTGTGCATTAGAAGAACCTCCATATTACTGTGTGAAAATCCAAAATAAACCTTTGAGGTGGCAGCTTTGCCTTCTTGTATACTCCATTGGTTTTGTTTCTCGCACGTGCTGGTTTGTGGCCCTGGGGGCTCAGTCCCATGGGATTAGGGACCGGTGGCTGCAATTGGAATGCCACACACGTCAGGGGTATGAAAATTACATTTGGTTTGTTGATATGAGAAATTATGTTTTTAGAGGTTATTGCTTGTTATTTATGTTCTTGTCAATAGTGTATAATTATTGTTATATGTGTTATCATAGATTCAAACTCCTGAAGAAGCGGAATTTTTAGCGGTCAGATGCATAAAGATTTTTGGTGACATCTCTACCTCCCTCTGCTTGACCTGTGGAAAGTCCATCTAAAAGAGATACCTGCTGGTAGCCCAACAAGGGCAGTATTATTGGTAAAAAAAAAGCATTGAGATATTCAAGGGTGGATATATGATACATAGGGATATAACCAATCCATCTGCTATTAAGATCAGATTTTAAAACTGGATTGTGTTTGTTCTTAATACATTGATTTTACGACATTGTATAAATAAAATACATTTGCTTTAAATGAAATTTCTCATTAATAAACTCATTTATATTGGTGCTGTAAAAAAAAAAATCTAAGTGCTGAAATATTAGTAGTTTCATATAAAATATGGGATTTCTTTTTAACTGGAAACACCTTCAGGGGAATCTATTACCCACTCTGCTTTTAGCTGCTATTTGAAAGCCCAGCAATGACAATTATACATCCAAGGAGACTTCAGGAGGGGAGGAGGGGGTTTTCTCAGCCAAGTACATCCACCTGTCTGTATGCCTAAGCTAAGGGCAGATGGATTTTTGGAAGTAAATACTACGTAGATCATCAGCCCTTACTGAAAATGGCCGTGTCTAGAAATGTCAGGGGGGTAGGGGGCAGGTTCTAAGTGATTTCTCAGCAAACTAAAACATGGAGACATGGGTGGATGGATAGATGGGCGACTTGGCTTTGAACAACAACAATGAATTAAATAGTGCTTTTGGTTTGTGGTGCTCAGATACAGCGTAGTTCTTCTATCAAAAATTTAAAAAAACGGCTTGCGTTGGTCTTTAATTCAGGAAATCCTTGCTGATCACACCTGAAATAAAATGAGACTAAATAGCCAATAAAAGAACATGATTCAGATAAAATCTAGGCCATAAATTCTCATATTACTACTTGTACTTACGATGCGAGTCCTAAGGAATTTCGGTCATTGTGGGAGCTCAGTACAGGGGGGCGCCCTTTTCTCTGCGAGAAAGACAGTCTTTAGATAAGGCTTTCTAGTGTAGACTAAATTACAGTATGTATTACTCTAAAGTCATACTAACCTTTTTGGGTATTGGACTCCTTCGCATGTTTGACTCCTCATCTATCTGCCTTGGTCGCTGAGCCAAAAGACAAGGAAAAAAAGAAACTCAGATGCTACCAACTACTCAAAACATTTTATCATATTCTTAAAACAATAAAACTTTTTTAGGGTTATATATTCCTAAATCTGAGCACAACTAGTGGTTTATTAAACTAAACATAACCAAGGTGTAGGCGCAATAAACTGATCCATAACTACCAAAATTAGCCAGATAGAGAGATATATAGATTATATATCACACACACACACACACACACACACACACACACACACACACACACACACACACACAGAGCATCTCACAAAAATTAGTACACCCCTCTAATTTTGTAAATATTTTATTATATCTTTTCATGTGACAACACTGAAGAAAGGTCACATTGCTACAAATGTAAAGTAGTGAGTGTACAGCTTGTATATTTGCTGTCCCCTCAAAATAGCTCAACACACAGCCATTAATGTCTAAACCGCTAGCAAAAAAAGTGAGTACAGCCCTAATTGAAAATGTCCAAACTGGGCCCAAAGTGTCAATATTTTGTGTGGCCACCGTTATTTTTCAAAACTGCCTTAACCCTCTTGGGCATGGAGTTCACCAGAGCTTCACAGGTTGCCACTGGAATCCTCTTCCACTCCTCCTGACGACATCACAGAGCTGGTGGACCTTGCTCTCTTCCACCTTCCGTTTGAGGCTGCCCCACAGATGCGTAATGGGGTTTAGGTCTGGAGACATGCTTGGTCAGTCCATCACCTTTACCCCTCAACTCCTTTAGCAAGGCAGTGGTCGTCTTGGAGGTGTGTTTGGGGTCGTTATCACGTTGGAATACTGCCCTTAGGCCTAGTCTACGAAGGGCAGGGATCATGCTCGGCATCAGTATGTCACAATACAATACATGTTGGCATTCATGGTTCCTTCAATGAACTGTTCCCCAGGTGCCAGCAGCACTCATGCAGTCCCAGACAAATGACACTCCCACCACCATGCTTGACTGTAGGCAAGACACACTTGTCTTTGTACTCCTCACCTGGTTACCACCACACACGCTTGAGACCAATTTAACCAAATTAGTTTATCTTGGTCTCAGACCACAGAACATGGTTCCAGTAATCCTTGCCCTTAGTCAGCTTGTCTTCAGCGAACTGTTTGTGGGCTCTCTTGTACAACATCTTTAGAAGGGGCTTCCTTCTGGGACGACAGCCATGAAGACCAATTTGATGCAGTTTGTGGTATATGGTCTGAGCACTGACTGGCTGACACCCCCCACCCCTTCAACCTCTGCAGCAATGCTGGCAGCATTCATACATCTACTTCCCAAAGACAACCTCTGGATATGATGCTGAGTACGTGCACTCAACTTCTTTGGTCGACCATGGCGAGGCCTGTTCTGAGTGGAATCTGTTAAACAGCTGTATGGTCTTGGCCACTGTGCTGCAGCTCAGTTTCAGGGTCTTGGAAATCTTCTTATAGCCTAGGCAATCTTTATGTAGAACAATTCTTCAGATCCTCAGAGAGTTCTTTTCCATGAGGTGCCATGTGTGTAACTTCCAGTGACCAGTATGAGATAGAGGTGTGCATCTTCACTCACAATTCGATCCAATTACGATTATCTGGTCAACGATTCGATTCTATTTCGCAATGCACCATGATTACCGATGAACTCCCACTTCCACTTGGGCCATCTAGGGGGCCCTTCCTCCCTACAATCTCCTGAGAAACATCACAGGTCCCAAAAGATTGCACAGCCATTCAGCACAGCAGTGAGACATACGCACCTGGCTGTGAAGCTGCAAGCTGTCCACAGTAATATTGCCAGCGCCATGGACAGGCGGGGGAGAGAAGGGAAGGTTTGGGTGGCCACGTCGCTGGATTGTGGAACAGGCAAGTGTCTTATCAAAAAGTCAGAACATACACTTTTTTTTGTAGCCAATGACTTTTAATAAACAAAAATTGATTGGAACTCCACTTTGAATAAAAAATAACCTCACTCCCTTAACCCCTGCAGCCCTGGAATATTTGGCTGCTGAATGACCAGGCCATTTTTTGCAATTCAGCGCTGCGTTACTTTAACTGACAATTCTGCGGACATGCGACGTTGTGTCCAAACAAAATTGATGTCCTTTTTTTTCCCCACAAATAGAGCTTTTTTTTGGTGGTATTTGATCGCCTCTGCGGTTTTTATTTTTTGCGCTATAAACAAAAAAAAGTGTCAATTTTGAAAAAAAACTATATTTTGTACTTTTTGCTATAATAAATGTCCCCATTTTTTTTTAAAAAAGCTAATTTTTTCTCAGTTTAGGCTGATATGTATTCTTCTACATATTTTTGGTAAAATAAACCAAAATCGCTATAAGCCTATATTGATTGGTTTGCGCAAAAGTTATACCCCGTTTCCCCTAAAATAAGACCTAGTGTGATTGTCGATGATAGCTGCAATAAAAGCCCTACCCCCCAAATAAGCCCTAGTTAAAGTCCTTGTAGGTCTTCTTTTCAGGGTAGGGCTTATTTTTGAGGAAACAGAGTAGGGCTTATTTGGGTGGTAGGGCTTATATTGCAGCAAACACAGACAATCACACTAGGTCTTATTTTAGGGGAAACAGGGTAGAGTCTACAAAATAGGGGATAGATTTATAGCATTTTTATTATTACAATTTTTTTTTACTGGTAATGGCAGTGATCTGCAATTCTTATCGGGACTGCGACATTACGGAGGACACGTTGGACAATTTTGACACATCTTTGGGAACACTGGCATTAACACAGCGATCAGTGCTATAAAAATGCATTGATTACTGTATAAATGTCACTGGCAGGAAAGAGGTTAACACTAGGGGCAATCAAGAGGTTAACTGTGTTCCTTATGTGTGTTTTTAACTGTAGGGGGAGGGGACCGACGTAGAGGAAATTACAGGTCATGGTTCCTAGCTATTAGGAATGCACGATCTGTCACTCCTCACATAACAGAACAGAACGGGGATTTGTGTGTTTACACACACACACGTCCCTGTTCTGCTTCTCGTGCCCGCGATCGCTAGTGGCCAGCGGTCATCGCGACCATCAGCCACGAGCATAGATACTCCCTATGTGACTGCCCGGCCCACCTCTCTGCTCTCACGTCTCTCCTGATGTCATCAGGGAATTCTCAGCCCGCCCGCCTCTCTTCTGATTTGATACAGACAGTCAGCAGGCAGGGCTGAGAATTCTCCGCTGACATCAGGAGAGATGTGAGGCGTGAGAGGAGAGCTGGAAGTGAGGAGAGAGGTGGGCCGGGCAGCCACATGAGCAGCATGGATTGTACACAACAGGGGATATGTTCGGAGTGCTCTGCCGGGAGGGGCGGGGCAATGACATCACCGGTAATTGATTTCTTAGGGTCCCAAGCATCGATGCAGCATCGGGGACACCCAAATCGCGATGCAGAGATTAATTTCAGCACCCCTAGTATGAGAGAGTGAGAGATAACACCAAATGTAACACACATGCTCCCCATTCACACCTGAGACCTTGTAAAACGAATGAGTCACATGATACCGTGGAGGGAAAATGGCTAATTGGGCCCAATTTGGACATTTTCACTTAGGGGTGTACTCACTTTTATTGCCAGCTGTTTAGACATTAATTCCTGTGTGTTGCGTTATTTTGAAGGGACAGCAAATTTACACTGTTATACAAGCTGTACACTCTCACTACTTTACATTGTATTAAATTGTCATTTCTTCAGTGTTGTCACATGAAAAGATATAATAAAATATTTACAAAAATGTGGAGGGTGTACTCACTTTTGTGATTATATATATGTCCAGGGATTGCTGCACTTAAAATGTATTAATTCCACATGTAATAAATTACATACCTTTTCATGTCTTTCCAAATAAGAGTTTCGGGCTACAAAGCTTACGCCCTTCTTTAGATAGGAACAAGATGTATACTGACATTCTCGCTTCATTTATATTGTTACATTTTACACCAGAAATCGATTAGGCATCAATTAATCAATACAAATTATCATAATTAATTTTCATCCTACATTTCAGAAATAGACAACTGGGACCGGTCCCCAACTGGTCCTCAAAACAGAGAAAGGAAAATATGGGACTATTGTAGTACAGGTTTAAACAGAGTTCCTAATAGACCCACATCGAAAATTGGAGGCTACAATTTCTCTGGAAGAAGCGGCTTTGATACCGCAAAACGAATTGGGATATGTCACCTGTGAACAATCATGTGATCTTCCCATCTTGGGGATTATTATACTGGTGATATTCATTGTGTGTTCTTCATGCAATATTTTATGTACCTATAAATGTCTTGCTTGATTTTATATTGATTTAATAAAATTCCACAATGTTCATACCTATGTGAATCCATTCCTGTACCACAATAGTCCACATTTCCCTTTCTTTGTTTTGAGGACCAGTTGGGGACTGGTCTCTCAAATTGTCTATTTCAATCGACTTGGATGATGGTACTTGGTTAACCCATGTACAATTCTCTACCTTTAGGGGTTATTTCAATTCTAAACTCCAGACAAATGGCTCAACGAGATGTAATCACACTCCAATTACACATAAAAGGTTCCATTTATTCTATTATTAAAACATACAAATCCATTAACAAATGTCCACAAAAAAAAATATGAAAGTTTATTTTCCATTTCATCTAAATGTTTATCTCCGTCTTCACTATTAGCAACAATTCTATTTACCTTAATTAGCTGACTGGGAATTGATTTGAAAAAAAATTGGAAGTACAATGGATAAATAGATTGGATACTTATACAACCTACGAGGTTTAAACTTGGATTTTGACTTGCATTTATTTCTATAGACCACTAAAATTAGGTTTCATGTATATAGATGATTTGAATGCATTATTTTTAATTATATATATATTATATATACACACACACACACACACACACATATATGGATTTGTATGTTTTAATACTAGGATAAATGGACCTTTTTTTTTTATGTGATTGGAGTGTAGTTACATCTCGCTGAGCCATCTCTCTGGATTTCTGGTGTGAAATGTAACAATATAAATGAAGTGAGAATGTCAGTATACATCTTGTTCCCATCTGAAGAAGGGCGTAAGCTTTATAGCCCAAAACTTTTATTTGGAACGACATGAAAAGTATTTAATTTATTACATGAGGAATTAATAAATTTGAAGTGCTGCAATCCCTGGACTTTTTCTTTATATATGGCCTTTGGGAAGGCTTGATTGCTGGCACTAGTATATATATATATATATATATATATATATATATAGCTCTGTATTATCCTTGGTTGATTCTTTGACAAAGGAGCACACCTTTCACTCCATTCACAGTGCGCATGCTTGGGAACGTGTTGTACGACGCCCGGTGGCGCCACCACACCCAGTGCTGTGGTCCAAGAGTGCTCCAGCCCTCAGTCTCTGCCCTCCACCTCACGTAGATGGTTTCTAGAGTCGAGACAAGCGGCAGCGGCGCACAAATAGAGACAGATTATAACATGCTTATTTGTATCCACTGAAATGTGAGTTGCTAATTTTGTTGCTCTTAACAGTAAATTTACCTAAATGTCTACACTTGGAGTGTCTTTTCCCTTCTCTACATGGATTGGTGGTTGCTTCTGCTCCCTACAAGAGTCTTGCCCTGAGTGGATGGACACTTGCTCATAATACTGGGACTCATTATTGAACTTTTTAACCCTGGAAGTGATCACCACATTGTGAATTTTTTAACTTTAATTGTTATTGGCTGATCAAGCACAGTGCAGTACATTGTTAGTGAAATTAAGCAGGAGCCAAGGCCAAGTTATGGCACCAAAGGGTTGTTTTTTTTTTTTCTTAAGGACAGGCCTCAGATTGTTTGAACACATATAGAGAATGGATAATTAATGGTTAAAGTGAATAAATGTAACCATGATGTGCTTGTGATAACCTGACCCACAACAGAAAGGTACTTGAGAAACGCAAATGGGGTATACTGTATTTATTCAGAGTGTAACTGCGCTGTTAATTGCACTTCCCCAATTCTGCTCCCATCCTAATCGTCATCAGCAAACTTGCAAAAATATTTTCTAACACTCAATGCCAGGAGGCAACAAGGACAGTAATAGTAGTCTATGTCTTTTGGCAAGGTTCATGCTCTGGTTGGAAAAAAAAAAATCACACCAGAGCGGCAAATACAGTCTTGGCTGTAAACAATGAAGAAATATATATGCAGTGTTGTTGCAGTCAGGGTACACAGGCAGTGAAGTATACCTGAAATTTTGGTTACTCTTAAAGAGGAAGTAAGCCCTGATGGGTTTTACTGCCTCTTTATTTCCCTGCAAAAGTAAAGCATAATGGGTAACTATGCATCGCATAGTAGCTCATTATGTGTCACTTACCTGAAACCGAAGCCCACAATGTCACCTCTGTCCCCACTAGCAGCGAGTGTCCATCTTCACCCCTCTTCCTTCCGGGGGCCGCGAACTCCGTCTCTGTGACTGATGTCGCATGATGTCACTCCCACGCATGCACACGGGAGCAGTCAGTCACGGCATGACCCCCTTTAGAAATGGCACGATCTGCCCTTTCTAAAGCGCGCATGTGCCGTAGACATCAGGGCATTGCTTTATTGCAAATATCTCCTAAACCGTGGAGGTTTAGGAGATATTTCCAGCACCTACAGGTAAGCATTAATATAGACTTACCTTGAGGTAAAAGTAGTTGTACAGGGTGTACAATCACTTTAATCCAAATAAGAAATCATCTTACCTTCATTATGGGAACCTCCATGGCAGTCTTCATTATCTTTTTGTCTGTAAAGAGACCCTTAGCCTAAATAAGATAAGAAAGAGGACCAGTTAAACCAAAAAAAATAAAGGTAAATATCCAGCAACAAACTTGATTTTATTGAATCACCTGCTCAAGACAACTGCGGCATGTGTCACGGATTAGCTGCTCAGGGTCTACCTGATCCCCAACATTTTCTCTCACATTCAAAGCAGCTTTCTGAAAGAACTGAAAAAAAGCAATAGAAATTAGTGAAAAATACTAGGACATCACTGAACAACTCTTTAAAGTGATCCTTGCTATTCAATTTGCTACCCCATTTTACCAGTGCATAGAGGATGATGCAAGCTCTTTCTTGCCCTCTCCCCATATCACAACTCTCTAGTAGGGATGGTCCTGATGTTCAAGTCGAACACAAGTATGTTCGCTGAATAGCGAATATAGGGTGTTCGCGGCAAATTCGAAAGCCGCTGAATACCCTTTAAAAGTCTATGGGAGAAATCAAAAGGGCTAATTTTAAAGGCTTATATGCACAGTATTGTCTTAAAAAGCGTTTGGGGACATGTATCAATGCAAATTTTTTTTTTGAAAACTGGAAAACTGACGTTTTTTTCAGGAGCTGTGATTTTAATAATGCTTAAAGTGAAACAATAAAAGTGTAATATTCCTTTAAATTTCGTACCTGGGGGGTGTCTATAGTATGCCTGTAAAGCGGGGCACGTTTCCCGTGTTTAGAACAGTCTGACGGGGAAATGACATTTCTTAAAGGAAAAAAAAAAGTAGGGGGGGAGGCAGATCGTAGGCAGCTTGCGGCTTTTTTTTTTTTTTTTGGTCCATCAGAAGAAGACGACTCCGTGGGACAGTTTTATTTTTTTAAATAAAAGAATTGTCTTAAGGCGTGTAGTGTCTCTCTTTTTTTATTTTATTTTATTTTATTTTTATCATTTTCACACATTTTTTTTTAAATTGTAGGGGTACATTTTTACCCAGTTACCATTTCATACAGGGGGGGGGGGGTGGGATCTGGGGATTCGCTTGTTAAAGGGGGCTTCCAGATTCAGATAAGCCCCCGCCCGCAGACCCCCACAACCATCTGGCAAGGGTTGTGGGGATGAAGCCCTTCTCCCCATCAACATGGGGATAAGGTGCTTTGGGGGGGCCGCTACCCCAAAGCACCCTCCCAATGTTGAGGGCATGTGGCCTCATACGGTTCAGGAGGGGGGGGTGCTCTCTCGTCCCCCCTTCTTTTCCTGTGGCGTGCCAGGTTGTGTGTTCGGATAAGGGTCTGGTAAAGATTTTTGGGGGGACCCTAAACCATTTTTTTTTATTTATTTGGAGCAGGGTTCCCCTTAAAATCCATACCAGACCTGAAGGGCCTGGTATGGAATTTGGGGGGACCCCCACGCATTTGTTTTATTCTTTAATTTTGGTTCGGGGTCCCTTGGTGGGGGAAACCCATGCAATTTTTATCAATTAACTTTTATGTGTATTGCCGGACCGCCAATTCATTATACCCGCGAGTAGTTTTAGTGTTCGTGTTCCTGACTTTAACACAAATTTTTTGCCTGTTTGCATATTCTGGTGCAAACCAAATGGGGGGGGGGGGGGGGGGGGTGTTCGGCCCATCCCCACGCTCTAGCAATCCCTAGACGGCAGCTGTAAAACTAGAAATCATCATTACATTCAGATGTCAGATAGGGAAGACTACATAGTCTACCTGTGTAGCAGGTCTACCCAAAAACGATGACATTTCCCCTCCTTCATCAATTGGCTGGAATTAATTTAATATTCTATTGACTGAACTTTTACTGTCATGGCATAGCAGTGAGGTGTCAGCCAAAAAGAAAAAGGATTCCAACCAATATTGTACAGAGGGATAATGTCACTATATCTGGGAAAACTTCAGAAGTAAATTAGCTTCTCCAATATACAGATATTCAACAATTATTCTCTCAAAATTATTATTTTACCTCTAACTTGTGATGGGAATCAAAGTGGTTCTAAAACCTTAAGGTTTTCCCCCTAATGCATTCTATGCATTAAGGTGGAAAACCTTCTGTGCTGCAAAATCCCCCCCCCCCCCCCCCCCCCCCTTCACTTAATTGAGCCTGATCTGATCCAGTGATGTGCAGTTCTCGCCACTGTCTCCCTCTTCCTTGGGCAGATCGATAGCAGCGGGAGCATGGCAAATGCTGTGCTGAGCCGCCCACTCTGTCAATAGACACAGACAGGGAGGCTTTTAAGCACGCACACATGGATGCCCCCATGGAAAGTCGCTTTCCATGGGGGCACCCATGTGTGCGCGCTTAAAAGCACTTGCCAAAGAGGAAGAGCCTGGAGGTCTAGCGGGGGACCCCAGAAGAAAATGATTGGGGCTGCTCTATGCAGAACTATTGCACAGGTAAGTATGGCATGTTTATTATTTCAATAAAAAAAAAAAATATGAAGCTTTATTATATTTAGTGTAATAATTTATGTAAAGCCGTATATCCAAATCCTGTGGACATATACACTTTGTTTATTTATTGTTTTTCATTTAAAGTTGTATTGTTGGTAGTTTCCATGTGTGATGTAATAACCCACTTAATTTGACAGCCATTCCTAGTACGAAGCAATGACTGACTAACTGAAAGAGCATTGAGACCCCAGTTCATTTGGGGAGCATCTTCATGCCCATGTTGTTCAAGTTGTAAATCGTTTGTGTTAACTGGTCAGGTAGAAAGTCAGAACATTTTCATGCAAATGCAGCATTAAAGTGGATGTAAACACGATTCATGAAATTTGACCAATGTCACATATATCTGTAGTGTTTTCTCATCTCTCGCCAAAGCACTAAGTCCCGTGTGTTTGTGGGAGGTTGCTATAAATAGATTAGCAGAGAGCTTGACTTGTCACAAGATAGCTCTGAAAGTATCTTCGTTCTTCTCCCAATGTGGAGGAGGGGGTGTGCCTTTCCTCCAATCAGCTGTCTCCCAGTGTAATCCAAGCCTTCTCTCACAGCGCAGAATGAGGAAGTGAAAATTCCAACATGATGTGAGAATTCTAAAGAATATAGCAAGATGAAGACAGCAGATATACATGTAAATCTTATGTAGGGAGATTTGTTGCATCTCTGTGTATCATCAGAGACTGTTCACTTCACTTGGTATATGTGAGGGTTTACAGTCACTTTAACCCCCTGGCAATCCAAGCCTGAAGCAGGAAGCAATCAGTCTTGAGCTTTTCCTGGTTCAGCAGCTGCAAGAGAAATTCAGTTAACGATAGCCCACCAAGTCCTTTCTGCTGTGCTTTATAAACCAATAATTGCACTTCTGCCCCAGATCATGGGTTCAATTTTAAAACTCCAAGCTTTGTACCAACTTCAGCCATCAGCTTGCTTTTAACCCCTTACTGCCATGACCTACTCCACACACGGCTAACTGGCTACCTTTAGGAAGAAAGCTGTGAAGTATGGCTTAGGTCATGGAAAGCCTTAAAGAAGCATCCTGCAGACAGCACTTACCTTCATGTACTTATTAAAAACATTCTGAATTTCCTCATTAATGCTTGGTTGTAGAACAGCACGAAGAAGATCCATGGACACAGCTGGGTCAGTAAAACTGCAAAATATAATGAGAATTGCAAGACATGACTAAATAGCAAAAACAAGACTATTTGACTTATTTTATAAGACAAAAAGCAAGTTTGCAAACAACAAGGGTTTGGAATTTACTATCTAGACTACAGTTGATAAAATCTGAAAGGCTTTTGCAAGTAACCACACTGTGCAAGGATTTTAGAGCTCAACTCCCATCAAACAGTTAAAACACAAATGAAATAAACATAATGGAGCGGTTTTACTTGACAAAGGATTTGCATTTCTGTCCATCTGTAACATAGTCCTGAGATTTACATCGCTCTGCCACACGGCCCTGTCTTGTCTGGCAGGGTATGAGATCGATTTTTCTCTGATGGATTAATTTTGAGGGACAGGCTGGGACCACTCCCTTGTCCTCCCCTCTTGGTGGTATCATAATGGTCTCATTGAAGCAATGCTTGTTTGTCAGTCTAATGTACTGCATTATGCCACAGATAACTGGTAGGCTGTAAACACTGGATTGTTCCTTTGTTTTTTTGTATTCAATTGTATATTTAAACATAAAATAAGGGTACCTTCTGATTTTAAAAATAAGTAACAATTAATACAAAGCTGCAATAATGTGTGCCTTTTTGTAGCTGGAGTCCAGCTTTAATACACAGCCATTAGCATGGAAACAGATAAAATGTACACAAAACTAAATTCTTGGCTATTTAGTTTTTCACCTAGATAAAACGTGAATACACCAAACTGTGCACTAGAACACCCACGCCGTAAGAACTAGAAGAGCAACAAAAAAAAAACCGTCAATCCAGGGTAACCCAATTTTTGGGGAAAATATAAGAGATAACGGGGGTTATTTACGAAAGGCAAATCCACTTTGCACTGCAATTGCTTTAAATCTAAGGGGTAGACCAATTAGTGGAAGCTCTGCTGATGATTTTATCATCCAATCATGTGCAAGCTAAAATGCTGTTTTTTTTATTTTCCTTGCTTGTCCCCCTCGGATCTAGAGCGACTTTACTTTCAAGTGCACTTGCAGTGCAAAGTGGCTTTTCCTTTACTAAATAAACCCCAATGTTACGCCGAGTAAATAGATACCAAACATGTTTTAAAATTGTATGCACCTGTGCAATGGCAACAAACGGCGTACATTTTACTATCCATAGACAATGCTTTAAAAGCCTTTACAGATTACCATTTTCGATCTACAGAGGAGGTTTTTGAATTTCTGCCCATGATCTTACATTTGCGGTGATATCTCATGTGTGGGGCAATCACTGTTTGCGTGCATGCAGGACTGACGCACGTGTTCACCTTTGCGCCCTTTTTTTTTTTTTTTTTTCCACTGTTCCTTTAAAAAAATAAAAATTTATATCTCTTTTATTGCTGTCATAAGGAATGTAAACATCCTTATGACAGTAATAGGCATGCGACAGGTACTCTTTATGGAGCAATCTGGAGTCAATAAGACCCCAAACCTCTCCTCTGCCCTTGAAAGCATAAAAAAAAAAAAAAAAGGATCTGTGTTTTCAAATGCTTTTTATTTTATTTTATTTTTTTTAAATTACGCCATTGACATCCAGGCAAACTGAAAGTAATGTCAGGTCATCCCTTCCAGGTTACCATGGTAGAGGGCCGATCAAAGCCAATCAGCCTTTGGCTTTCCAACCAGCCAGATTAAGGATAAAAGGTTCCCTTTAATTCTGTATGTGTATAGTTTGTGTTCTCATACAGACATTTTGAATGACCTAGTGGAACAATCCTAATCAATAGGAAAAGTTTAACTAACTGGCAAAAACCAGCAGAAGAGGCACAGCTATGCTATCTGAGAATGCAGTGACCAATGCAAGAAGAAAAAAAACTGACACTTATTCACTTAAAATACAAAAATATTTCAGTATATATTAGCTTTATTTGGCTCGTTCTCCTACCTGACTGATACATGAGCACGCCGTCCTCTGCGCTGAACCTGACGATGTTTAATCATAATGTTCCAGGGGCTCTGAGAAATTAAAACAGCCATTGTCAGTTTTTACTGAAATCCAAAATAAATAAAACTATGAGACATGCACAAATTAAGAGAGATGTACAAATAACGAAATCCTATCAACATCTACAGCTGCTATAATATGTCCTTCTTCTCACATTACAAATGAATCTGCTCTTGTGCCCTCACTTGCCTTCCTTCGCAAAATCATAATTAAATTCAGCAAGCAGGATATCCATCCAAAAATTTAGCAGAGAGATTTATGTGCCCAAAATATGTTGGCATAAAAGTCCAACACCAAAACTTTGTTTTTTTTAATTTAAATTCTACAAAAAAAAAAAAAAAAAAACTACTAACAAACATGTCTATACTTACCTGCTCTGTGAAATGAGATTGCACAGAGTGGTTACAAACCTCCTCTTCTCAGGTCACCTGCCGGCATGCTCCTGGGCCATCCTCTGTCCAGTGCCCCCATGGAAAGCAGCTTCCCATGGGGGCACTCATACGTGCTCGCTCCCGAGCCCCTCTGTTGTGTCCAGAGGGAGGTTGGAGGTATATAACCTCTTTAAGTGTAACTGTACCTTTGGCCTGAGCCCAGCTCCCCATTAAAGGATAAGTTCACCTTTAGGAGTATGTTATTTAAGGTTTTACATGCTCCTATGCACCCACCTCAAGCACTCCCCTCTCTGTGACCGGGGGGGGGGGGGGGGGGGGCAGGCAGGGGTGCAATCCTACAGTTGGCAACTCAAAAAACTGAAGCCAGACACAGGCAGGCAACTAGCATTTTAGATTGAAATCTGCAACTGCAGCTACCCTTTTACTTTTAATACAGCTTTAATGTATAGATCATTTTGTAGCCTTGTCAAACCTTTGCCTAGCTTCACATTGTCTGAAAAACATTTTATTTTTAGTTGTCATTTTAGGTCTGAAGTCACCTAGCTTGGCTTATATGCAGCCTGTGTTTCCACCCTTCTATCTTTTAGGGCTCACTCACACTGTCTTGTGACCTGTGATTTTCTGCATTGGATGAATACAGGTCACTTCTAGAGCACATAGAAAACAGTCTTTTTTTTTTATGTGCACCGTTTACACCACAATGCTGGTGTGATCGGAAGTGCACACAGAAGTGCAATGCATTGTGCTACTATGCAGTAGCACAAATTAAGTGTCACCAGTTGACAATTTAAATAAAGTTGGAAACGAAAACAAAGCAAGTGGTGTGATGTGCTGACATGCACTTGTGATCAGTTCTGACACCAGCCTTTTCCCTCTTACACTGAAGCAGGTAAGGGAAGAGCTTACATTCCAAGGTTCCTAACTCACATTTATACATACACATGCTAGGGCCAATTTAGACAGGAGCCAATTAATATACCAGTATATCTTTGGAGTGTGGGAGGAAACCGGAGTACCCAGAGGAAACCCACAGGGAGAACATGCAAACTTCAGACAGGTAGTGCCGTGGTTGGTATTCGAACCGTCGTCCCTAGTGCTGCCAGGCAGAAAGGCTGGTTTCACATGGGCAGTGTGATTAGGTCAGTTTTTCAGGGGGTCCTGATCAGACCAGCCATTGTTCTCTATGGAGCAGGGGATGTCAGGGGACACCTGCCAGCATCCGAGCTGATCCTGTCTGCCAAAAACAGACGGATGAAGATCCATTCCCCATCTATCTGATGGATCGGATCAGATTGATGACAGTCGGATGGAAACGGACAGGCAGTCCATTTCCATCTGACAGCCCCATAGAAAACAGAAGAGCTGTGTTCGGACTGCATAGTGGAGCAGACACGGACCTTTCATCCGTCTGCTCAGCAGGGATCAGCAGAGAGATCCGCTGTTGAGCAGGCGGGTGCACATTAAAGAGGCTGTAAAGTTTCAGTTTTTTTTTTTTCTTTTTTTAAAACACACGTCATACTTACCTCCGCTGTGCAGTTGGTTATGCACAGATTGGCCCCAATCCTCCACTTCTGGGGTCCTACAGTGGGGCTCCTGGCTCCTCCTCTTCTCGAGTGTCCTGTCCAAGAAGTGCTCTCCTATGGGACACCCGTGCAGGTCTGTTCCCGTGTCCTGTTGCTGTGTCTGTTGACACAGACAGCAGGATTCGGCTCTGCCCCCAGCGCCCGAGTCATTGGATTTGATTGACAGCAGCAGGAGTCAATGGCTGCTGTGCTATCAATTTATTCAATCAGGACATGAGACACAGGCTGGAGCTGGTGTGCTGGTTCCTGTCACAGGAATTATGGGGCTCAGGTAAGTATAAGGGGAGCGCTGCTGCAGTAAAGAAGGTTTTTCACCTTAATGCATAGAATGTATTAAAGTGGGAGTTCCACCCAAAAATGGAACTTCTGTTTTTTGGAATCCTCCCCCCTTCCGGTGTCACATTTGGCACCTTGCAGGGGGGAGCATATACCTGTCTAATACAGGTATTTTGCTCCCACTTCCGGGCATAGATACCCGAGCCATCCGTGGGCATCTACGCCACTTCAGACGCCTTCTCCATCCCCCCCGCTGCCTTGTGGGAGACACACAGGTCCCAGGAGACAGCAGGGGCCAGTGGAGTCGCGCATGTGCAGTAGGGAACCAGAAAGCCTTCACTTGCTGATTCCCTTACCGAAGATGGCAGCGGCAGCACCTGAGAGCTGATGGACAGATTGACTTCAGGTGCCGACATTGTGGGCGCCCTGGAGAGGTAAGTGTCCTTATTTTAAAAGTCAGCAGCTGCAGTATTTGAAGCTGCTGACTTTAAAAAAAAATAAAAAATTTTGGTGGAACTCTGCTTTAAGGTCTAAAACACTGAGGGTTTACAACGCCTTTAAAGCGGTAGTAAACCCGCAATTTTTTTTTTTTTTTTTTAAACCTGCAAAGCAAAAGGCATAATGAGCTAGTATGCACCGCATACTAGCTCATTATGAAATACTTACCTTAGAACGAGGCCCCGACATCTGGCCCGATCCACGCCGAGGGAGCCGACATGCTCCCTCGGCGTCTCTTCCGGGTATCGCGGCTCCGGCGCTGTGAGTGGCCGGAGCCGCGATATCGTCACTCCTGCGCATGCGTGCGGGAGATTTCAGTCCGGCCGCACGAGCGCTGCCGGATTTTCACGGAGAGAACCCCCTTGTGCGCATGCGCCGCTGCAGTCAGCGGCGCATACCGAGGGGAATATCTCCTAAACCGTACAGGTTTAGGAGATATTTTTTTTACCTACAGGTAAGCCTTATTATAGGCTTTCCTGTAGGTAAAAGTTAAAAAATTGACCATACAAACACTTTAAGGAAATCACCCATGTGCAACCAGCCTAAACCACTAAGCTGCCTGTATAAAACTTGCACTATTCAATCCTAGAATGTAAAGTGTTCTGTGGAGGTGGCAGATGGTAAAAAAAAAAAATGTGTTTGAGCTGAGCTTTTACCACCCCTCAACTGCTCTCCCTTTATCTGGGATGGCAGAGCAGCTGCGACAGAAACTATACCCAGTTGTGCTTGGCGTACACTACCCCCCATTCAAGTGAATAGGGCCGTGCTGCAACCCCCCCCCCCCTCCCCCGCAACCATGCACAACGCATGTAGTTGCAACCTGGTTTGGTCACCATTTAGGGGGTTAAAATAGGTGGAGAGAAGGCAATACGCCTCCTCACTGCCTGTCAGATGTTCTCTGAACAGCGTTTCTCTTTCGGATCGGACTTCAGAGAGCATTTGACAGGCAGTGAGGAGGTGTATTGCCCTCTCATCACCTATTTTAACCTCCTAAATCCTGGACTACCAGTAAAGTAAGTGTAAATGAGGCCTTATAGTCCACTCTGCCTGTGTGGGCATGTTTATATATAGAGGAGAATATAGAGGGAAAGTCAATAGTGTTCATTACAACGATCTGTCATGACATGGGACGACCTCATATCTTGTAAAGTATGAGTGCCTGCACATACAATATAAACACAGTGTCAGTGATAAGCATGCAGACAGGAAAGCAATGCGCGCACAGGCAGCAGCCATTTCTAGTCTACTTGTAGAATGTCCCGGGGGGAGGGGCAGCACAGGTACACACAGGTGTCTCACTACTAACCGGTGAGGATCTCTCGGCGGGGTCCCCATCCTCCTCGCCCCCACTCTGGCTCCTTAGCTCCGGGTCTCGGCCGGTTCCCATCATCAGTATCAGAAATCAGCAACCAACCCCGGACATCACTCACAACACGGGCGCCATGACGTCATCAGAGCGCGCCGCCCTCCCGTAGCCATGGAAACGGCCGGTGTTCTGCCTAATAGAGTCCGGCCATCGATATGTGTCCGTTCCGTACTGCGCATGCGCAGTACGGAGCAGACGAAGCTTCGGAAAATCTCCGAAGCTGAACGGCGCCTGCGCCGTGAGTGGAGGAGGTAGCCCCACTATCCAAGCGGACATAGGGTTTAGAATTTTAGAGGGCCCCTCGCGGGCGAGCTTCGCTCGCCACGCTTCGGGCTCGGCCTCGCTGCGCTCGGCTCTTTTTTATTCTAACTCTATGTCCACTTGGATAGTGGGGATAGAACCTGGACTCACGGCGCAGGCGCCGTTCGTCCTCGGCAATTTTCGGAATCTGTGCTCCTGTGTACTGCGCATGCGCAGTACGCAGAGGACAGCATCTGATGGAGGACCCTAATTGACAAGACACCGGCTGTACCTGGAATGCTGTATATAGTACTGACTGGGCTGAAATAGTGCTGTATGCCGTCAGCCAATGATGTTGAAAACAGAAAATGATAATAAAATAATACAATTAAAAATAAAAGGATCGTATTAAACCCTTGCCACCCAGGCCAATTCAAACATTTCTCTCCTACATGTTTTTGTAAGAAAATAACATAGAACCCCAAAGATGATATATGTTTTTTTTTTTAGCAGAGACCCTAGAGAATAAAATGGCGGTAGTTGCAACTTTTTATCTTGCACTGTATTAACGCAGTCATTTTTGAAACACATTTTTTGAGGAAAAAAACAACATTTCATGCTTAAAAAAACAAACAAACAGTAAAGAAATCCCAATTTTTTTGCATAATGTGAAAGATGAAGTTACGCCAAGTAAATAGATACCTAACATGCCATGCTTAAAAATTGCACACGCTCATGGAATGGCGCCAGAACCTCGGTACTTAAAAATCCCCATAGGGGATTAGGTTACATGTTTTGAGTTAGTGTAAAATAATATCCGTGCTTAGTAAAAAAATAAACAAAAACAGCAGCTGAGCACTTTAACTCACATATTGGACACTAAGTCAAATGTGAACATATAAAGTGCAGCGCTAAAAAAATAATTGAAAACAAAATAATACATAAGTGAATATAGCATGTAAGAACTATAAAGTGCAGATGCAAAAGTAGCTGTAACTGATATACAATAATAATTTCATATGTGACCAACATGATTCAAAAATGCACACATTATATTATAAAGTGCAATGGCATATAAAGTGCCAAATACAAATGTGAAAAAGTTCATTAGTAGCTGGAATTGAATGAGAAAGATCACACATGAGATATGGAGCCTGGATCAAATATTTGACCACATGATACCCTTCACCACAGTGAGATAAAAGGCTTACCGGAAAGTCAGCCATCATCCTTATTCTGGGGGGTCACAAAGCACTTGTTGGATCAGAGATCCCATGGAAGGATGTCCAGATGTCCTGAGTGTCTCCCACCAGAAGTAGACGGCTCCCACCCGGCCGTATATGTGCATTGGCCGGGTGGGAAGTGGTTAAGGAATTTTTAATGGTAAGTATTGCAGTGCTGCATACAAGTATTCTGACTCAAAAAGGAGTCGCCAATACAAATCGAATAAAAAGGAACGCCTTATAAGTAAAAACTCCACAAACATGTGGATGTGATAACGCATACACAGAGCGTGTGAGCGAAGTGACCAGACAATAGTTTTATCAGATGTGACGTCATCAGGTGTACGCCCACAGATCTTCGCCGACGCGTTGTATAATTCATTGGCAAGACAAAGGAGCGCTGCCATTGGTTCGGCAAAATGGTCGAAAAGCGTTCATTGGGTAAACCAACCAGGCTTATCATGGATAAAGAAAATAATTTGTTCTGTTCCTTGAAGGAGATCCCCAGTCTGTGGGAGGGTGACCTTGTGCCTGGACTCGGGTGCAGTCGGGACCACCTTCAGGATTGCATGAAGAGTTTCTGGACAGGAGGCACAAGAGAGAGCAAGGAGAGGACAGCAGAAGTGAGCACTACTAAGAGACTTCAGGGAGGACAACTGGTCGCAGCCAGGAGTGCTGGTGAGCGAGCACAGTTGGGAGGACTGGGGAGGCATGCCTGAGAGGACTGGGAGTTTGCAGTCTGAGATGGGTGCAGAATCAGAAGAGTGGACTGTGGTGAAAGGGGCAGTGGAAAGAGGCAGCTGCAACCAGGAAGGTGGTCAGGGCCAGAGGAGGGCTTGCTGGGATTAGTAGCCGCATTAGGATAGCTAGCACAAGGACTTTTTGCTATTTTCTCAGCTACACCTTAGGGTCCCATGCTCCCTGCCTACAAAATACATTTGCTAAGGCCTGGCTGAGCCAGTGCCAGGCCTACCCATATAAATGTGCTAGCTAGTCCTGGGAACTAAGTTATGTGCTGGAGGAGTGAGGAAAGGTAACTTCAAGCAAGAGTGTGCAGGAGGAAGTTGAAATGACTATGAACAGAGAGTGTACATAGTTTGTCCTAAGCAAAGCGTTGTTGAACCAATTGCTATTGATTCCTTACTGGGCATCCCATATACTCCATCCCCATCCAAGTTATATCCCTCAATAAAATGAAAAAAAAAACAAAGTTCTGTGACTGTTTCATGACTCAAAGTGCTTGAAGTGAATGCAGGGATGGCAGGGTGACAGACAGACTACTATTGTTAGCAGCCCCTATGGGGGTACCACTACACAACTCACAGAATTCCTGCTCAATCTAAAAGATAAAACTGAGTTAATAAATAAAAATGAAGATGAGATGAGAAAAATATACAGGCTGGGCAGTTGGAGCTCCGGGATCAGAGAGACAGAGGGAGAGAAAAAGTTACAGGGATAACAAACTCAGCAGCAGAGCAGAGCAAATAATTATAGCCAGCACTGGGAGGGGGATTAGTGTGGGACGAACATCTCTCTCAGCAGATAAAAGCTGGCAGCAGGGACAAGGGGAGAGACTAGCTTTCAACTGCTGGCGGAAAAGTTCTGCAATTGTTGTCTAACACTAATCCCCCTCCCTGTGTGGGCCCCCCTGTGTGCTCGGGACCCCTACAAGACCCCTATCAAAAAAGGACTGAGAACAACACCCATTGGATTTTAGTCCAAGCAACTGACAGGGGTACAGAAGAGATACACTCCCCTAGAGAAGTACCTGTTTGGGGCCTACCCAGCACTTCAACATGTAGAGACCATTACAGGAAAGGACACAGTCACCATCCATACTGCATTGCCAATAGCAGGATGGGTGAGAGATAATGGACTGACCACTAGGGCAGCTGGAGCCCAGAACCAGACACTGATGAAATGGAAGAGATACTTTCAAGAAAGAGGGGGAATTGCAGCTGGGGATGTTAGAGACATTTCAAAACAGTTGGCAGGGCTTGTTACTTTTACCAGCACCCAGCCAGAATAAGAAATTCCTCTGTCAGAACAGTCTCTGTCAGAACACATGAAGGAGTCAGCATGATTCACTGATGGTTCAGCCATAGTCACCTTGTCTGGGCGTAAATGGATAGCAACAGCCTACAACCCGAGTACAGTCTTATTTATATTCCTATCACACACATTCCTGGAAAACAAGGCTTATCAAATAGTGGATGCTGCAGCGATTACCAGCTGGACCCTGGAAATTTCAAGAAAGTTTACATATTCACCAGCACATCATGAATCTACAATCGCCATCCAAAGGCTTTTATTGCTAAGAGATCCCATCACAGAGACAAGTGCAATGTTTCAGAGTCACGCAGGACCCCTTCGTCGGGCATCATCACATGCCTGACGAAGGCGTCCTGCGTGACTCCAGAATGTTGCACTTGTCTCTGTGATGTGATCTCTCTGAAATACAAGCTTTTGGGCGGTAATTGTAGATCCAGGGTGTGCTGGAAAATATGTACACTTACAACCCGAGTACAGACACAGTCCTGCAGGAGATCAGAACTGGAGGGTTCAGTCAGTATTCAGAGTTGAAATGAAAACTCTTCAGGAGGATCCTTCTTTCCATGTCACTATCTACACTGACAGCTGGGCGGTCTTTAAAGGTCTGACAACTTGGAAACTTGGATGCCCATGTGGAAGTCCAATGAATGGATGTTTCATGGAAAAGTGTTGTAGGGAGGCAAGGAAGTCTGGGACTACATCTGGAAGGAAGCTCACTTCCGCACCATAAAAGTGGGGCATGTTGATGCACATGTGCCCTTGGTTCCTGACTTTGAGAACTATAACAGCGTGGCAGATGAAATTGCCAAGGTGAATGCAGTTGTGCCAATTGATCCTGTCTTGATGAATTTGGCCAACTGGGCCCACAAGTAATCTGGACATTTGGGGCAGAAAGCAACATATAAATGGACACAGCAAAGAGGATTGCCTATATCCATGGACATGATCAAGACTGTAATAGGGAACTGTACAGTGTGTGTGGAGAAATGCAACAATGGCCAATGCAAAAGTACTCCACTGGGTCGATTAAGAGGGGTGAGAGGCCTGCAGAGATTTGGCAGATTGACTTCATCGGTCCCCTGCCCCAGGGAAACAATGGATTGAGATATTGTTGCACTGCAGTGGACACCTATTCAGGACTTTTGCTTGTTCATCCTGGCAAATGTGCAGATCAAGCCGCAATGCTTCAACTGCTCCAGATGCTTGTCATTGCTTATGGTTGTCCCAAACAAGTCCAAAGTGATAATGGCTCACACTTTACCAAATCAACAGTACAGCAATAGGCCAAAAATTCTGGAGTGTACTGGTTGTGCCACATCCCATACCATCCACAGGCAGCTGGTTTGCTTGAGAGATACAACGGGCTTTTGAAGGACCAGATACACAAATATAAACCCACACATACACTAAGGGGGTGGGATCAGGTCCTCATACATGCAGTCACGTTGTAATATTCTAGGCCAATGGACAAAAACACACCATATGAGAGGATGGTTGGGGCTGAGGTGCAGAGTTCAGTATTTACATAAGGTTCCTGAAAGAACAGAGCTTAATAGGTACCATGTTACTGTTTCCAATAACATAGAAACCAAGAGGGACGTATTTGAAGCTGAAGCCTATCTAGGAATGAGAGGGAATCTGGCAGGAAGTTATATTTGCATTGGCAGATAAGATGTGACTCTAATTGGTTAACGGATACTTCTTGTCAAGAGTGGAAAGTGAAGCTCTATAACAGGGGTCTCCCATCTTTCCAAACAAAGGGCCAGTTTGGTGTTCTTCAGACTTTGGATGAGCCGGATTTTTCCCAATGGAAGTAGAAAATGTCCTGTGTCAATGGATGTAACCAATGCCCCATCATTGGTGTCAGTGGGAGGAAAATTTCCCCATCATTAGTATCAGTGGGAGGAATAGTGCCCCATCATTGGTGTCAGTGAGAGGAATAGTGCCCATCATTGGTATCAGTGGGAGGAATAGTGCCCCATCAGTTATATCAGTGGGAGGTATAGTGCCCCATCATTGGTATCAGTGGGAGGAATAGTGCCCCATCTTTGGTGTCAGTGGGAGGAATAGTGCCCCATCATTGGTATCAGTGGAAGGAATAGTGCCCCATCATTGGTATTAGTGGAAGAAATAGTGCCCCAGGGTGGAGGAAATTAGTAGACTGGAGGACCTGGTGCTTACGGGGAGGCAACAGCAGGAAAGATTTAGGAAAACATGGGCACTCTGGCACCAATTTATCTTCTCGCCCGAAGGGGTATCTCTGAGGACCTTGTAATTTGACCGGCGATATATACTGCATACGGGGTAGGGCAGTCCTGAATCAACCAGAAATCCCCCTCCTCCCCCCCCTCACCTCATCCCCCTCTCCTCCCCCCCCCCTCACCTCAGCCCCCTCTCCTTCCCCCTCAGTCTCCCCTGTCAGTGTCCTTTCCCCTACCCTTAATAGTCTCTGCCCTTGGTACTGGGTTTTTACCGGGATATCGAGGTTCTGACGTGAGCCGGAGATAGGGGGAACTGAAGGGATCTAGGCTCCCGAATACGCTTCTGACATGGAGGTGTTATGGGTGGGCCATGCACAATGATCTCTATGATCCTATCTCTCCCGTGAACTCGGCAATATGTTTGATATATGTTTCCCTTTTCCTCCCTCCCCTCTTTGTGTCCCACTTCTATGTTGTATTACATGTCCATGCCCATGTTGGGCATTGTTTGAAAATTAATAAAATTTATATTTGAAAAAAAAAAAAAAAAAAAAAAAAAGAAATAGTGCTCCATCATTGGTGTCAGTGGGAAGAAAAGTGCCCCATAGTTGGTGTCAACAAGAGGAATAGTGCCCCAAGGGCTGGATAAAGGCAAGCAAAGGGCCACATCTGGCCGTTGGGCCGCAGTTTGGAAACCAATGCTCTATAACGTCAAACCTTCCAAAATAAATAGCAGTGATCTTCTGAGAAATATCAATATATTTCCTCTCCTCCCTATTGATGTTCTTTGAGAGGGTCAGAAGTTCATACAGGCAGGTGGCAAAGTGTTGGTGAGAGATTCAGGCAAGAAGCTAGTTAGAGGAGAGATTGTAGCTGAAGGGCCATTATTAGAAGAAACAGATAATCCGCTTTGTTTTTCACCCTACAGGCTGTCTCTGATTTGATCCAAAGGTAGACCAGAGAAAAGTGGTTAAATGATGGATAGAATAATGGAAGACTGCAAGAGCTGTGGAGAGCAGGGCCTGATGTATTACAAGCCTGGACTTGTTTCTAAATAACTTTAAAAGGCTTTATCCCTGGAAGATCTATAGCAATAAATCTGAGAAGTTTTATTTTAATCTGCAAATACCATCAGATAATGTGGGGTGTAGGGGGGTACTGTCGCTTGACGCTGCCAAGGCATTTGACAGCGTCAAATGGACATATTTGTGGGAGGTTCTGGAGATGTATGGATTGTGGAGATGTATGGATTTGAGGATTGATTTGTTCAATGGCTTAAAGAGGGATTCCGCCCAAAAAAAAAGTATTAAAAGCCAGCAGCTATAAATACTACAGCTGCTGACTTTTAATAAATGGACACTCACCTGTCCCGGGTTCCAGCGATGCCGGCAGCCGAGGCCGATCGACCGCTCGGGCCTCGGCTGCTGCCGCCGCCATTCGAGGTGAGGGAATCAGGAAGTAAAGCGTATCGGCTTCACTTCCCGGTTCCCTACTGCGAATGCGCGAACCGCGCCGCGCAATAGGAAATCTCCGCGCTGTCACTGGGACCCGTGTGTGTCCCAGCAGACAGCGCGGCAGGGCAGGAAATGGCGTAGACTCCCGTGGGAGTCTATGCCCGGAAGTGGGTGAAAATACCTGTCTTTGACAGGTATCTCCACCCCCCTCCCCCCTGAAAGGTGTCAATTGTGACACCGGAGGGGGGGGGGGATCCGATCAGCGGAGGTTCCACTTTAGGGTGGAATCCCGCTTTAAGCTTCTGTATTCTGCCCCATGGCATGTTTACAAATGAATGGATTTTTCTCAGACTTTTTTACTTTGTCTAGAGGTACTAAGCAGGGGTGCCCACTTTCTCCATTGCAATTGCATTGGCTATCGAAACAACTAGCGATAACCATCACACAGTCAAATATTATCAAGGGGTTTAGACAAGGAGAAAGGGAGGACAAGCTTTACCTATACACGGATGATGCGTTATTGTTTTTGGGAGATATGGATCAATCTTTGACTTCGGTTATGACATAATGATAGAAATATTTGTCTCGTTCTCAGCCTTTGCCATAAACTGGCATAAGTCCGAGCTACTCCCAATAGATGTGTGTTTTGACCAAGCTTAGGTGTGGGGTCACACATTCTAAGGTGAGCGCATACACCAAAGGGGGGGCACAAGAGTGTATACGAGCAGCTGTTGTTTTATCATCTGTAAAGAGAATTACAAGAAAGAATTAAATAGGAATGGACTTTTATGTTGTGTTTCGTTTATGGCACATTAATGCATGAATATCTTTGCACAAGAGCACTTTAAGCACGTTATATTTGCTATTTTGTTAATTATGTTGGTTCATCAATGTGGATGCACTATATATATATATATATATATATATATATATATATATATATATATATATATTTGTGTATAGGCACATAGGTTGTCACAGCAATTATCGCATGGGATTGCAATCTTTGTTCGCATAGGATTGTCATTGGAATTATCGCATAGGGATTGCAATTTTAATTGCACGGAATATAATGTGGATGCACTTTATATATAGTTATGTATAGGCACACACAGCAATTATCGCATAGTATTGCAATCTTTAATCGCATGGGATTGTCATTGGAATTATCGCATAAGGATTGCATAGGATTATAATACAAATATAACATTTGACTGCATAGGATTGCAAATATTTTATATTATTTTTTGGAGTTAACAATGTCAGTATTGAATGTGGTGGTTATATAACTACATTCGGATAGCGCAGCATTTTATTAGTTTATTCACTGGGTTGGCAGGAGAATATGGGACGTGATAAGTGCTAGCAGCTGTCCTTAATAATCATTTGGAATCTTACATGGTAGCTCGCAAGAATTTATTTGTTTTTTAAAATTGCAGATCGCCACCATTACTAATAAAAAATAATAATAGTAAAAATTTCATAAATCTATCCCATATTTTGTAGACGCTATAACTTTTGAGCAAACCAATCAATATATGCTTATTGTGATTTTTTTACCAGAAATATGTAGAAGAATACATATCGGCCTAAACTGAGAATTTTTTTTTTTTTTTTTGGGGGGATATTTATTAAAGCAAAAAGTAAAAAATATAGCTTTTTTTCAAAATTGTCGCTTTTTTGTGTTTATAGTGCAAAAAGGTGCTATAGGCTAGCCGCAAGGTGATCTCTTATACCACAGACACAGAAGCAATTTGCAGATACAGGACAACAGGCTTTCCTATTCCGTATGCTATACAGTGGCTCATACTGTGAAAGTGGAATACCCCCTTGTGGGGTGAATAATAGCGTGCATTTCGTATGGGGCACCTTTTAAGAAGCACTGAATAACAGTTTGCAGGAGCACTTTGTCACTTTATCTTGGACTTTGTAATACACCAGTATTTAAGGACTTTACATGTACCCTGGGTTTACCACTACAGTACTATTATCATCATATATTGGTCATTTTGTGTTTTTTGCGCAGGAAAATATATATATATTTTTTTTTATACACGTATGTTTTTTGATGTTGAGTTTGTTTACTAGCATTATTATTAAATGGTGGTCCTCTGAATAAGAGGCTCACACTATATTATTATACAGCAGCATATCACAGTGTGGATGCTGGACAGTGTGTATTGTGGTTTTTTTTTGTGTTTTTTTGTGGTTTTTTTTTTTACACTTTTTGTCATATTTAGACATCAACACTGCTAGTTTTTACAGATTTGCACTTTTCTAAGCACTTTAGCACATACCAATATTGGAAATCCCTTGCGCATTTTGAGGGTCTAGACCATTTAAGTAAGAACAGCGCCATTTCTATCCTTCTCTTCCCATTTCATTCTATTTTTAACCTAGGGTGGATTTATTGATAGAGGCTGCAGTTCTTTATGTTTTTCACTTTTTTCACCATAAGCGCAGGAGTCTACATCATTCTAACTTCTGGTAGAGATGATGTGTTCAGGGTGATGTGCAGTGCTAGTTTCAGCCACGCATAGCGTTTTGCTTTTAGGCCAAAAAGTTCAATTTTGGTCTCATCTGACCAGAGCACCTTCTTCCACGTGTTTGCTGTGTCCTCCACATGGCTTCTCGCAAACTACAAATGGGACATCTTATGGCTTTCTTTCAACAATGGCCTTCTTAACACTCTTCCATAAAGGTCAGATCTGTGGCGTGCACAACTAATAGATCTCCTGTGGATAGATTCTCCCACCTGAGCTGTGGATCTCTGCAGCTCCTCCAGAGTTACCATGGGCATCTTGGCTGCTTCTCTGATGAATGTTCTCCTTGCCTGGCCTGTCAGTTTAGGTGGACGGCCATGTCTTGTTAGGTTTGCAGTTGTGCCATACTCTTTCCATTTTCAGATGATGGATTGAACAGTGAGATGTGCAACGCTTGGGATATTATTTTCTAACCTAACCCTGCTTTAAACTTCTCCACAACTTTATCCCTGACCTATAAATAAAGAGAAGCAGTTGGGACTTTATATGAGGCCTTGAACAGGTAAGGACAAATGCCTCCATCCCTCTTAATAGGAAAAGGGTGAAGGAAATGGGATTTTATATGAATCATGCGGCCCAGGAGATGATATGACAGAGTGTGTCTGGGGGGTAATACATAATTATAAGAACCACATATGTTACATAGACATAGTAGCACAATGTATAAACAGTAGATAAAATACATATAATTTATTCCATACAAATAACATGATAATGGCATAGCAAGGTAACATAAGTTCATTTTATAGACAAAATAAAAACCAGACTCATTAACGTCTGTCTCCATAGTATAGGAATAATAAAATCTTGGTTAGATTGGTACTCTCCAGTAAGTCTAGCATACGTAATAATTATATAATAATGTTCTTGGATTGTATTCACAAAAGTTGAAGGTTACTTTGGTGTGTGAGTAGTTGTAGCTGGTCCATCTGGACAAGGAGATGGAAACGGCAAAATTATGTATATATTATGTATATATTAAAACATACCTACATGTAAAGCATGGATCTGAGTGCAAAGCATGGAGAGCCGGAGGCCGGCCGGAAAGGTCATCAGACCCGGAAGCTGAGGTAGCATACCAAACGGCAAAGAGATGGACATGGGACAGCAGAAACCAACATTCCCCAGAAGTGGACTCCCATATATAGAGTGTGTCAAAATACCCATCTATAATAAATGTAAGTCATGTTATAATATCTAATAATATAAACGGTAGAGATCAAGTGACTGATATGATAAATAAAAGTGCAATGGCCAAGAGAGTGAATGAGTGACAACTATACCAAAAAATGAAGAGTTGGTGATGAAACAAATAAAAAAGGTAATATAATGTCATATATCCCAGCAAAGGGGATACATAGTTAGTGCACCTGAACCATAAACCAGGGGCACAATGATGTCAAAGAAAGGGCAAATGAGGGTGTAAAAAAGGACAGAAACTACCAAAGATATACCTGTATAAAAGTTGAGATAATATAGTACACCATAATCACAGGGAGAATACATCAAGGGTGATGTCAGGTTAAGCTGAAGGGAGTATGAATCCTAACCCGCAGGCGCCGACCCCCTCATATAGGATGCCAAGGAGGAATTACAACACCGCCATAACCACGTCACACGTGGCGCTGCAGCGGCTGCGGCGTCAGAGGCGTGATGTCAATGCGTTGAGGGAAATCCACCCAAACCCCCACACCGCCAGAAGGGGAGGACACCCGGAGCGAATTACAACTCTCGGGACTGAGAATAGAGGCAGCCTAGCCAACCAGGCACATAGGGTTCCAATGGTCTGCCTAGCCGGAAGGCCCAGCACACCCTGTTCTAGGTCAGCCTAAGCTGACCAGCGAATACTAGGTCGAAGGGCTCTCCTGAAGAAAGACCCCCCTCCCCCAGGTAGGGTTGCCACTTGTCCGGGATTCACCCGGAAAGTCTAACTGAAACCTGGACAAATTATTCAGACAGGAACGTATCTCGGAACTGGACTTGACAGGATGATGAGGGGGCACTATCCTATAGTGTATACTAGAGAAAAAAAAAGTACTGTGCGGGTTTGGCTTGCAGAAAAAGTGGCAACCCTACCCCCAAGGGCAGGGGAGGAAGGAACTGGAAGGCAACACATCCTCTCCCTAGACATCAGGGCAAGCCTGAGAACTCCCACCCTCCCTCCTAGTTAGAAAAAAAACACACAAAAAAGTGAGAGTGACAAACAGTGTGGAACACAGAAGCGGGATTACTATATAGCTAGCCATTCCAGCTCCATCCAAACTGGAATGACAGCATAGCGCCCCTACTGGTCACTGATAATAACGGATACTACACATGATCTTAGCCAAAAGGCAGAGAAGCGATTTGTTAATCTCACATTGCTACAATTGCTTGTGTTTTCTCACCATTGTTTCTGGATCTATCATTTAAGCCCCTCCCACTTTCAAGCACAATTTGGTCACACACACAATGCCACATTCAATACCCGCCCACCACTCCACTCCCATTTTCAGGAATTTAAATTTTCAAAAATTCCTAGTTATGATAATTAATGGGTGCCCAATAGTGGTTCCAAAGAACTGGCAGTAGGTGTCATCGATTGTGGACAGAGCGATCAGAGGGGGTGCAGACATCTCATCACTGGAGGGTAATCATGCCACCATGTATAAAGTATATAAGCTTACTTACATATCCACTTCCCGACCAGCGCACGACGATGTACGTCGACAGAATGGCACGGGCAGGCATATTGGCGTACAGGTACGTCCAATATTCAATGCCGCCCTGCCATCGGGAGCGCGCCCGCCGGCGGCGCGCTCCCGCGCAAGGTCGGGACCCCCGTGAGTCCAGTCGCGGGACCCGCGGACTCGATCGCCGCGGGCATCCCCGCAATCGTCTAACGGAGCGGCCGAATGGAGGAAATGCTGTGTAAACAACATTTCTCCATTCTGCCTAGCAACTAGTGACGCTGATCTCTGCTCCATGTGATTGGAGCAGAGATCAGTGTTCACTAAATGAAAGCCCAACCCCCCCACAGTTAGTAACACACCCCTAGGAACACTTAACCCCTACACTGCCACCCACTGGTTAACCCTTTCACTGCCAGTGTCATTTACACAGGAATCACTGCATTTATATAGCAGTGATTACTGTATAAATGACAATGGTCCCAAAAATGTGTCAAAAATGTCCGATGGAGTCATTTCTGTTTACCTCTAGAGCTGTATATCATATTATGGGTTTATTTTGTTTATTTTTCTTTTGTGATGCGGCGTCCGATGGGTCCCCCACAATGTCACAGTCACAATAAAAATCGCTGATCGCCGCCATTACTAGTAAAAAAAAAATAATAAAAAATGATTAATAAAAATGCTATAAAACTATCCCTATCTTGTAAACGCTATAACTTTTGCGCAAACCAATCAATAATCGCTTATTGCGATTTTTTTTACCAAAAATATGTAGAAGAATACTTATCGGCCTAAACTGAGGGAAAAAAATGTTTTTTTATATATTTTTGGGGATATTTATTATAACAAAAAGTAAAAAATAATGCGTTTTTTTCAAAATTGTCGCTCTATTTTTGGTTATAGCGCAAAAAATAAAAACCGCAGGGGTGATCAAATACCACCAAAAGAAAGCTCTATTTGTGGGAAAAAAAGGACGTCAATTTTGTTTGGGAGCCACGTCGCACGACCGCGCAATTGTCAGTTAAAGCGACGCAGTGCCGTATCGCAAAAAGTGGTCTGCTCTTTGACCAGCAAAATGGTCCGGTCTGCAAGTGGATATAACAATAAAAGCCCTCCCACCCTGCAGGGCTTTGACAGAATGCTAACAACACTGACTGGAAGAGACCCCAGCACAGTGAGAGCCAAACCAAAGCGTGTTAAAGAGGAAATGCAGTCTTCTCATATAATTTGTAATAAAAACATCTTTGCCATTCTGAAGCTTCCCTCCAACCACGTTGCATATTATTTTATATATAATGAGAATCTGTGCTTGCCAAATATGCTGTAGAAATCTCCCTCCACTGAGTCTGGCTGCTACAATTTTAACTGTGGGCAGCTGAAGCCGCTGCCTGTTCACGTCCTGGATTTACAAAGACACACATCTCCAGCTCTGCAGCTCTCATTGGCCCTCTTGTGACTCATCCCCCTTTCTTTCCTGGCAAACTCTCACGAGAGTGAGAGAGATGTGTGTGATATCATAAGCCTAGGCTTTTTACCAGACAAGAAACCGGAAGTGGGCTGTATAAGGTAACTTAACTGGCAGAAAATAACATGTTTTACTATCCAAACTTAAAGCGGGGTTCCACCCAAAAATGTAACTTCTGCTTTAAGTACTTGCGACTACATACCACATTTGGCATGTCATTTGTTTGGGGGGGTGGGGTGGGGTGCAGGTACCTAGTTTTCACAGGTATCCAGCTCCCACTTCCTCTCCTGGTCTCCAAGGCAGAGCAGAAGATCACCTTTCCCCCCTCCCTCCCTGCAATCTTCTGGGACATGTTACAGGTCCCAGAAGATTGCCCGGCCATTCACAGCATGCAACGCGGCTTGTGCATGCACAGTACGCGCCCACACTTGCAATGCCGGCACCGCAGAGAGGAGTGGGAGAGGAGTGAGGCTTTGGGCGGCCACATCGCTGGACCGTGGGACAGGTAAGTGTCTGCTTATTAAAAGTCAGCAGCTGCACTTTTTGTAGCTGCTGACTTTTAAATGGGTGGAGCTCCACTTTAAAACAACAAGGGCAGAGGATTTAATAGACATAGCTCCCAATTGTCCCTGATTTGGAGCAATGTCCCTCTTTCCTCATCATTTGTCCCTCATTTTAGTCTGATCTATATAGTTGTATATAAAATGCACTTTTTATCTCTCAAAAAGTGTTTTCCAGTGCTAAACCTTTCATCTGATTTCTAAATTGCTGCATTTGTAAATTAAAAAAAAAACAATATAAAGGAAGGAATAGTAGTAGTAAAACAAATCACTTGTGGGTTTAACAAATCGTGTTTTTTTAAACAATTCTCCTTTAAAGGGGTGTGACAAGGGGTGTGTCCTATGGCCTGCATACTTTTTCTGATAGGTGTCCCTCATTCCTATCTCAAAAAGTTGGGAGGTATGAATAGATTGAAAGATGAAAAAATGACTGACGTTCCTGCTAGTCTTCCCCCCTTGTACATCTATAGCCTGTGCAGCAGGGGTCGCTCCTCCCTATACATCAGACAGTAGTAGACGGTGCATTACAAAGCTTTCTATTGTTCCGTTGTAGAACGCAGGATGAACGCGTCGCTTCCGGTTTCACACAGCGCTTCCGGTATAAAGAGCGCCTAAGGAGAGAGAGACTCCTGGTGCAATTTTTTTCATTCCCCGAATCGGTCGCGAATCCGCGGCATCCGACCTGCAGCCATGGTAAGTGCGGGAGAGGGGGACTTGGCGGGAAGAGGGGAGCCGCCCGAGACCGGTATTTGGTGGGCTTCTATTGTGAGGAGACGAGGAGCGCTCCTGTGTGAGTGAACCGCCCCCCACACACACATACAGAGGAGCGCTCCTCGTCTCCCGCCGTCTCCTCACAATAGAAGCCCACCAATACCGGGCTTCACCACCCTGTAGTGTGTGAGAGAGCTATGAGGACTCTTCTAACTTGGTGAGGGTATGAGGGGCTCCTCTATCTGGCTGTGTTGAGTGCCTCCCTCAGGCTGACCAGTGATAATAGGCCATGCTTCCCTAGTAATGGTCGTATTGTTGGCTCCTATGAGGGAAATGTGAGCTCAGGGAATGGAGTCAGTCTCTCTCTCACACGTTATGTCTGCAATGCAAGTTCAGCCATACACACTGGAATCGTGTGTGATCACCCATGCAATCTGTTTTTGCTGCAGTCCAAAAAAGGGTCCTGTGCAAGTTTAGCCATACTATCTGTATCTGCATCACATGGACATCTCATGTGATTGCAGTGCAAATCACATGTGGACTGCCCCTGAATGTGCAAGGGTTTTTTTTTTTTTTCCACTTAACACCTGTGTGCAAGGGCCTATTTAGAGGCAGAAAAACAAACTACTCCAAAGCTGTGATTTTTTACTGCCCTTTGTGAATGCAACCTTTTGGAGTTTGCATGTACTTCTGTGTTTATATTTCTTTAGAAAAACACTTTATTTTTTCTTCTCAGTTGGTGTTGTATACGTATGCATGAGACAAAAAAAAAATTGTAAGCTCCTTGAGGGCAGGTGTAACGACTTATTCGGCGACCCATCGCAGTTCGCTACAGAAGTGATGTTCAGTCGCTGCCATCTTGCTACACCCCCACACTCCTCCATAGTAAGGATACACTAGGGTGGGAAGCAGACATGTTACACCCACCTGAGTTTTGCATTTTAGACATATTTTATAACAGTAAAGTCAGTTTCTGTGGTGAAATACAGGCCTTGGAACTCCATCTGTTTAGATTTTGAATTTTAAAAGCAGCAAACTTCTGATTAGCAAGCCTGTGAGATAAGCAGAGTTGCCGCTGCTTTTAAAATTCAAGGTCTAAGTCAGACGGAGTTGTAATTCCTGTTTTTCATTATATAAGCTGACTTTACTGTTATGTGTAAAATGCAAAACTCTGGTGGGTGTCACATCCGCTTTTCCCCTTAGTGTATCCTTACTGTGGATGAGTGTAGAAAGATGGCGGCGAAGGAACATAACTTCCTTAGCAAATGGCGATGGGTTGCCGAATGTTACACCAGCATTGATGTGGAAGCGAACCAAAGTTACCTGCGCTCAGTTATGGTGCCTACAAATTGGACAGAATTCTTAAAGCGGTTCTTCACCCTAAAGGGGAAGTTCCGCTAATCTGATCCCTCCCCTCCGGTTCCACAATCGGCACCTTTCAGGGGGGAGGGGGGTGCAGTTACCTGGATAATCCAGGTAACTGCACCCACTTCCGGCCAGACCGCTGCAGACGCCACCCCCCCCCAATCTAGGAAACACACAGTTCCCAGAGACACAGCGGGGGACCATAAGAGACGCGCAGCGCGACTCGCGCATGTGCAGTAGAGAACCAGGCAGTGAAGCTGTAATGCTTCACTTCCCGATTCCCTGACAGAGGATGGCGGCGGGCAGCAGCGAGACGAGCGATCGCTTGTCGTCTGCCGCCGACATCGCTGGACCCTGGGACAGGTAAGTGTGATTTTATTAAAAGTCATCAGCTGCAATATTAGTAGCTGCTGGCTTTTAATATTTTTATTTTAGGTGCAGAACCACTTTAACTAGTCCTCTGGGAATAACAAGTCTTGTTGCTCTCAGCATTGGATATCCTTGAATATACTACAAAAGTGAACGAACCAACCTAGGGACATTATAATAATTTAATGTTTGTTAATGAACAAGTGAATACTCACAAAGGGCACTTTCACACTGATCTGTAGTAACACATATACATGGTTACTGTGTTAGCAGTGTGGGGTTTTTTCTCACAGGGCATGTGACTGTTTTGCCATGTTTTCTATGAATTTCAATAGGGAGTTGCGTTTTTGGTGTCGACCCGCACCAAAAGTGCTAGCAGGATTTTACTAAATGCAGCCAACTCAAAAGATCAGTGAAAAGGGTTCCATAGGATTACATGGTTGCACATTTTCTCCATCTTATGTTTTTCTTTTGCATTAAAAAGAAATCGGTGTGGAAGCAGTCAAACGTGTCATATACGAGCATATCTAAAGATAGATGAGACTGTCTCCAAATTCAGTTTTCAGCTGATGGGGAAAACCTCTGTTCAAAAAATGGCTTAGAGGAAAAGGGGCTTAACTCTCGAAATGCAAATGTTTCCACCACAAGCTGTGTTCCACATCACAATCTTCCCTACTTGTTGCCAGGAGCCAGCTGTCTTCTGGATCTTGCAGACATTGTTCTGTCTTACTGCAGATCTTCCCATAATGCCTCATATGATCTGTGCATGCGCATTAGTGACGTCACACCAGCTGGTGTATCGGCACAAATTGTCAGTCATTATCTGCCGATCAGCAAAGTGCAAAGGCAGAATCTGATCCTCTGATTCTGCCTTGGTGGATATTTGGTGTGTTGCAGGATGGTGGAAGTTGCGTGTGTAACCAATTTTCACCCAAAATCCAGCCTTTCTCCTGTGAAGGTCTCGGTCATGCGCAGAGCGAGGTAGAATCTGATAATCAGCTTCTGTGCTTTGCTGATTAATGCCTCTGACAACCTGCACATGCAGTTTTCACGTTGCATTAGCTGGAGTGACATCACTACTGTGCATGCGCAGATTGTCGGAGGCATTATCTGATCTGCAGTAATCAACAGAACACCCCACCCCCTTTTGATTAGCCAAAAGGTTTTGAAGTTGATAACTGATGTGTGCACCCCAGGAGGCTTTAGGAGGAGGCGTATATCCTTCTCCCCCCCCCCCCCCCCCCCCAATCTGAGACTGGAAGTAAGGGGTTGGCTGTAATAAACAAATACAGCCATTTTACATGGGGGGGGGGGGGGGGGCTTGTTGGGGTTGCAAAGTACAGAAATCTTCTAGTACCTTCTGTGCAGCATCAGTCTTGGTTTTTGATAACCTGTAATACAAATACATTTTAGGAAACCAGCAGCACCAGTTCTGATTTGGGGCTTACAGTTCCCGAAAATGCCTTTTTAGTTTCTGAAATGTGTTCTGTCTTGCACTGCAGATTTATTTTTGGCATTTTAAGTTCTTCTGGACTGACTTTACAGGCCCATTGTCACTAGAAACTGCATGTGAATAGCAAGTTTGTGGTGTGATTTGCATGCAGTTCTGTGCAGTGTGATTTCAGACCATTCATTTTAAAGGTGTGGTCTTTGGTCTATTCACATGGATCCTGACCTACTGGGTGGTAAGTTATTCTTTGCAAGCTTGCATTCCTAAGTAAACAAGATAGAAAATTAGTATCTACACGCTAAGCAAAAATGGATGCACTACATTTTGTAATAAATAAAATCTAATTATTATTATTTTTTTTAGACGGTGGGGAAAAGCAGCAAGATGCTGCAGCACATTGACTTCAGAATGCGTTGCATTCTGCAAGATGGTCGCATCTTCATTGGAACCTTCAAAGCATTTGACAAGCATATGAATCTTATACTGTGTGATTGTGATGAGTTTAGAAAGATCAAGTAAGTGTTGGGTTTGCTGTAGTGATCAAACTTATATTATTTATATATTTTTTGCACTGGCTAATGTTCTGTTTCCCTAGGCCAAAGAACTCCAAACAGCCAGAACGGGAAGAGAAGAGGGTACTAGGGTTAGTGTTACTACGTGGGGAGAACTTGGTATCCATGACAGTAGAAGGCCCACCTCCAAAAGATGTAAGTCAAGTCTCCTTTGTTCTTCCACATTTTCAATTGTTTAGTGCAATTCTGCCTCTTACGAAATTATTTAAAGCTGGACTCCAAAGAATAAAAATATTGTTAAAATTAGCTGGCAAGTATCTAAATTTTATTCACTTACTGCAAAAGCCTCAGATACTATGGAGGGAGAAAACCCACTATTATTGGAGGCTTTACTGAAATGGAGTGCTGACCATTTAGATGCAGAGTAGTTATTGTCCATATATTGGTTTGTTTTTTATTTAGTCATAGGCTGGGGTGGGTCATATAGCAGACAATTGCTCATAACGGGTGCTCTCACATAATTGTGGAAACAAAGGGGCAGTAACTTGCATATGTAAACTGATGTTATGGTAACCAGTTGGCTTCTAACTTCAGATTGTTCTTAAATTAAGCATTTACAATAGAAGCTAGTTACTATGCAAATTCAATATGAAGGAAGAAAAACTACAAGCGTTTATCCCAGAAACCCTTGCCACATCCCAAAATACAGAAATGTGGAAAACATGCCCCAGGGATAAAGTATACCAGGATATTTAAAAAAAAAAGTAACATGGTATAATTACAAAATGAATACACTTTGTACTTGTGTACCATGTTACTTTTTTGAAATATCCTGGTATCATCTTTTACAAATTGGTTACTATGCACAGCAGCCTGTCTGGGGAAAAGTACATAACTTCATGCTTTGTTACTTAGTCATGGTTTACAATGATCACATCCATTGATTCTTTGCTGGTGTATATAAAAAAAGTTCCAGCTTTAACCCCTTAAGGACCAGAAGGATTTGCCCCTTAACGATCAAACCATTTTTTTCTGTACGGCACTGAGTTTTAACTGACAATTGCAAGTCTAATGTGATTGCAATTGGTAACCAATTCTGCTACAGCAGCACCTGGGGTTTGGTAGTGGACAGCTAGAACCTTGGACTTTTTTTTTTTTTTTTTTTGTGGTCTGTCCCTGTTGAGGTTCACTTCATGTCTAGTGGGGGTAATCTTTTAATCACTTAAGGACGAGAAGGTTTTACCCCCATGACCAGGCCATAACTGACAATTGCATGGTTGTGCAGCGCTGTACCAAAATAAGTGTAGGTTTTTTTGGGTACCCCCCCCTCCCCATAGAACTTTCTCAGTGATATCTGATCACCTGTTTATAGTGCAAAAAAACATTTTGAAACTATTTACTTAGCCCCACAAGGTATGAATAATTTGGTCTTGTGCTGTGCTAGATTGGATCCATGATGAGAAGCCTGGTTCTGATTCTGTTGATGAATCCTTGCAGGATTACCCTGAGATCTAGTCTTCACTCGTGTACTAAACTGTCCTGCCTATTTCTCAATTTTGAAACTTTTTTTTTTTTTTTTACTAGCCAATAAAAGTAAATTTCAATTTAAGCCAAAATGTATTTTACATTTTGGTAAAACAAATCCCAAGAAGTGTATATTGATCAGGTTGCACATGTTAATGGCAAATACAAACTATGCAATATTTTTTTGGACCCAGTGACATTGCAGTAAACGGTGCCAAAAATATGCTGTTGGTGTACTAATGAAACTGGCATGGGAGGGGTTAACGTGCAATCAAGGGCTTAAAGTGGAAGTGAACTCCCCTATCGTTTTCAGCCAAGGAAGCTGCCATCTTTGCCTCTGTTTAATCTTCAACTGCTATGGTGCTGCACTTGTGATTCGTTATGACACCAGCCATTGGATGGTTTGATAGTTTGGCTGAGAGCACAGCCACTGTGCAGTTGGCATTCCTGGCATGCCTTTTTTTTTTTTTTTAACTGTCTAAATCCATGGGTTTACTTCCACTTTAAGTGTTTCCCAAGTGTTTAACTGGGGGGGGGGGTGGTTTTTCAGGGAAAACGGATCAGTGTTCCTGCTTAGCAGGAAGATGAGTTGCTTTAACTCACAATTGCAAGTGTCATTTAACACTGTACACAGAGCTTTCTTTTGGTGGTATTACCCCTGCAGGTTTTTTGCACTATAAATGGCGACCATTTTGAAGACTATTTACATTTTTGGGATATTATAGCAAAAAGTAAAAACACATTTCTTCCATTTAGGCTAATATATTCTACATATTTTTGTTAAAATAGAATCGCAATAAGTGTCTGGTTTTTGCAAAAGTTATGGCGTCTACAAAATGGGGTGTCTTTATATATTTTAACTAGTTATGGTGGCAATCAGCGTCTTTTTAGTGGATTACAGAGATGGCTTACAAAGCCCTATAGTTTTACTTTAAATGCACTGCTCTTATGATTTGGGGCTCACACCACCACAAGCCCCCCCCCCCCCTTATGTGCTCTATTGAAAGGATTAAAAGTGTTAACTGAATTTTTGATCTTTAACTTGACAGAGCTATGACTAGAGGTAACATTTGACTTTCTCTTGCAGACTGGCATTGCTAGAGTACCATTGGCAGGAGCAGCTGGAGGACCAGGAGTCGGAAGAGCTGCTGGTAGAGGTGTGCCAGCTGGTGCTCCTATGCCGCAAGCCCCTGCTGGCTTAGCAGGGCCTGTTAGAGGTGTGGGAGGACCATCTCAGCAGGTAAGCCATTTACATGCAGTTGGCGTCCTTGGGAATTGTATGAACACGTGATATGCTTTCAATAGTCCTTTACCAATATTCTCTAAAACGCTGCTTGTGTTTCATTCCACTCTATATAAAAAAAAAAAATGTGCAAAACAATCTGTATAACATGGCAGTCCGGCAGTAGTAGGTATATCTTGAAATCAATGGCTTATGTAGACCAAGATGCCTTAAGGGTCTAGCTAGGGTACCCCACTGTGGATGCCTGTTTTTATGTATGTTGCCTCTTGTAAGGTGGGCTTTACTACTGCCCTACATTATGAGCCCTTTCTACTTTTTGATGCTCAGTTACCTTTTTTATTAACTTAACTTTTTTTTTTTTTTTGCTTTTGCAATTTTGGAATACTTATTACACTGAACTTCAGTTGTCAAGGGAGAAACCTTTTGCTGGATATCATCCTGGAATTTCTAATGCTGTCTATATACCTGTACAGGTTATTTGTATTTGGTAAAAATTTAAATTCCACTTATTAAAGGTGAATTTGTTTCATTATTATAGGTGATGACACCTCAGAGCCGCGGTAATGTTGCCGCTGCTGCAGCAGCTGCCACAGCTAGTATTGCTGGGGCCCCAACACAGTATGCTGCTGGAGGACGTGGAGGTCCACCACCACCAATGGGCCGTGGCGCACCCCCACCAGGTATGAATAATTTGTTCTTGTGCTGTGCTAGACTGGATCCATGATGAGAAGCCTGGTTCTGATTCTTTTGATGAATCCTTGCAGGATTACCCTGAGATCTAGTCTTTACTCATATACTAAGTGATGTCTGATATGCCTATTGCTGACTGTCTTGTTTGTTTAGGCATGATGGGCCCACCTCCAGGCATGAGGCCACCTATGGGTCCACCAATGGGCATGCCCCCAGGCCGAGGCGGACCAATGGGAATGCCACCACCTAATATGAGACCGCCACCACCTGGAATGAGAGGTAAGAAGTTTGGGTGCTTTCCCAATGTAAATGAAACCAAAATGTCTTTTTCTGTTTTTAAAAGTAAAACCTTTTGCAACCTTTACGATGAGACGTAAAAGTTGTAGTTCATTCTTGTACATTTAGTTATTGGGTTCTACTGTTGGTGCACGCCTGTGGCAACCCTAGCACTGCTTTTAAAGCAAAAACATCGCTTGGCAATAAGAATTCTTAGTTTTTCAATCCTGTGGACAATAACTGTCAAATTACCCACCTAACTAATCCAGGGCCCCTGGGTCACGTTTGAAGGATGGCATCTAAGGAGCAACCTATCATTTTGAGTATGACTGTTACTACATAGTTGGTACAGCCAAATGAGATTATAGCATCAGATTGTAATGTTGATTTTAGAGCTCCCCTTGTTACAGTGGCAATTGCAATCGGTAACAAATTCTGCTGCAGCAGCACCTGGGCTTGGATAGTGGACAGCTAGAACCTTGGGGTGGGGATTTTTTATTTTTGTGTCCCTGTTGAGGTTCACTTCATGTCTAGTGAACCCCCCCCCCCCACCACAAATAGAACTTTCTTGGTGATGTCTGATCACCTGTCTTTTTGCACTATAAAGAATTTTGAAACTATTTACATTAGCCCCACCAGGTATGAATAATTTGGTCTCGTGCTGTGCTAGACTAGATCTGTGATGAGAAGCCTGGTTCTGATTCTGTTGATGAATCCTTGCAGGATTACCCTGAGATCTAGTCTTCATAGTTTAGGACACAAGTCATCTGCCTACTCAATTTTGAAACTGTCTTTTCTTTATGCTATAAAACCATACCAAAAAATGTAAACATTTCAATTTAAGCCAATGTATTTTACTTACTTTTAGTATACTAACTTTTAATGGGGGTTCAGGGCCGTCTACAAAAGTGAGCTGATGGGTTTATTTTGCCTTGAATGGAAGGAGTAAAGTTGTCTTATTTGCGCTAAAATTGTCCCTTTATTTTACAGGTCCTCCACCACCAGGCATGAGGCCAACAAGGCCATGACCCAAGCTGCCTGAAGACTTCATTTGTACATCTGGTGTTCCTCATTTGCTCTTGTCATGGGACTGTTAAATGTTTTGTAACCTTTTCTTTGTAAATTTTTAATAAAGTAAAAAAACTCACTTTTTTTGTCAGCTATAATGCTAATTGAGCCCTCCTGTTCCACATGAAGTAACTCCATGTTAAATACTGTTTCCCCACACTTTTACAAGGACAGCAGTGAAAAACTACTGCCCTGAAAGTGGGTGGGATGCTTTCCCAAGTCTTCCAGGGTGGCTTACAGAGGCTCCTCCCACCTAGCACAGGAAACGCATGATCCACATTATAAAGACAGACCACAGGCATCAGCCCCTCCAGTATGTTTCCTCCTGCCAGACAGGAACTCTGAAGTTTGTTCTTATCTAGACCTTTGTGTTGGGTGTCAGGGGTCTCCCAGCTACAGCATCTCAAAACGGGCCAGTGAACCTCGGGAGGCATGTAGCTTGGGCTCGTTCACCCTGCCCTGGTAGGGAGTCACTCAGACACCCCCCCCCCCCCCCCCCCCCTCTCTCCAGTGGCCAAGACAGGTGTTGGTGGGATTCTATTGTGAGGAGGCAGACGAGCGCTCCTGTGTGAGTATGAGTTGTGTTTGTGTCCCTCTGATACAAACTCTGGTGAGGGAATGAGGGGTCCTCCTATCTGGTTGTTTCTCCCTCATGCTGACCAGTGATTATAGGCCATTCTTGGCTGCTAATGGTTGTATTGGCTCCTATGAGGGAAGTCCAGAATAAGTTGTCAGCTCCTCTGCCTTGATAAAAATAGCCTTTGCGCTACTATATATGTAGAAAATCTTGCGTCTATGATAAAACTCCCAATACATGCCTGGTGAGCAAAATAAAACTACATTAAGGTGCTAATATAAAGTGCTATCAAGAATTGTTAGTGGGCATGCACTATCAGCAATAATAAAGGTAAATATACACATGTAAATTGCAGTAAAAGTGCCTTGTCTTCTGTCCCGCCCAGACACTGGCTTCATGCGCACACTTTTTGTGTGGGGTTTTTTTTTCCCCCTTACGTTGAGATCGGAGTGTATGGGGATCAGATTTTTGCCCCATTTCACAGCTCCCACTATGATCTGATGAATTTAACTTTGTATTGACACCCACAGCAGTTTAGAGGGCTGTGTGAACTGCCTGAGGGCAATGCGGAAACCCGCATTGGAATCATGTTCCCACATTGCTATACTTTGAACCAGGTAAATATGCATGTTGGGGTTTTTTCTGCCTCTAAATGCCCGTGTGCAGGGGCCTATTTAGAGGGTTGTTTAGAGACAAAAAGTCAAACACCTCAAATGGCTTGCGTGGGGTTTTTATTTTTATTTTTTTACTGCCCTTTGTGCATGCGTTGGTTTGTGTATGCTTGAGGGCAGGCTCTAATGTGTATGCGAACCAAAGTAACCTGCGCTTGGGTATAATACCTGACAAATGGGCCAATTTCTTGATTGGTCCTCCAGGAATAATGCCCAAATGTCTTGTTGCCCTTTCAGCATTGGATATTGAACATGCGAACAAAACGCCAAATGAGCACACCAGCTTGGTGTCATAACTGTTTTTTTTTCATCCTTGATAAAAATGAATACTAAAGGGCACTTTCACACTGGGGTTTTCTTCCCGGTAGCAGGGCAATTTGCAGGTGCATTGATGGCACTGCCCATTGATTTCTTAACATGTTTATTTTTGCCTTAAAAAAAAAATCGGTGTGAAAGCAGCTAAACGCATGCACAGGTATATCTAACCTGCTTGTGATGAGACTGTATCCAAATTCAGTTTTCAGCTCATAGGAAGACCTCCTGTGTCCAAAAATTGCTAAATGCATTTTGAGGGTGAAGCCCTCTTCCACAAATCCAAACTGTTTCACCACAAGCTGGGTTCACATCATAATCTTCCTTACTTGTATTGCTCAGAGCCAGCGTCTTCTGCTTCTTGCACAGTGTTGTCTTACTGCAGATCATCCCATAATGCCTCAGGCTATCTGCATGTGCAGTAGTGACGTCACTCCGGCTGATCAGATGGGATATCAACACATGCGCAGATTGTCATGCATCTGCAAAATGTGGAGGCAGAATCTGATTCAGAGTGAGGTAGAATCTCACTTTCTGATTCTGCACTTTGCTGATCATTGCCTCTGACAATCTGCAAATGTGCAGGTTTTTAAGGTCGCACTAGCTGATCTGCAGATTATCTGGAGTGATGTCTGTCTGTCTCTGGCATTATCTGACTATCTGCAGTAATCAACAGCACACCGGCCCCCTTATTAGCCAAAGGGTGGAAGCAGACTTCAGATGTGATATGCACATCCCAGGAGGCGCATATTCTTCCCCTCCCAAGTTGAGAATGGAATGGAAGGGGGAGGGGGGGGGTGGGCTGTAGTACACATTTGTCCATTTTACCATTGTGGGTGGGCCTGCTTGTTGGTTGCAAAGTACATTTCCCGAAGGACTGCTTTAATCCCAAGTGTAACCCTAGACCTGAAATTCCGCATGTTAAGGAGGCTGTTGTGGTGGGTTAGGGAGTTTGGTGCTATAACATTTGGAGCAGAAATCGTCTAGTACCTTCTGTGCAGCATCAGTCTTGGTTTGTGATAACCTGTTTAATAAAAATTTTAGGAAACTGGCAGCATTTACGAAAAGCCTCAGGGCCAGTTCTGACTTTATCAATGGAGCTTACAGTTCCAAAAATGCCTTTAGTGTTCCGGCTTGCACTGCAAATTTTGTCATGTAAATTCTTTTGGACTGAATTTACAGGCCCATTGACACTAAACTGCATGTGAATAGCAAGATTGTGGTGATTTCAGCCCATTCATTTTGAAGGTGTGGTCTTGGGTCTATTCACATGGATTCTGACTTGCTGGGTGGTAAGTATTCTTTGCAAGCTGCATGCCTGAGTAAACGAGGTAGAAAATTTAGTATTTACATGCTAAGCAAAAATGGCTGCACAAAATTTTGCAATCCAGCGTTCTATATTTTCTTTCAGACGGTGGGGAAAAGCAGCAAGATGCTGCAGCACATTGACTTCAGAATGCGTTGCATTCTGCAAGATGGTCGCATCTCCATTGGAACCTTCAAAGCATATGAATCTTATACTGTGTCATTGTGATGAGTTAAGAAAGATCAAGTAAGTGTTGGCTTTGCTGTAGTGATCAAAATTGTAGTGTGTGTGTATATATATATATATATATATATATAATTTTTTTTCACTTGCTAATGTCCTGTTTCACTAGGCCAAAGAACTCCCAACAGCCAGAACGGGAAGAGAAGAGGCTACTAGGGTTAGTGTTACTACGTGGGGAGAATTTGGTATCCATGACAGTAGAAGGCCCACCTCCAAAAGATGTAAGTAGTCTCCTTTGTTCTACCACATTTTCAAATGTTTAGTGCAATTCTGCCTCTTATGAAATTGTTTAAAGCTGGACTCCAGACAAAGATGAAAAACACCAGTATTTAAAATTGGCATCTAAATGTCTTCATTTGCTTACTGCGAAAGCCTCATACTACGGAGGAAACCCACTATTAACCAATCGGGAGGCTTTACTGAATTGGAGCGCTGACCATCTAGATGAGTAGTTGTCCATATACTTCTTCTTTTTTTTTTTTTTTTTTCATAGGCTGGAGTGGGTCCTATAGCAGACAATTGCTCATAACGGGTGCTTGCAAATAATTGCAAAAACAAAGGGGCAGTAATTGTCATATGTAACCTGTTATGGTAACCAATCGGCTTCTCGCTTCAGCTTGTTATTAAATTGAGCATTTACAATAGAAGCTGGTTACTATGCACAGCTGCCTGGGTAAAGTACATATCTTCATGCTTTGGTAAATTCAGTCTTTACAATGACCACATCCCTTGATGGGGTGTATAAAAAAAAAAAAAAAATTCTAGCTTTAACCACTTAAGGACTGGAAGTCTTTGCCTCCTTGATGACCACACCATTTTTTTGTTACCACACTGAGTCGCTTTAACTATTGCAGTCGTGCTATGCAGTACCCAGATAAAATTTACACCTTCCCCCCCCCCTTTACAAATACATTTCTTTTGGTGCTATTCACTTCTGCGGGGTTGCGCTATAAACAGAGCAACAGTTTAAAAAAACAATATTTTGCTATAATAGCCCAAAAAAGTTTACATTGAATTTCTTAGTTTTGGGTTGATAAATTCTACATATTTTTGGTAATCGCAATAAGCATATATTGGTTTGCGCAAAAGTTAGTGTCTACAAAATAGAATAGATTTGTTTTGTTTTTTTGTGCGAGACCGCAGCGGACAGATCGGACACTTTTTTTTTTTTTTAATTTGTCTGACAGGGAAGAGGTTAACACTAGGGGGTGATCAAGGAGTTAAATGTGTTCCCTCGTGTGGTGTAACTGGGGGGGGTGGGACTGCCTGGAGGAGGCTGATCTCTTCCTAAACTTTAGGAGCAGCAGATCTCTTTCAACTCCCCTGACAGAATGGGGAGCTGTCTGTTTACATTGACAGATCTCCGTTCTGTCTGTCAGAAGCGATTGCAGGGGGCTGGCAGGCATTGTGACCAACATACCCTGACGGCGATTCTCTCAGGGCAGCCAACCTGCCACAGTAAAACTGCGGCAGCTGGTCCTTAAGTGGTAAATCACCTTGCTGACAGATTTCTCTTTTTGCACGGATGTTAAAACATTTTGGACCTAAAGATGGCTTTAAAGTGCACTTTGTCATACGATTTGTGCAATTGTATTTTAGTTTCAGTAAACGCTGCACATGTAACGGAAAGCCTTGTTGTAACGCATTAGGAAAGGGCTCAATTTGTTATGGCATGTGAATGGTCCTAGTGACTCTTCTGTGCCAATGGGGGGTGAGATATTTTTGATGGGTTTAAACTGTCCTGGGTACACTGAAACTTTCATATTCTCACTGCTAAACGTATGACTAGTATTGCCTAGGCAGTATGAGGGTGGATCTTTGCTGTGGTGAGATTTGTTTTTCAAAGTATTACTAAAGGCAAAACTTTTGAGTGGCGATGGACTAAGCCTATAGTTCTACTTTAAATGCATTGCTTTTATGATTGGGACCCACACCTCCACTTGAAATTGATAGCTTATGTAGACCCTGAAGCCCTAGGGCTCTAGCTAGGGTAACCCCGCTGTCCTTTACTTATTGTTCACTCTTCTCCCTTCTTGGGCCCCCTCACAGTGGAATCCTTTGTGTCTTATGTATGTTGCCTTTTGTAAGGTGGACTTTACTACTGCCCTACATTTACAATCCCTTTTACTTATTGATGCTCTATTGACTTTTTTGTCAAGCATTGACTTCACTGTTTTGTATGCAATTTTGGAATACTTGTGTAGCGCTGGCTCCTGAAGAGCACGCGCTATGTTTTGAAATTTAATGTTACACCTAAACTGCAGTTTGGGTATAATTGTTCCAAATTTTGAGCTCCGCATCAGTCTGACTAGACTATAGGGTTTTCAGCCTGGCCATAGGGGGGGGCACTGTCTCTTCTGGCAGGCATGGAAACATTCTGGTTGGGTGCTTTAAGGTTACTTTCTCTCGGAGCCAGCCCAGTGGGAGTGTCACTCTTGCTATACTCTCTGGTAGAGGGTACTTAAGATGCAGATGTCACATGGTTTGGAGTTCCGGTCCAGAAGTATGTTCTGACTCCATCCTCCTGACCAGCCCCAGCCCTGTCATAAGTCAAGTTTCTGGGCTATCTACCATGGGAAACCCCTAGACACAAATTGAAGTGAAGAAGGGTAAGCCCAATAAAACCAGCAGCTCCTTCGGGGGTTAGTGCTACACTTATTACACTGAACCTCCAGTTCTCTCCCTTGACGTTTGCTGGATATCATCCTGGAATTTTCTAATGAATGGTCTATATACCTGTACAGGTTGTTAGATTGTATTTTAGAAAAAAACTTCAAACTTATTGAAGGTGAATTTGTTGGTTTGTCATTAAAGGTGATGACACCCCAGAGCCATGGCAATGTTGCCGTTGCTGCAGCAGCCACAGCTAGTATTGCCTGAGCCCCAACACAGTATACTGCTGGAGGACGTGGAGGTCTGCCGCCATCAATGGGTCTTGGAGCACCCCCATCAGGTATGAATAATTTAGTCTCATGCTTTTCTAGACTGGATCTGTGATGAGAAACCTGGTTCTGATTCTTTTTGATGAATCCTTGCAGGATTACCCTGAGATCTAGTCTTGACTCATATACTGATGTCTGATCAGCCTGTTACTGATTTGTGTCTTGTTTTATGTAGCCATGATGGGCCCACCTCCAGGTTTGAGGCCACCCATGGGTCCACCAATGAGCATGCCCCCAGGCAGAGGCAGACCAATGAGACCGCCACCACCTAATGAGACCGCCACCACCTAATGAGACCGCCACCACCTAATGAGACCGCCACCACCTGGCATGAGAGGTAAGAAGTTTGGGTGCTTTCCCAATCGAAGTGAAACCAACAAGGCTTTTTGTGTAGGTTTTAAAAGTAAAACATTTTGAAACCTGAACGATAAGTAATAGTTGTAGTTGCTTCACCCTCGTATAGAATGCTGGAGTATGTTTAGTTATTGAGTTCTACTCTTAGGGTTGCCACACACGAGCAGGGGCACTAGCACTGCCTTAAAAGCAAAAACGTTGCTTGGCAATAAGAATTCTTCTTTGTTTTTCAATCTTGTAGACATTAACTGTCAAATGACCCACCTAATTGATCCAGGGCCCCTGGGTCAGGTTTGAAAGATGGCATCTAGGGAGAAACCTAGCATTTTGAGAGTATGTATGTATGTATGTATGTATGTATGTATGTATGTATGTATGTATGTATGTATGTATGTATGTATGTATGTATGTATGTCACTACCTTGTAGATCCAAATGAGATTGTAATGTTGACTCTAGAGATCCCCTTGTTATGGTGGCAATTGCAATCAGTAACACATTCTGCTACAGCAGCACCTGGGTTTGGGTAGTGGACAGCTAGAACCTTGGGCTTTTTATTGTGGTCTGTGTCCCTGTTGAGGTTCACTTCATGTCTAGTGAAACCATTATCCCAGTAACAGTAGGTGAGGGTAATCATTTAACCACTTAAGGACCGAAAGGTTTTACCCCCATGACCAGGCCATAACTGACAATAGCATTGTTGTGCGGCGCTGTAACAAAATATAATTGTATGGTTTTTGTTCCCCCCCCCCCCCCCCCCCCCACAAATACCTCTGTTTATAGTGCAAAAACACGACAATGTTGAAATTTTCTTTCTTTAGCACCCCCATCAGGTATGAATAATTTGGTCTCTTGCTGTGCTAGAATGGATCTGTGATGAGAAGCCTGGTTCTGATTCTGTTGATGAATCCTTGCAGGATTACCCTGAGATCTAGTCTTGACTCGTATAATAAATGTCTGATCTGCCTATTACTCACTGTCTTTATGTAGGCATGATGGGCCCACATCCAGGCATTAGTCCACCAATGGGCATGCTCCCAGGCAGATGAGGACCAATGGGAATGCCACCACCTAATGTTACCACCACCACCTGGAATGAGGGGCAAGAAGTAGTAATAGTAGTTTCATCCTTCTACATAATGTTGGAGGGTGTTTAGTCTTTGAGTTCTACTGTTAGGGTTGCCACACATGAGCCGGTGCACTAGCAATGCATTAAAAGCAAAAACATTGGCAATAAGAATTTTTTAGTTTTTCGATCCTTTTTACTAGTAATGTCGATTGGTTTTTTTCAAGATAAGTCGGACACTGACTTTCTTTTTTGGAACCAGCGACATTGCAGTGATCAGTGCTAAAAAAATATGCATGGTTACTGTAATAATGACACTGGCAGGGAAGGGGTTAACAAGCAATCGAGGGGTTAAGTGTTTAATGGGAGTGTTATCTAACTGGGGGAGGGGGGGGGTGTGGACTGACTGGGAAAACAGATCTAATTTTCCTGCTAAGGAGCACAGATCTGTCCTCCCCCTCTTAGAATGATCCGCCTTGTTTACATAGGCAGATCCCTGTTCTGTATCTGTGGGGAACTATTGTGGGTGGCTGGCAGACCATCTACCAGACCCGCTGATCGGCTCCCTCAGGCCAAACAAGCACCCACAAACTAGTGCATGAAGACGTACGGGTACATCCATGACAACTTGCCGCAGTACAACTGCAGTGGTCGGCAAGTAGTTAAACACAGGCCCAAATACATGTTAAAACGTTAGAGGTTGCCATGCTTGTCTATTCTCGTTATGATTTTGGCAAGATCGTTAAACCTGTGCCCTCACTTCTGGTTGGGTATCTTTAACCTGGGTTCTCAAATTGACAAATTCAAGTCTGCCACCCATGTCTTGTGTGCAAATTGTGATGGTTGACCTTTTATGTATGATAGGCTCATGTGGCTCTAGGGGTATTGAATATGTACTGTTGTGGTTAACTGCATAATGGAGTTTTGATGTTGTCCTAGTGTTGCTTGCTCTAAGAAAAAAATTGTTCCTCATTTTACAGGTTCTCCACCAGACATGAGGCCAACCAGGCCATGATCCAAGCTGCATGAAGACTTCACTTGTGCATCTGGTGTTCCTCATTTGCTCTCATCATGGGACTGTTGTAGTTAAATGTGTTGTAACCTTTTCTTTGTAAATTTTTAATAAAGTAAAAAAACTCGCTTGTCAGCTGAAATGCTAATTAAGACTTCTTGTTCCATGTTAAGTACTGTTGCCCACACTTTTACAAGGACAGCAGTTAGAACCTTTGCCGGTGTCCCATCATATAAGGTCCCCCATCGGATAGTGTCTGCTGTGCATGCGCAGTACACGGCAACCGATTCCGAAAATAGCCGAGGATGAACGGTGCCTGCGCCGTGAGTACAGGTTCTAGCCCCACCATCCAAGTGGACATAGAGTAGGAATAAAAAAAGAGCCGAGCCCGAAGCGTGGCGAGCGATGCTCGCCCGCGAGGGGCCCTCTAATTTTCAATCCTATGTCCGCTTGGATGGTGGGACTACCACCTCCACTCATGCCGCAGGCCCCAATCAGTTTCGGAGATTTTCCGAAGCTTCTTCTGCGCAGTACAGGGCGGACACTATATGATGGCAGGACACTATCTGCCAGAACACCGGCCTAAAGAGGTGGTGAAAGTGGGTAGTATTCTTTGCCAAGTTATCTTCCAGGATGGCTTACGGAGGCTCCTCCCACCTAGCTCAGGAAAAACGTGATCCATATTATAAGACAGACCACAGGCAGCAGCCTCTCAGTATGTTTTTTTTTTTTTTTTTTTTTTTTTCCTCTGGCCAGACAGGAACTCTGAATAAGTTTGTTTTATCTAGGCCTTCGTGCTAGGTGGCAGGGGCCTCCCGGCAGCAACATTCCAAAACGGGGGCAGTGAACCTGGGGATGCATGTAGCTTGGACTCTTACTCCCTGGTGTAGGGGATACCAGGGGTTTTGGTTGAATTCTAAGTCCTATCCACAGACCAACAGGGCTGGGGGGAGTCTGGATGTGTGCGATTCCTCTTTTCCCCTACTGGTGGTGGGGCTTAATTTGGGTCTCCCTAGGTGGCTGGCTGCTGATCATCTGCACCATCTCTTCTTGTAAAAGGCTCATACCACCTTGTTTCCTCTCCTTGTAGGACAAGGGATGAGAGCAAAAGGGGAGCCGCCTAAGGGACTGATGCACAGCCTTCAAGTACAGGTTATCTACTACATGGACACCAGCTACAGTGCTGCAATGCTCTTTATAAGGATTCCTAGAGAGCATTGATAAAGAAATGACACTGTCTTGATTTTCACAAAGCTTCCTTCTCTGGTGAAGGAAGTATCGTGAATGCCAGTTTGTCATTTCTTTATCAATGCTATCTAGGAACCCTTATAAAGGAGTTGTCGGGAAGAGGCCCTTGTCCTCAACATGGGGACAAGGTGCTCTGTGGTGGGGGGGGGTGTAAGGCCCCCCCTGCCCTAAAGCACTCACCCCCCCATGTTGAGGGCATGCGGCCTGGTACAGTTAAGGAGGGGCGCTCGCTCGTCCCCACCCCCTTTCCTGACCTGCTGGGATGTGTGCATGGATAAGGGTATGGATTATGGGGGGACCCCAATGCTGTTTTTTTTTCCAGCATGGTGTTCCCCTTAAAATCCATACCAGACCAAAGGGCCTGGTATGCTCCTTTGAGGGGGAACCCATGCTGTTTTTTTTACGTTTTGTGTGGCGTTCCCTCTAAAGATTCATACCAGACGCAGTGCCTGGTATTGTCAGATCAAAGTCTGATCCCTGTTTATTGAAGTCGGACTTCAAGTCGCAGGGCAAAGTTTGATCCAAAGTGGTACGACTGTGCTGGTGGATGGCAGAGAGGCATGGAACACGGGAATTGGTGTGTCTACTTCTGCCCTTCCTATATAAAGTAGTTTATATGGACTCTAACCACACCCTTGATGATGTTCGATTGCATGAAATGCTGTGGTGTTCTGGCATCACGGCGCTGCAATGCGTCGACTGCGGCCCTCTTTGTGGTTGGAAATCAATGCTCCTTATACAGACTGCTGCTTTTTGTACATGCTCATTTTTATTTGATGAAATGTGAGTACCCTGGGTTTTTCTTTCAATATACATTGGCTTTATAATACACCATGAGGAGTGCCTCCTTTTTATATATTTTATGCATGCACCTCTGATTATTTGGTGAGACTACAAGACCCAGCCATCTGTGATCTCCATTAATGGTTTTGTGGCTCTGTGGATTTATCATGCCTGTTTGACCACCTGTGATTAAGTGGTCCATTCTTTTTGGCAAGAGGCCCAGTGTGTTGATGCTCAGTGGAGGATAAGTCCGTATTCTCCTAATTTGTATTTCTGTCTACACTGTGGGCCATTACAGCTTTTTCCACTGAATAAGGACCTTATTTCATCAAACACTATGGACTTTTATTTGTAGCGCTGTGCACCCTTATATTTTTTTATCATTAATTGTAGTGTGCCTATGCACGTAAACACGAGCCGTGTAATCTTCAGTGGAAAAAAATAAATGCATTTTTGGCCAGAAATTTACACTTCATGTGTGCAAATGTCCATTAACATTTTGAACACAAGAATAAACATGCGAAAATTGTGAACGCATATGCACGCAAATACATACTGAAAAAAAAAAATTGATGCTCAAAAACAGGAGTATTGTGTGCAAGAGGCCTAAAAGTGATCACTTGTACGGTACATGCGGGGAGTACAGTAACTTGCTTTAGTGTGGAGAGCAGGAGGAACTCAGGGAACAGCCATCACTTCCAGTTCCTATATTTGCTAATGCCAGTGGCTGGGAAGAAGATAATCAAGTAGCTCAGTGTTCACCACTCCTTTAGAAAGTAAAATAGTTGAATATTAATTCCTGGGTGGTACCTCAAGTCAGTATTTCTATACAGTATGCATCCTGGAGCATGACAGATCTATTTGACTATAGAACTACACAAACCTGTTGTTAGGTACTGCAGTAAGGCTTCATGTACACGAGACGTTTTACAACCTCTCCTCAACAATTTAACTTGACAGATCGTAACTCTCATTTAAAATGTCCGTTTTGCCACATTTAGGAAAAGATAAGATAAAAAATTATATATAATTTTTTTTCCCCCAAAATATGCAAAAATAAAAATGCCTGTAAATGAAACGCAGCTAAATGTCAGTTAGTGCGTTTAGAAGTGTTTGGTGCTTGAAATGCCTCTAAACTCAGCTTCTGAACCCATTTTTTTGCATTCCAAAAAAAGACGCTAAACTCAATTGCTTAAAAAAAATACTGTAAATGACCCCATGTACTGATAAGATAACAAGGAGGAGAGCAGCAGTGTACATGTGGGCCAACTATGACGACTCAATTACAAATTCACTTTTGAATGCATTTTTTAAGTATGGATATGGCTCAAATGCAGCAGTCCTGTAGTGCACATTTGCCACAACACCCTCCAACCATCTTTGCACATTTGCCACAACACCCTCCAACCATCTTTGCACATTCTGGATCCAGAGATCGTAATAAGGTAAAGCAGACTAACAGAGGGAATGTACTTGTGACTGAAACTCATGCAAGAATTTCAAAAAAATATTTTAATAAAAATTAGTTCACCTTGCAAACAAAAATACAATATGGTGTTCTTTCATCCACTGGTCGCTGTGATCATGGAACCATCTTCTGGTCTTACAGGGAACCCATCAAGGAAATATACATTGTAAATCAGCCACTTGTTTTTTTTTTTTTTTTAAAACAGAGCTTTGTGGGGCTGTCCTGTTTTCATTACTTAATTGCTGACCAGAACCAGTACATACATAACTTGTACCGGAATACTCTGATGTGTTGGATAGGGCTTGAACTCCAGACACATTAAATATTTAGTCCAGATAAAGTCTTTTTGTAGAATGTCTTGCAGAAATAAGAACATTACGTCATCACTTCCTGCGATACCTGAGACGAAAAATACATTTTAATTAGACATATATATAAAAAAAAACAAGGTTAACCACCCCAGAACAATTTTTTACCCTCAGGTGTAACAGTGGACAGGTTAAAGAAAAAAAAGGACCATCCTATTAATGCAAATTGTTTACAAACAGAGCACTACTTCAAGACAGTAAAACTACATTAAAAAAACACAACTGTCACTTGTCATCAATGTCAAGAAAAGTGCAGATTTGTGCCAACCACAGAGGCAATAGCACAAGCTTTGTGCACCTCACCTAGCAGATGTTTTCCTCTGCACAGTACACTCCCTTGACATAGTCTTGTGTTGTTACAAACTGCTATCAGACCTTGGTGGCAAAGATGTAGGTGGCAGCTTGGTCAAGCAAAGTACCCAACAAGCCTCTACTTGTCAGATGATTCTGATTTTTACCACATCCAACACTGCAGTTAGAAAGCCATCTTTTACCTATAACAGCCTTGCTCTTAACCATTTCCTGATTGGAGATTTAGATTCCCAAGTGTAGCAATTTCAGTTAACATGACAATAGCTGTATGACTAATTTTCATAACTATATAAATGTTTATATGCTTTTGAATATATTATGAATTTTTATTTGTCACACTGCGTTTATTATAGGCTGACAAAATGTTCAAAAATATTTTACTGTAATTGGTTTGAACTGGATGGACTTGTGTCAACATAAAGTAATTCTATCAGAAAATTACAAGATTGGACAGATAAAAGCTCATTTTGTCAAGGAAGCCTCCAGCCTACATGTGATAGGTTATACAATAGCCAACAATAGTGATCACATGATTGGGAGCCATTTTGGATTGGTTATTAAGCATCTGGGAGGACCCAGAGCTGTCAGCGACAGCTGGGATTGAGCTCCACCAGTCTCAAAGTGTCGTCTGACAGGTTTCAAACAAAAGATGACTGAACTATCCAGCGTCCGTTACATAAAGGGTGAGGGAGAATTAAAGTTAAACACGGTCTACCAACAACTGGCACCGCAAGAGGTCCAAGTTGGAGCCATTCCAGATGTACTTTAAAGGGGTTGTAAATGCATTAAGGTGAAAAACCTTCTGTAGTGTTGCAGCCCCCCAGTGCCCCCGTTTTACTTACCTGAACCCGGTTTTCTTCTCCCCAGGGACGAGCACACCAGCTCTAGCTGTTGTCTCGTGTCCTGATTGGATCGATTGATAGCAGCGCAGCCACTGGCTCCCGCTGCTCTCAATCAAATCAATCAATGATGCAAGGGACGGGGCCAAGTCCTGCTTTCTATGTGAATGGACACAAGCAGGACTCGGGAGCACACCCGCACATGTGTCCGCCGAAGCAGAGCGGTTCTCCCATGTGGGCACTTGATGCGGGGAGGAGCTACTAGCGCCGCTGAGGGACCTCAGAAGAGGATGATCGGGGCCACTCTGTGTAAAACTAACTGCCCAGAGGAGGCAATATCAAATAAACAAACATAAGCGAGGTTTTAGTAAGCTTTGAAGAGAAATTTAAATATTATACATTGTCAGAGCGTTTTTTCTGTCACCTAGTGAGGCTGTTATGGAAAAGAAATATGAAATTGGTATCCACCAACAGGTTTACTTCAATTTTTTTTTTTTATTACAAATGATATTTATTTTGGTATAAAGAATGTAAAAAAATAAAAATAAATTGTCATAGTTGATAATATTTTAAAAAGCAACAGAACAAACTGGTAAGTTAGATGCATAACAGGTTTACTTTAATACTGCCTCTAAACAGAGGTACAATGGCACAGTGGACAGAGTCAGAAAATAAGTAATCAATTGTTATCTTTTGATCAGAATTAGGTGGTGTTATGTATTAATGGGGGTGTGCATCAATCACTGCATATGGCCACAAGGCAATAGAAAACTGCAAAATCATCTGAATACACTGGCACATTAACGGGCACTGAAGTGATGAAGCTTGTAAACCACACTCCAGGCAATATATGGGCATCAGTTGAGGATGAATTACATGTAGCTCTGGCATCAAATTCTCATGCACATTAAAGTGATTGTAAAGTCTTTTTTTTTTTCTATAAAAAATAAATATATTTTATACTTGCCTGCTTTGTGCAGTGATTTTGTACAAGGCAGCCCAGATCCTCTTCTCAGGTCACTGGGCACCCGAACAGAGCTGAAGCTCCATGTATCCATTGACACACGGAGCCGCAACTAGGCCCGGCCCCTCTCTCCTGATTGGCTAACAGTTCGACACCACTTTAATGCCCCTTGCATAGGGTTCATCAATATCAAAAAGAATGTTGTTCCCTCATGGAAGGCAAAAATAACACAAAGCACCACATGGGTGGAACATAACTCTTCCGATTAATAAAGAACAAAAATATTAAGGATTACAATCTTATATTTCCCAACATACCGTGACTTAGATTTAAAATTTCCTTTCCTGCGCTGCTGTATTCCCAGACGTTTTCGGTCTTCAAAAGATGGGCTGAAAGGAAAAAAAAAATAAATAAAAAAAAAATAAACCTCAAACCACACTATTTACACAAACGAAGTTAGAGCTATGAAAAGAGCACAAACAGGAAGATTTCCACTTTACAATTACACAAAACATGAACTGGAAAGATTCTACATGCGACTTGTACCATGTTTGTGGCCACAAAGCTTCAAAGCATTCACACTATAATGCCTTTGAATGACCATCTGAAGTGCCTGCAGGGTTACCTTAGCTGTGGGTTAAAGTGCAAGGCAATTCACAAACCCCAAAATGTTCCCAGCATTATCCTATTTCTGGGTAGTACAGCAGTCAAAAACTGAATCTGGTCCTGTGCATAACCTACTGTACGGTTCAGAGAGAAATGCAAACTGTAGTGTTTTAATGAGAATGCTGGCCATTAAGGAGAGCCAATTCTTGTTCAATGCCATTTTACATGCTCTGTCCAACAATATAATAGACTTTTTTTCTTTTAATTGCTTTGGTTTGCATGTGTTTCAATACTGCAGTTCCTTCTACCAGCCTCTGCCAAAGGGTGATTAATTGTGCCTACATGAATAATAAACCCTCTGACTGCTGCGCGCGACTTTATGAACCACTACTTCCTCATCGTGGGATGGATGGATGGATGGATAGATGGATGGATGAGAAGTGACTTACCCCGCTCTGTATTTTTTCAGGGCTTTGCGGCTTGTGTTTGTTAGTTCCTCATCAAACACTGTGCTTTTCTTCTGTTTCTTTGGCTTTGATGGTTTGGCTGAAAAACAAAAAGTAGAGGGCTCTGCCATGATTTGAAATTAGAGAAAGTTGTATTACAGGGCAACAGGTTTTTAGTTGTAGGTTAGCGAGAGGTTAATTGTCAGGTTTTTTTCGGCACATGTGTCCCCACTGGGCAGATTTCCCTTCTCCATGTTCTGTGGACACAACAGGAAGTAGAGGAAATCCCTCTTAGTGGTAACCAAGATGAGTTCCCTTCTACTCCAGTTTGGATTTCCCATCACTTTCACTCCAGTGATCAACAGGGAAAATAGAGAGGGGTGAATCTCCCCATCACTAGTGAAGACAGATGGCAATAAAAACATGACAGAGATTCTAAACCTTTCCAACAATTCAAAATGGTAAAGAAAGTTATGGCTTTAAATTCATTCTTTGTGTATCCTTTTAACCCCGGCACTTATGACTTACTGTTTTAAAGCACACCTAAGAGGGAATGGGAGAATTATTATATTGCATACCGCATCTGCAGATTCCGCTCACTCTTACCTTTACAACCACCCTGTAACATCCACAGTTTCTCTACACCTGGTCTACTATTGCAAAATGCTCATTCAATACTACAACCTTGGAGGCAGTATATAAAGTCTTAAGAAGGTACTGGGTTTCAGCCGTGGTACTGTCCCATGGCACATGCAATCCTTTGTATAGCGATAGGTGTTATAGGGGCTGTAGACAGCTTGCCTGTGCCTAACCAGATTTCAGTCAGGGAAGCCAGCAGCCCCCACTGGGAGAACACAATGGCTCCGCGGGGGGATTCAAGCGATTCTTTCCTGCAACTATCGCTCTGTCTATGACCGACCTTAGATTTTTGTCCACACTACACAAGGCAGCTGTAGCCCATTCTCCCCCCCAAATCACAAAAAAAAGTTCCAGCATCATCACCCTGCCCAATGCAGATTCGGAATTCATCCCTGAATATCACTTTCATCCAGTCATCTACAGTCCATGATTGCTTTTATTTAGCCCACTGTAACCTCTTTTTTTTGTTTAGATGTTAATGATGGTTTTCAAACACAAATCAAATAGGAAGGTTGTTAAAAGGGAAGCGTACTGGTAGACCAAGGAAGACAGCAAAACCTCAAGTTAGAAAACTAAAAGCAATAGGCCTTAAAAACATAAAATGAACAAAACAAATGAGGAATGAATGGTCAGAAACTGGAGTCATCTGTGACAGAACTGTAAGACATCGTCTAAAGGAAATGGAATTTCCATACAGAAAAGCCAAACAAAAACCATCATTAACACCTAAACAAAAAAAATTTAAAAAATAAAATAAAAAAAAGGTTACAGTGGGCTAAAGAAAAGCCATCATGGACTGTGGATGAAACGGATATTCAGCGATTAATCACAAATCTGCATTGGGCAAGGGTGATGATGTGGGAACTTTTGTTTGATCCCGTTCCAATGAAATGTCTAAAGAAGACTGTCTGAAGAAAACATGCAAATTTACACAATAATTGATGATATGGGGTTGCAGGTCAGGTTGTCAGGTAAAGGTATGAGGGAGATGTCATTATATATATATATATATATATATATATATATATATATATATATATATATATATATATATATTTATTTATTTAGAGAGGGAGACTTATTCCATCATCTGAAAGGATGTGAAGTGATGAGGACATCATTTTTCAGGACGTAATCTGATGCAGATGTTTGTTTTAGAACTGCAAAATACATGGCGATTTCAAATTTTTTTTCCTCAGAATTCAGCAATTCCATTTTTTTTTCCTGCTTGAGCTGCACAAAACATTTGCAACTGACCAGCTTTTTTTAAATTATTTTTTAAAGTAAAAAAAAAAAAAAAGTTTTTAAACCATGTTAAATAATTAAAAAAATAAGAATAATAATAAATATATATAGTTTTTTTTTTTTTTTTTTTACAAGAGTGGCAATTCCATACATTTTGCCAGGGGTTGTGCATTTTACATCCGTCTGCTGGCTTTTCGATTCAACAATTGAACTCGCACAGGTTAGCCCGAGAGGCTTCTATGGGGCTGGTAGACATAAGATCTGATCCATCCACCAACCACTTAAAAGTCAATGAACCCCAACTACACAGGCAGGGATGTATACTATGATCAAGAAGACAAAGAATGCGGAAGGGGGGAAAAAAATATTGATGCATGAGAGGCAGCCAACTAGCATTTTCAAAGGCAATCTCAGCAGGTTCGGTTTTCCTGTTTGTTACAAGCATCTTTCAGTTAAAATAGGTAAGTATTTTCCACTATTACCACTACTTGTGCTTACCTGCAGCTTCATCTTCCACAGGCATTGCCCGTGCTCTCTTGGGCTTGCGGTCTCTCTTGGCCACACGCTCCGCATACATCTGAGCCTTCAAGACTTCAAACTGAGAGCGCTCTTCAGCCTGTAAAGAGAGAATACAGGTCACAGAAAAGCAAAGCTGGAATTCAGGAAACCGAACCGTCCTTTTGTTCTGTCTTACCGTCATGTCTTTCTTTTTAACATCTGCTATGAATTTCTTCCTCTTTTTTTTCCCTCGCAGTGCCAAATCAAATTCCTGAAGAGCATGGGATACTGGCAGATTGAGAAAGAAAAAGAAATGAGAATCTCAGCTTGAAACGACACACTGCATAAAAAAACAAAAAAAAAAAAAACTCCTAGCAAACGCCAAGCGGGCTTTCACGTGTTTTGCACTGAGGAGAGGCTTCCGTCTAGCCACTCTGCCATAAAGGCCAAATTGGTGGAGGGTTGCAGTGATGGTTGTTCTGGAACTTTTCTCCCCCCATCTATACAGAAGATCTCTGGAGCTCAGAGTGACTATCAGGTTCTAGGTCACTGCTCTTACTAAGACCCTTCTCCCCCAATTGCTCAGTTTGGCCAGACAACCAGCTCTTAGCCCTTATACACGCAGTCGGACATTCCGATGGAAAATGTCTGATCGGACCGTGTTGTCAGATAATCTGACCGTGTGTGGGCTTCATCTGACTTTTTCCGTCGGAATGTCCGACTAACAAAGTTTGAGAGCTGGATATAAACATTTTCCAACAACATGATCGTTTGTAGAAAATTCCGATCGGACAAAGTGCCACGCATGCTCAGATCAAATTCCTAGACTAAAGCCATTGGTTACTAGCCTGAACGAAGTCCCGTCATAACTAAATAACGTCATCACATTAGGAACGATCGGATTTTACGATAACTTTGTCCGACCGTGTGTATGCAACACCAGTTTCGGATAAAATCTGTCATAAAAAAAATCTGACGGATTTTGTTGTCGGAATGTCCGACCGTGTGTACAAGGGCTAAGAAGGGTCCAGGTTGTGCCACACTTCTTTCATTTTAGAATTATGGAGGCCACTGTGCTCTTTGGAACCTTCAATGCAGCAGAAATTTTTTGTAGCCTTCCTCAGATCGGTGACTGGCTGGCAATCCTGTCTCTGAGCTCTGCAAGCCGTTCCTTTTACCTTGTGGCTTTTGCTCTAATACAGTATGCATTGTCAGCTGTAAGGCTGGCCATACATTATACGATTTTCTTGTACAATTTCCCTTTAGATTTACCAAAACCATAAAATATGAGGTCAAACCTAAAACAGTTTCAGGCAGACCTTTATACTACATACTTGAAGGTAAAACTAAAGGAAATTGAATAATGTATGGCCAGCTTAAGGCCTTTTATAGAAAAGTGTGTAAATCATGTCCAATCAATTTAATTTACCACAGATGGACTCCAATCCAGGTGTAGAAACATCTCAGCAACGATCATGAGAACGGGACACCTGAGCTAAATTTCATTTGTTGCAAAGGGTCTGAATACTTATGCCAAATACAATGTGCTTTACAAATGTGCCCTGTGGAGAGGACTTCATGGGAGCTCCCCACTGGCCACACACTGTGGGCCAATTTTATAGCCGAGATGCGCTGTAGTGTGCTTAACACAGTGGTGCATAAAGGAGACTATATCCACTATAAATTAGCCCCCTAAGTGTATTTTTAATTAAACCAACGTGAGCAGCAGAATGTGACTTGGTCTTAAAGCGGTAATAAAGACGCATGTGCATGGGAGTCAGTATCGATCGAGACACAGCACTCTGAATGGCTGGCAGACTTGAACATTTCCATCATTCAGAGCACAGTGTGCATGCGCCGGAGGCGTTACTGGCCAATCATGTGCCATGTCCAATAATATTGTAGACCAGCGGGGCCAATCGTGTTTTGCATGTGCCAACAAGGATGGAAAACCGTGAGCAGAGGAGAAGGTCATCCAGATGCTGCAGTTCATTCAATATCTAATTATGGACAGGGGGTAGGGAGTTGATGAAGTTGTGTTGCTTAACACAGGGCTTGACAAATTTGCACTGAACCAGCTAAAGAAATCAAAAGCCATTTTTTTTTTGTTATTTTGACTGACAGGGCTTTGTTTTCGGAGACACAGATGGGTAAACACTGATCTCTAAAAGGGGACTCTGATACAATGGGGAGGTGCTAATATGAAGGGACGAAAATATAAAAGGGACTGATCTAACAGAGGGGGTTGCTGATGTAATGGTAGGTCTCCAAAAGGGGGTGATGCTGATATTGGGGGACTCTGATCTAATGGGAGGGGGTGCCAGCATCTCGTCTGGTCAGCAGCAGTCGGCAACCCAATTAGTTCACAGTCCCTGTACATCAGCGCCTCTACCCATGAATTGCCTTAGCAGTGCGACTCAGAAGCACCTGCAAGCCAATAAGTGTCTAAAGCTGGGAGCCAGAGTTGAAGGACGGAACTGGAAGGCAGAGCAGCTGCGGCTCCTGGGCTATTGTTCTCCCATCTAGTCTGTGCAGTGTGTCATTTGCTAGCACACACGTTGGTCCCACAACCAATGACTGGAATGCAAAGGCGATCCCTGAGGCAGGCAGAGACCACAGGAAGGCAGGCGCAGCCGACAGGAGCAGAGCCCAGGGCTGAAAGTTGGTACAGTCGTCCTGGGGCCCCCCTCCACAATGGCAGAACTTCAGGGCTCGGCTACAAGTGCAACCGTTGCAACCCTGGTAGTTCAGCCACTGGTTGGAACTGGATCGGCTACCCGGCCCTGCATGTTTGGGGAGTCGGCAGTGGGAAATGCTTGCGCTTGGTGCCAGCGGTGGATGGGCTGGCGGGAACCCAGGAGCCGGGATGCAATTTTTGGTCGCCATGGTGACCCGACACCTGAGATTTGGCAAGCCTTGGCTTAACAACAGTAGAGGAAGACAAGGTCACCAAGATGACTATGTTATCTGGAAAGGCAATGTAAATCTTGTGACTGCCATGACAGCAATACAATTCTTAATGGCAGGTAAACACTCCAATAAAATTTTCATTGTAACCCAACTAGCTGCAACTGCTAATACAAACAGTTTTCTACAACCAAGACCAAACATGCTACATTTCTTTTTTTTTGTCGTTGTTATAACCCCCACTGCAGGCCCATTTCTCCACCTACACTTTTCTTTCTTTCTCTCTTCCCTGGTCTGGAACCAGCTTCTCTCCAGGCCCTGAGGTTGATTTCCTTCTTGCAGTCTATCTTGTGCCGACTTTATCTGAAAACCACAAAAAAAATGCACATTTGCAACTTCAAAAGAAATCAAAGCAATGCCAACTTAAAACAGAAGTCAACCCATCGATTTAACAGTTTAAAAAAAAAACAGTTCCATGCCTGGCCCTGGCACATGCCGGAAATATAGTGGTCAGATTGGTTGTGCTCTCAACCAAACTGTCAAACCATCCAATGGCTGGAGTCATAACTGATCACATGTGCAGTGTCATGGCAAGCATAGAGCAAATCAGATTCTGGCACAGAGGGAAAAAAAGGTTGATTAAGCAGAGGCCAAGATGGCAGCTTCCGTGGCTGAAAAGAAGGAGGTTTTACTCGCATCTAAACCCAAGTAAAAAAATGTAGTATATACTGCACGTTTCCAGTCCAGTGATGGCTGCATGTTTTTTTGTCAGGCTTTGTTACCTGGTGATCCTGCTAATATGACACTTCCTGTCCTAGGTGAGCAACACTCACCATACTGTACCTATGGAAAATCAACATTGTCAGCCTAGGACAGAAATATATCTCCCTACAACATGTTGTGGAGAACCCTAAAAAAAAAAAAAAAAAAAAAAAAAAAAAAAGACTACTGGACACTTCCCCCTAATTCTCCATAACATAAGAGGGAGATGTGTTTAGTCCACAGAGCTGGGAATAACAACCAATAACAGTGCAGCAAGCATAGAGCACATATCAGATGTTGGCACAGAGGGAAAAAATAAAATCAGTACAAATAAGTTCCTCCTACCTGAGCCTCAGATTTATGCATCTCTTTCTCCTCTTTTTCTAGCTGTAACACTGCATAAATTTCCTTTTCCATGTTCTTGATCTTTTCCCGAAACTTAGAGATCACATCTGATGGGAAACACCCATAAGGTTAAATTACAAGAGTCTCTGCCATTCAGCTGAAATGTCACCAAGCCTCTCACCAGCTAGTCTCACCTTGAGGAAGGACTCTGGCCTTTACGGGCGCCTGCGCTTTCTTAACAATGTCCTTCATTATCTTCCTTTCTTCTTCGCCAACCAGAGAAACAGATCGCCCAGCCTTGCCAGCACGGGCTGTACGGCCAACTCTGTGAACGTAGTGCTTCATTGTGGCAGGCATAGTAAGATTAATTACCTGAAGGAGTAACAGATGTTGTATGAGAAATTGTATGAATACTTTAAGCAGACACCCTGGAGAATAAAATGATTGTTGCAATTTTTTATGTTGCACAATATTTGTGTAACGGTTTATCAAAACACAAATTTTCAGGAAAACACACTTTCATGAATTTCAATGCATACAAAACACAATAAAAAATTTTTGTAAAATATAAAAAAAGTTGATAAATGATGACATGTAAACAGATACCCAACATGTCACACTTTACAATTGCATATGCCTGTGGTACTATGGTACCTAAAAATCTTCATTAGAGACGCTTTAAAAAGCCTTTACAGGTTACCAGCTTAGGAGTTACACAGGAGGTCTGGCACTAGAATTATTGCTCTCACTCTGACGATATCGCACGTGTGGTGCAATGGCTGTTTACATATGCATGCAGGACCTACATGCATGGGGGCAAATACTGGGGCGCTTTACAATTTATTTTCTCCCCAATTAACTTTATTGCTAACACAAGGGGTGAACAACATCACTTGTGATAGCATGGGCTGTGACAGGTCCTCTTCAGGGAGAGATCCGAGTTCCATTAGACCTCATGTCTCCTCTGGCTACAAAAGCATCAGATCAAATCGAGATTGATCAGATGCTTTACATGCCAGTAATGGTTTCTGACATCACAGAGGGGGAGTAACAACAGAAGTTCCTCTCACTCTTTGTGCAGCATTAGATACTACCAGTTGCATTGATACCGGGCTCCTCAGTGAGATGGGAGAGCCCTGTAAAGGCGGCGGTAGGGCTGGGTGACCCCCTTCTGCCATCTGTAAAAGTGATCGGGTGGGCTGTACAGCTGCTTGGATCACTTTTACTTTGTAGAAAATAGTTGGCCCCAAAACAAATACCTCGATCATTGCTGTAGAGGTGACAGATATCACTGGTTCCACTTATTTGTTTGAAGGCCCACAAAATTACTAAGTCGTTTTAATCATCCTGAAGATTTCATACAGTTGCTCTGCATTTAGCTCACCGTTTTAACTCCCTGAATATCCAACCCTCGAGCTGCAACATCTGTAGCCACCAGAATATCGATCTGCTCATCTTTAAATCGTCTACAAAATAGGAGTAAAGTGGTTTTAAGATCAGTTTTGGTGATCATATATTAAAGCGGAACTTCACTCTTAATCAACACCGACAACTTTTAATCCTTATACTGCTGCCATTCTTAAATGGATAGAAAAGTATATCATATTTTCTTTCGAAGGAAATATAGGTTTAAAGCAGAGTTCAGACGGAATTTATTATTTTTTAAAGTCAACAGCTACAAATACTGTAGCTGCTGATTTTTAAAATAAGGACACTTACCTGTCCAGGGCGCCCACGATGTCCTCACCTGAAGCCGTTCCGTCCCTTGGCTATGGGTCAGGCACCGACATCTTCAGTAAGGGAACCATTAAGTGAAGCCATGTGGCTTCACAGCCTGGAACCCTACTGCGCATGTTGCGCAGCACGTTCTGAATGGTCCTTTCTGTCTTCTGGGACCTGTGTCTCCAAAAAAAACAGCGGGCGGTGGGGTTAACAGTAGATGAACCTGGCATGGCGTAGTTCGCCGTGGATTCTGTGGCGCTGTTTTGTCGGAAGTGGGAGCAAATACAGGTATCTGCTCCCCCCTGAAAAGGTGTCAAATGTGACACCGAAGGGGGGGGGGGATTGATCAGGATCAGAATAGGATCAGCGGAAGTTCCATTTCTGGACGGAACTTCGCTTTAAGGGACTTTACATGAGGCCAAGCATAACAATATATACATATAATAGTAATATTCTTTCCTTTGATATATATTTGGGATGGAGGCTTTTCATATATAGTGTCACTGTCCACCCCCCCCCCCCCTTTCCTTACTTTTTTTTTTACATTTCTTCAGTTACTTTCTGGTTTCCAGGTCTAGACAAATGATGTCATATCCCAGGAGTCTTGAGGAGGGGCTTTCTCAGCTAAGTACACTCTCCTGCCTGCAGGCCTGAGCTAAGGGCAGGTGGATTTCAGAAGTAAATGCTACATGAATCATCTGCCCTTACTCAAGATGGCCACTGCCAGAAATGCTAGGGGAGCTTTTTTTTTTAAAGTGGTTTCTCAGCATAATAAAGCATGGAGACATGGATGGGTGAGTTTGTTTTGAATATTAAAAATTATTTAAATTGTATTTCTGGTTTGTGGTACTCAGATGCAGTGCAGTTATGCTTTAAAAGAAGAATCTCATTACCTGAGGGCCTCCAGACGCTGTGTCTGTGAAAGATTTCCGTGCAGCTCACCAACTCGCAGACCCATCAGACCCAATAGGATGTGCATTCGGTGTGCTTGTTTCTTGGTTTGCGTAAAGAGCATAACGTGATCCTTGAAGGTGCGGGTCAGGAGAGCTAAAAGAAAGGTCATGGTAGGATATAATACATCGATTTTATAAATTTAAAGTAATGATTTTGTGTATTGCTCTCTGACGTGGCAGCTACCACTTGGTTCTAATAATGGGATATATTTAAAAAGGTAGTTGGGATAAATGCTGCAGACACATAATGGAGTATGTAGATCCTAGGAAAGACACAGGATTAGGCTTTGTTTCACACAGGGAGTGCAATACCGTTGGCCCATACATCCCTGGCAGGCAGTTCCGTTGGGGTCTATTGGGACACAGAGGCTGCATGGACACAGCCGCCATGTCCCGATATGCCATCCATGTAGATGAGTGTGTCCCCAATCTCACGCTGCAGGTAAACACATCACTGTACGGGTGTACAGTATTGTATGCCCTGTGTGAATGAGGCCCAACTACAGCATTATAGGAACATGACAAAAGCAGTTTGCCTTCAGACTCTTTAGCTCTGTTTAAAATTGTACTTAACGGTAGAGAGTCACCTACATGTGCAAAGCTCAGCTTTAGCTGTTGAGCTCCGTAGAGGAGGATACTGCACTTGGCTGTAAATTTGGAGTATAAATAAAACATACAGCCGACAACTCACCAAATGAATAAAGTTTTTTTTTTTTTTTAAATTGTTATTCCTGGCCTAACAAATATAGAACATATGTAATAAAGTAGTGTAATGACCGATCACTTCAGTCTGTTCTTTACACACCACACACAACGGCTTCACGATCCCCTTCACGGTTTGGTCGGATCCTCACAAATTCTTGGCGCAAGAATGGGGCCACATCTGTGTTACTATTTACAAAGACACGCACTGGATTGCGGAGAGACACAGCAGCCAAATCTTGAACCTGTAAAAGGAATGCAAAATGTCAAATTGGCTCATATGTCTTCAAGGAAACCTGGGCAATTTAAACAGAGCAACTTCAATGAAAATAATCAAAAAGATCCAAAAGACAAAAAAGGCAGTCAAAAATTCAATCCACAACTTTTCCTGCCAAACTTGACCCAAACCTTATGCTAGGTTCACACCTCGCGTCTCGTGAATATGTGTTTTTTGCGAGTTTCTGTGCTACACGCATAAACGCACGCCAAAGAAGCTTGCCATTTAAAAGGTACCATTCCCAGCTAATGGCACCACAAGCGTGAGGCGCGTGTTCACAGAGCATTTAGGTGTGAATGAAGCCCAAGTCCTTCTGTTTGAGAACAGGTAAATTCTGATAAGGAAGCAGATTGGCAGGTCCAACTTTCTAGTATAAATTCTAATAATCACAAGGGTCAGCTTCAACATCTTGCGATTTTACATAAAATAATAATGCTTTTCCCTCTTTACTTGGAAAGCAGGAACAATCAAAGTCCAGTTGAAGCATATTTTCCTGCCAATTCTTAACCACTTTCAGACCGGACCATTTTGCTGGCTTAAGACCAGACCACTTTTTTGCGATTCGGCACTGCGTCGCTTTAACTGACAATTGCGCGGTGCTGCGACGTGGCTCCCAAACACAATTTACGTCCTTTTTTCCCCACAAATAGAGCTTTCTTTTGGTGGTATTTGATCACCCCTGCAGTTTTTATTTTTTGCACTATAAACAAAAATAGAGCGACAATTTTGAAAAAAAAAAAAAACGCATTATTTTTTACTTTTTGCTAGAATAAATATCCCCCAAAATATATTAAAAAATTTTTTTTTCCCTCAGTTTAGGCCAATACGTATTCTTCTACATATTTTTGGTAACAAAAAACGCAATAAGCGATTATTGATTGGTTTGCGCAAAAGTTATAGTGTTTACAAAATAGGGGATAGTTTTATGGCATTTTTATTAATCTTTTTTTTTTTTACTAGTAATGGTGGCGATCAGCGATTTTTATTGTGACTGCGACATTATGGCGGACACATCAGACATTTTTGGGACCATTGTCATTTATACAGCAATCAGTGCTATACAAATGCAGCGATTCCTGTGTAAATGACACTGGCAGTGAAGGGGTTAACCAGGTGTTCCTAGGGGCGTGTTACTAACTGTGGGGGGCTGGGCTTTGTTTTAGTGAACACTGATCTCTGCTCCAATCACATGGAGCAGAGATCAGCGTCACTTGTTGCTAGGCAGAATGGGGAGATGCTGTTTAGCCGCCCTGTGAGACGATCGCGGGTATCCCCGTGGCGATCGAGTCCGCGGGACCCACGACCAGACTCACGGGGGTCCCGACAGGCACGCGATGGCAGGGCGGCATTTAAAAATGGACGTACCTGTACGCCAATATGCCTGCCCGTGCCATTCTGCCGACGTGCGCCGGTCGGGAACTGGTTAAAGTGGTTGTAAAGGCAAAGGGTCTTTTATCTCAATGCATTCTATGCATGAAGATAAAAAGTTGTAAGCAAGCTGCTTGCTGTTGAGGCACTCAACAGGAGGGAGGGGCCAGAAGCTGCAGCCAGGGACCCAAGAGGAGGACCTGGGCTGCTCTGTGCAAAACCACTGCATACCACAAGTATAACAGGTTTGTTATTTTGAGAAAAAAAAGATACGTTTTGTCGCAATATTTACTTTTTTATTTTCACAACATGTCCTGAGGCCATGCATCAACCAACCCACTTCTGTGAACTAATGTTTCCCCAGACCCATCCGAACCTGTGACTGGACAGTGAAATGAAAAGCAGCTCAACTCAGCATCACTCTGCTCTTTCCTGCTATAAGCATGCACCCTGTGCATGCATATGAACTGATTGGCTTCTTGTACTGCTTCTTCCAATCACACTTCAGTCCTGCTGTACAGGGATGGTAAGGTTACCAGGTCAGATTCAAGTAGTCACATGGCTTATACTCACAAAATAAATTTCATGATATGGTAATGATTACAGAGCTGCAATCATTTGTGTCCATTATATCTACATAAAGTTCACTTTTAGCTGCTCTAATTGCGGTTGAAAAAAAAAAAAAGTACGGTATCTGCTTGTAAACTAATTGTACAAAAAAAAAAAAATCGGCATGCTAGAGGAGGGGCCGGAAGATTCGTGGAGCCCCACACAAAGATGCAGTGATCTTACACAGAAGTGGGTGCGGATACCCGGCTCGGATACCCCCGGAAAGGTGCCAAAATGTGGCAGCGGAGGAAGGGGGTAGGAAGTAAACAAGCGGAGCTTGCCCCTTTGAGTGGACTTTTGCTTTAACTACTAAAAGCTAAAACCTGATATGCTGCCAAAATGCCCACTGTACAGCATTAGTGTCTGTTCACGCAAAAAAGTCTAATTTAATTTAAATGAGCTGACAGCTTCTTTGGGACACATGATGACTGTGTTCTTGGGTCTCCACACCTGTTGTGGCCAATGGAAAGAGTTTCTTCTGTCCCTGTGGGATTACCACTTAGTTTTGTTTCAGAAGATGTAATGGAAGGAGCTGGAACACAATTCTGATGGGAAACAACCCAAACTCCCAGGTAGACCGGACCAAACTTACTAAGGCAGGGAGATATCGGAAATATAAAGTACCGTATTTGCCGGCGTATAAGACGACCCGGCATATAAGACGACCCCCTAAAAACCTGCACAGTTAAAATGTTTTGCCCGTACTCACCGTTTAAGACGACCCCCGATTCCGAGGCTTCCGACGCTTCATATCCCTCTTCTTCTTCGTTCTTGCTGGAGCCATTTCCTTCTTCCTTCTGGTGCTGGAGCCAATCACGGCGAGCAATGTATTCTATTAATGAATACAAAGCCTGCTGGGATTGGCGGAGGCTGTTACATCATCAGCCCGCGCCTCACTCTCAAAGCCAATCGGAGCAGGCTACTGTGTGTAGCCTACTCGGATTGGCAGAGATTGCTGCTCCAATCCGAGCAGGCTCTGTATTCATTTGAATACATCGCTCACTGGGATTGGTTCAGTGGTATATACTGTATGTAGCCGAAGCTACATACAGTATTACCGGACATCTAGAAGGCATCCCAGCAGCTGACCCGGCGTATAAGACGACCCCTCCTTTTTGCTCAGTTTTTTTAAGTGTAAAAGGTCGTCTTATACGCCGGAAAATACGGTATTCCAGACATATAAGAAGCCAGGGGTTGAATCAGGCCTTCCAGCTCCACCTTTAACAACCCTTTATTGCATTTTTTTTTTTAAAATATGATTTAGATTACAGCATCACCTCTTCGGACATAGTTGCAGAGAAGAGCAGTGTCTGCCGCTGGTGAGAACAAAGTCTAATGATCTCTTTCATCTGTTCTTCAAAGTATTCATCCAGCATCCTACACAGAAAATAGAGAACAATTACTTCTCTGTCCATATGAGCCAGTTATTCATCTGTTACATGTTGAAACACCAACATAAAACGCCTTTGAGATGTTACGTTTATTTTATACTAATGGTGAAATAACCTAAGAGGATGATATACAGGTGCTATATTTCCCCACAGTGCTGGTCTTTGAAAAAACAAAAAGGAAAAAAAGGTTTGTACGTTTCCTTGGGGCCTTAATGAAGTCAGCACATGTACTGTATTGAATGAAGATTACACTCTCCCCATCATGAGCTGTAAAATTATAAAAATTCAATATATTTCAGACTCTTTGTTTGGAGGATTAGCGCAAGCTGTGATGCAAAATGAAATGCATGGTTCCCATATACTCACCTATCTGCTTCATCCAAGATCAGCACTTCAATGGCATTGAGGCTGAACGAGGGGCAGTTGTGCAGATGGTCAATGAGCCTCCCAGGGGTGGCAATCAGGATATCAGGACCAGCTCGTAAGGCCGCTTCCTGTGACTTCACATCCAAACCACCTAGAAGAATATAGAAGAGAAAAAGATTTATCGTAAAGACAAACTGCTGAAAAACGCAAGTAAACTTGACGTTGGTTATGACTAGTTAGGCTTAAATGCTCATGGCCAATTAAACCCAGGTTGCCCCATTGTGCAAATTGCAACATCTATGATTATGCCAAGGTCCAAACCCTATTGATCAGTGAGATAGGCAGCCTCACCAGTCAACTGTGGTAGGCCAGAGCACAACCATGGTTGCAAATTACATAGCAGAGCAAACCCTCTGGGTTTGAGAATTTCAGGGTCCTGAGGCCATCAGAATGAAAAAGTGAAATGTGTGTGCGTAGTCAACTGGAGATCCTTCCTCCGCATTCCCACGGTCAGCTTACCAGAGGCACAAGGAAGAAAGCCACGTGTGGCATTTAACCACTTCACATCCCGCCCATAATCATATGATGTCCGCAGGAGGGATTGCCCATCCTGGGCGGGCGTCATACAACGTCCTGCAGCCAATGGGTGTGCCCGGTGGCCACAATTTCCGCCAGACATCCGTGATTCCCCGTTAACAGAGCAGACTGTCAGGTGAAAGGAGACCGATCCTTCCCAGTACAGAGGAACACTGATCGGTCTCCTCCCCTTGAGAGTCCCTTCCCCCTACAGTTAGAATCACTCCCTAGGTAACACATTTAACCCCTTGATCACCCCCTAATGTTAACCACTTCTCTGCCGATGACATTTATACTGTAATCAATGCATTTTTATAGCACTAATTGCTATACAAATGTGAATGGTCCCAAAATGGTGTCAAAAGTGTCCGATATGTCCGTCGCAATGTCACAGTCACAATAAAAAAACGAATTATAAAAAAAAAAAAAAAAAACAGATCACCGCCATTAATAGTAAAAAAGAAATAACTAAAAAAATGCCATAAAACTATCCCCTATTTTGTAGACACTATAACTTTTGTGCAAACCAATCAATATACACTTTACCAAAAAATATGTAGATGAATACATATCGGCCTAAACTGAGGAAAAAAAATTGGGATATTATAGCAAAAATTGTGTTTTTTTTCAACCTTGTCGCTCTTCTTTTGTTTATAAAGTGCAAAAAAATAAAAACTGCAGAGGTGATCAAATATCACCAAAAGAAAGCTCTATTTTTGCGTACAGTGTTGCATGACCGCGCAATTGCCCTTCAAAGTGCAACAGCACAGAAAACTGAAAATTTACCTGGACGGGAAAGGGGTGAAAATGCCCTGTATTGAAGTGGTTAATAAAGCGGACAGTTTTAGTCCAGTTTAAAGCCTAACTACTTCTGCATTTTAACCACTTGAGATTCGCGCTATAGCCAAATGACGTCTACAGCGCGGATCTCCTTTTCCGGGACTACGTCTATTGACGTAGTCCCGTGTACGAGTGGCCTGCGCGCCCCCTGAGGGGCGCGCGCGGCGCGCTCTGTGATCGGCGAGTCCATGAGACACGCCTGATCACCGATCCGAGCAAGGGGTCGATCCCGACCCCTTATCACGTGATCAGCTGTCAGCCAATGACAGCTGATCAGGTGACATAACGGAGCCAGTAATCGGCTAGTATTCCTCCTCGCGCTGACAGCGCGAGGAGGAAAAAAAAAAGCTGATCACCGGCGGCCGTGATCGGGACACCAGTCCCGTCAGTGCCACCCAGCAGTGCCCACAGTGCCACCCAGCAGTGCCCACAGTGCCACCCAGAATCTGCCTCAAAGGTGCTGCACCCCATCAGTGCCGCCTATCAGAGCCACCTATCAGAGCCACCCATCAGTGCCCATCAGTGCCGCCTTATCTGTGCCCATCAGTGCCGCCTTATCTGTGCCCATCAGTGCCGCCTTATCTGTGCCCATCAGTGCCGCCTTATCTGTGCCCATCAGTGCCGCCTTATCTGTGCCCATCAGTGCCGCCTTATCTGTGCCCATCAGTGCCGCCTTATCTGTGCCCATCAGTGCCGCCTTATCTGTGCCCATCAGTGCCGCCTTATCTGTGCCCATCAGTGCCGCCTTATCTGTGCCCATCAGTGCCGCCTTATCTGTGCCCATCAGTGCCGCCTTATCTGTGCCCATCAGTGCCGCCTTATCTGTGCCCAGCAGTGCCGCCTTATCTGTGCCCAGCAGTGCCGCCTTATCTGTGCCCAGCAGTGCCGCCTTATCTGTGCCCAGCAGTGCCGCCTTATCTGTGCCCAGCAGTGCCGCCTTATCTGTGCCCATCAGTGCCGCCTTATCTGTGCCCATCAGTGCCGCCTTATCTGTGCCCATCAGTGCCGCCTTATCTGTGCCCATCAGTGCCGCCTTATCTGTGCCCATCAGTGCCGCCTTATCTGTGCCCATCAGTGCCCACCAATGCAGCCCATCAGTGCCCACCAATGCAGCCCATCAGTGCCGCCTTATCTGTGCCCATCAGTGCCCACCAATGCAGCCCATCAGTGCCCACCAATGCAGCCCATCAGTGCCCACCAATGCAGCCCATCAGTGCCCACCAATGCAGCCCATCAGTGCCCACCAATGCAGCCCATCAGTGCCCACCAATGCAGCCCATCAGTGCCCACCAATGCAGCCCATCAGTGCCGCCTAATCAGCGCACTTCAATGAAGGAGAAAAATGACCCGTTTGCAAAATTTTATAACAAACTATTAAAACATGATTTTTTTTTTTTGCATCTTTTTTTGTTTGTTTAGCAAAAAATAAAACTCCGAGCTGTAACTAAATACCACCAAAAGAAAGCTCTATTTGTGGGAAAAAAATGATAATTTCATTTGGGTACAGTGTTGTATGCCCGCGCAATTGTCATTCAAAGTGCATCAGCGCTGAAAGCTGAAAATTGGTCTGGGACTGAGGGGGGTTTAAGTGCCCAGTAAGCAAGTGGTTAAAGAAAACAGGCTACATGTTTCAAGAAATATACCCAGCACACTCACCCACAGTTAAGCAGCATGTAACCTCAGAGAACTGGGCCAGCTGTTTGGCGACTGTATGCACCTGAATGCCGAGCTCACGTGTTGGGACCAGAACCAGGACCCTGGTGACCGGTGCTTCCCGTGGCTTGTAAATGAGACGTTCCAGAACTGGAAGCATGAATGCAGCAGTTTTACCTGTCGGAGGAGATCACAGAAAAATTACACTCAGTGTCATGCGAATAAAGTGAAGAAGCTGGGATGACAGCGATCATCTAAAGTTTACCATACGTTTACCATAAAATCGAGGAATACTTCAATCCACAAAAGCTGTCATCACAAAACACAAGTCACTCGGTTGCTAGCTTTGAAGCAGGACTCTGCACCCCTTATTCTGAAGGCTCAGTCCACCCAAAAGGCATTTTATTTATAGATAATGCCCGGCAGGCTGAATCCACTGCTGTATTCAAGTGAGCATGTTAACATAAAACTGGTACTTTACACATGGTAGTTTAAGTGTTTCCACCCATTGATATGCATTCCACCACCTTCTGCATTTTGCACAATCAAAAGAAATAAATAAAAATCCAGCAGGCAGAAAAGTTTCTTATAAGGCCCATTTTACACAGCGGGCCTGATCAAGTCCAAATATGAGGTTTTCAGGCAGATGGTTCATTCACCGCTAAAGGACAGACTGGTGTAAATGGACTTGTGTCCGTTCACACAAGCCTACCTTTGGGTCTGATCCAGTCTGCTCAAAATAAATTTATAAAATAAATTAAATAAACAAAAAACACACATACACACACACACACACACAAAACACAACACACACAAGTGCCTGCAAGACTGGATATGAATGGATTGTATAGATAGGTGTGTCCTCATCATATTCTATAGTTTTGGTAAATCTGAAGGTGCCCATACACTTAACAATCTGCATGTAAAATCTCTATAGAAGTTCCTTTAGGTGTACAAAACCTATAGGACAACACAGCTAATCTATCCAAACAGGCAGGCCCTTGCACTACATAGTGGATTGTAGATCTACAGTGCGATCAGATTGCATAGTGTGTAGGCACCTTATGGCCTTGTCCACACCATACATAAAAACGTATATATATATATATATATAAAAAAAAGTAGAATTAACTCTTGCATAGAACAATTGGGCTTAGTTTACCACTACAGTACATGTCGGGGGTATCTTCTGTATGTACCAAAAAATGGCTATATGTGATCTAAGAGCAAAGCAATGTATTTGTGTTCAATTTAAAATAAATTATGTCAATTACAATGTAGTCTGAAGACAGTAACCTAATGAGGTAAAAATGCACAGTGATCATGCACAAATAAACAGTCTTAGGCTAGGTTCACATTGCTGCGATGCGGGAACGCCGCGAATCCGCGGCGTTTTCCCGCATCGCATACCTCCCGCCGGCAGTTCACACTGCCCTATGCGGACGGCTGGGGGTGTCAATGTTATGTTAATGACACCCCCAGATCCGTCGGCATATCGCAGTGCGATCTGCCGACTCGCACAGGAATCGGATCGCATGGTGTGAACCCCCATGCGATCCGATTCCGTTGCGGACCCAAAAAAGGGTCCCGTGCGAGTTTGCTGCGGGACCGCTGCGAGTTCAGCCATACTATCTGTATGGCTGAACTCGCAGCGCTACGGAGATCGGATGTGATTTGCTGTGCGAATCACATCCGGTTCTCCCCCCGCAGCGGTGTGAACCCAGCCTTAAAAAGGTGTATAGTCACTATCTGCACTTTTTTTTTTTATAATTCTATATTTTCAACTTTCTAAGAGCCGATAGGTACATACAATATTCATACAGTGAAGAACAGAGCTTGCCTCATTTGGCACACAAAAAAAAAAAAAAAAAAAAAAAAAAAAAAAAAATTATATATATATATATATATATATATATATATATATATATATATATATATATATATATATATATATATATATATATATATATATATATATATATATATAATGATTAAGGCAAACTTAAGGTGTGGGGGGGAGTTGACTCCCGCAGCCCATCTAGGCCTTATCACCTACCAAGGAACTATGGAGTCCAAGATTTTGAAAACTTTTCAGTCTGTCCCTTAAAATGGTCTGTTAATTTCATAAACTGTATATAAGCTGCCCAATACAGCCAATGTGCAAGTGTAGAGGTTTGCTTCCATGTGGCAGGGATATAGGTACAGTATTTGCACATTTTACCTCAGACTATTTCTACCTTTTCCCCACATGAGACTGTATTTGTGCACTGCCACTATATTACTCAACAGTAACGATGTTTGCTCCTTTTGTAAGCGATACACTGCACAAATAGTCTCATGAGGTGAAAAGGCACAAATATAGTGACAATTATGAGTGATATAGTAAAAATATACAAATATAGTCTCATGAGGTGAATAGTCCCTATATTTGCACCTTTTCATCTCATGAGACTATATTTGTGCATTGTCACTATACCACTTATAATAGTCACTATATTTGCTCCTTTCGGGAGTGAATAGTGACAATGCACATATATGGTCACATGGAGGTGAAAACCCACATTGAAACAGCCATATTTACTTTAGTAAACGTCATTCTCTCTGCTCACCAGTCCCAGTAGCAGCACAGGCACAGATGTCTCTTCCCAACAATCCCACAGGAATGCAGGCCTTCTGGATAGGAGTGGGCTGGTTGAAGTTAAGAGAAGAAATTGCCTGTAACAGAAGAAGGTAAGAACTTCCATAAAAATTTGTATGTGGATGCTTAATATGAAAAAAACAAAATGGCATCAAACTCAATGGAAACATTTTAAGGACTAGCTAACACTTTATAATTTGTGAGAAAAGACTCAAAACAAAAATGGAAGGGGGGGGGGGGGGTGGGTTGGGTTGTATGTGCAAGGTACCACCATCCAAACACTCTTTTCAAGCCTGGGGAGCCAACAGTAAAGTCCTTTACTTCCGGGGATTTAAGTCACCAGTTCCGCATATTCTGAGTAGACAAACTCATGGCAATAAACATTTGACAAATTTCCCCATCAGGCCCTTCTCTGTGACTACCAAATCCTCCATCGCATTCATTTCTATTTTTGCAGTCAGACGTCAACTGTGTCCGCTTCCAGAACAGTGGGATGCAGCTTTTTGCAGCTGTGAGCAGGAGAGGCAGGATAGATTTGCTCAGAATCTTGTGGTGGTGTATATGGAAGAATGCAGGATCCCTCCCCAACTCCCTATCAGTGAATCTTTAAACGATGCGGTGGACCTCCGTCCAGTAGGACTGCAATAGCTGGCATGACCAGAAGACATGGAGAAGAGAACCAGCCTCTTCCCCCACATCTCCAGCACAGATCTGAGGACTTGGGGTACAATCAATGAATCTTCACCGGTGTATGATACCACCGGGTCAACACCTTGAACCCAGCTTTCTGATGTTTCAGTACAGATCAAGGTTTTATACGAGTACAGAAGCATTCTTCATAGTTTCATAGTTAGTTAGGTTGAATAAAGACACCAGTCCATCCAGTCCAACCTGAGTGAGTGTCTACAATTGTCCCCATCCCTGTACATTGCACACTCATGTTGGTCCCTACCCTCAAGAAGCCCACAATCCAAGGTCCCCATTCATATACTAGGGCCAATTTTGAACAGAAGCCAATTTACCTACCTGCATGTCTTTGGATTGTGGGAGAAAACCAGAGTACCCGGAGGAAACCCACGCAGGCACAGGGAGAACATGCAAACTCCAGGCAGGTAGTGTCGTGGTTGGGATTTGAACCAGCGACCCTTCTTACTGCTAGGTGAGAGTGCTAACCACTACACCACTGTGCCGTCCACTTGTTTCTCTGTAAATTGGATCTCCAGCTCCGTTCCCATCCAGTGATATATGGAAGTTTGTAGTTTCGTGGAAGAGCTATCGGCAGTTGGTAGGCCATGGAAACTGCATGCTGTATTGGAGATTGTTCCCTACACAGTTTTTCAAAAGTAGTAAGTCTTCTTTGAAAGGGCTCAGGTGGGAGGTAAAGAACCCAGGAAGTGGGCTAGTTGTATCTTTTTCCAAAAAAAGACAGGCCCTCTAGATTTGAATCTTTACAAGTTCCCGACCAGCGCACGCCAATGTACGTCGGCAGAATTGCACGGGCAGGCAAATGGGCGTACCTGTATGTCCCTTTAAATTTGCTGCCCTGCCATCAGGATCGCGCCATCGGGAGCGCGGCGGCGCGCTCCCATGCTGGTCGGGACCCCCGTGAGTCCGGTCGTGGGTCCCGCGGACTCGATCGCCGTGGGCATACCCGCGATCGTCTCACGGGGCGGCTGAATGAAGAAATGCCGTTGTAAACGGCATTTCTCCATTCTGCCTAGCAACTAGTGACGCTGATCTCTGCTCCATGTGATTGGAGCAGAGATCAGTGTTCACTAAATGAAAGCCCAACCCCCCCAACAGTTAGTAACACACCCCTAGGAACACTTAACCCCTACACTGCCACCCACTGGTTAACCCCTTCACTGCCAGTGTCATTTACACAGGAATCACTGTATTTATATAGCAGTGATTGCTGTATAAATGACAATGGTCCCAAAAATGTCCGATGTGTCCGCCATAATGTCGCAGTCACAATAAAAATCCCTAATCGCCGCCATTACTAGTAAAAAAAAAAAATTATAAAAATGCCATAAAACTATCCCCTATTTTGTAAACACTATAACTTTTGCGCAAACCAATCGCTTATTGCGATTTATTTTACCAAAAATATGTAGAAGAATATGTATCGGCCTAAACTGAGGGAAAAAAAATGTTTTTTTTTTATATATTTTTGGGGGATATTTATTATAGCAAAAAGTAAAAAATAATGCGTTTTTTTCAAAATTGTCGCCTCTATTTTTGTTTATAGCGCAAAAAATAAAAACCGCAGAGGTGATCAAATACCACCAAAATAAAGCTCTATTTGTGTGAAAAAAAGGACGTCAATTTTGTTTGGGAGCCGCGCTGCACAATTGTCAGTTAAAGCGACGCAGTGCCAAATCGCAAAAAGTGGTCTGGTCTTTGACCAGCAAAATAGTCCGGTCTGTAAGTGGTTAAAGATCAGTCGTCCAGTCATCCATCATCCGTTCACAATGGAATGACATGCCTGTGATCGCTCCACCAACCTCAGTCCCCAGAGCCTCAGATCATGAAATCCAGGGCTGAAGGCCGATTATGGGGGGGGGGGGGGGGGACGATGGCAACGGTGCGACAGAGAAATCGCTGAAAGCCTTAAGACATATCTTCCGCATCTTTCCAATCGTTGGGTGGTCTGTAATTTTGTGAGGTATAGCAGTTAGGCACCATGGTACCAACTCCAGCGGAATCTCAGCTATAGCCTGTTTCACCTGCACCCATTGCTTAAGCGAGCTGTGGCGACACCAGTCCAGGACTCGGGTCATATGGCAAGCAATGTGGTAAAGGTTGGCATCCAGTAGGGCCATACCCACCCTCGGCTTTTGAAGTCGTAGAATGGACGGTGCCAAACGTTTCAGGGCCCATAGGAAAGTGATGAAAAGCTTGATTCACCGCGCTAAGAAAAAAAACTCGGGATATAGACTGGGAGGGCTTGAAAGTGATACAGCAATCTTGGCATAACGTTCATTTTCACTAAACTACACCTTCCAAACCAGGAAAACAGTCCTTTCTGCCAACACTGAAGATCTTTTTTAATAGTTGTCAATAAGGGACGGAAATTTAATCCAGAATGCAGCTTCCACACTATTGGGTAAACGTATGCCCAAGTATTTTATATATGCTGTGGCCATTTGAAGGGGGAAGTCCACCCTAAGCACTGTGGACATTGAGGTTGACATAGAAATGTTCAGCGCCTCTGATTTCTGATAGTTTATTCGGAAGGAAGAGAGCGCCTCATAAGCCTTCAGCTCCAAATGCAAGTTAGGGACAGAGACCAGAGGTTTAGTCAGAAAGAAAAGTAAGTCATCTGCAAACGCCGAATGGGGGACAGAGTTGCATACAAGGGCAAGCCAGTGATGTCCGGGTTATTTCTGATGGTACATAGAAAGGGTTCCAGGATCAGAATAAAATATCTGGGGGACAGGGAGCATCCCTGGCGCGTCCCATTAGATATCCCAAATGATTGAGAGACATGTCCAATCACTTTTACTAGAGCAGATGGGCAGGAATAAATAGCCCGAACCCAATGCATCATTCGCTGTCCCAACCAGCGGATGATTCCCCTGCGGCCATAGAAGGAGAAGGTAAGTCTGCTCCGGTGAGCGCCACGTGGCTCTGAGGTGCGGGCCGCAGGGGAAGAGTTGGATGAATCCTGGAAATATCAGCTGACTGAAGCTGTTAAGGTTAGTCTTCGATGATCCCCTGATCCTCCTGTGTTCAAAGTAACTCATGGCAGGTAAAAAAAGCACACTCAAAAAGGGGCATAATAGCTGAGTCAGGCAGGTCGAGAGCTCCAGCAGCGAGCGTCTTTACTCCGTCATGTTCAATGCACATTGACAGTATTGACTGTCAGCATGCATTGAGAACAACCCTGGAAACATTGGGCAGTATACAGCTGTCACAATGTTGACTTGCAGCAGAACCCCCGGAGACCATCACAATATTCTCGTGGTCCACAGGCCACTGGTTTGGGACTGCTGAGGTAGTGTACGAAATGTTAAAACTATTTATTTTTTGTGCCGTCTTGTCCCATCGGGACAATTTTACTTCACTTTTTGTCCCAAAGACACAACAGGAAGGGAACTGAAAGCTCTTCAAAGTGAGACTAACTTACCATTTGAAGTGTCTGCAGAATAGGTATTCCCATTGGAAGCTTTTATCTCCATACTTACTGTAAATTTTTGAAGTTGTCATCACTCTTTGTCAATGGTCCCCAAGACATAGAGAGCAAGAATTTCCTCACTAGAGGCACAGACACCTGGTACCTAAAGTCCCCAACCAATTCCCTTCACCTACCAGAAAAGTGGTATAGAAGCAAACTATGGGGACCCCCCCCCCCCCCCATAAGCTACTGCAACATCTGTTACTCCTGTTTGTATGTCACTGCTTCTATAAACTCAAATATTCTATAGAAAATTACAGATAATAAACTAGAAAAAAAAAGGCTCATAACTGCAATTCTGTATTTAATGCATTTGTATATTCAGTTTTAAAATTGTGTCGCCTACTAGTACCTTTAGCAGGGGTCGAGATAGATTCATGTCCTGGAAAGTCAAGTTTTCATCAAACTGAGAAGCATCTTCAAAAAACCCAGATTTCTGAAAATCAAAACAACATAAATGAATAAAACATGTAACTGGTAATTATAAAGGGCCTATTCACACACATGCACTTAACCTGCTGTCGCCCACATAACACACATTTGCCAAGGCAAAAGGGTGGGCTTTAATGTCCATAGGCTGCACATATGGGTCACTGGGCAGCCAACGTCTGTGTGCGGAGAACATGCACACGGCACTGAGATTGACCTGTCAAAGACAGCTCTCTGTCCCCCACTAACAAAAACGGTAGCGGAGGCAGGACTGGCTCCCGATAACGGGACCACCGTGACAGCGAATTACAGTGGTCACATGTTCGTCAATCCTTCCCTGTTCAACTTGGCATTCAGAACCTTTTAAAAAGATGCTGGGTGGGAAGGGGTTATAAATGGTTTACAATCAGTAGATAGCATGCTTGTGGAAGTTTGGACAATTACTAAAGTCAGTTATCACACAGAATGGAAACAGCTGAAATCTCAGATTAGGTTTTTTATTGCGGTCTGGGTTCTCATTGGCCACATTTCACCAACATCTTTTCTGGTTATAATGCCAAGCAGTAAAAGGAAATCTCTAATGAGGACAAAGACAGCAAAAACCGAACAATGTCCAATCTGTCCCCTATCAAAGAAAATACAGAAACAAAAAATGTTTTGCTGGAGTCATTCTTTAATTTGATTAGGTGAAATGTTGAGGCAGGTTGGGTCAGTCATGCAAATATCTTACCCCAGTTCCTTTCTTCTTCTTTTTTTCTTTAACCCTTAGCGTATCTGAATGAGAAAAAAAAATGCAAGTGTCAAAGAGATGGGTGCACTTGTATACTACTTTATCCAGTTATGGACTGCTCACTGCTTTTTTTTTTACTGCAGACAGGTGGCCACTCACATGAATCACATACATTTACATAATTCAGCAGTTCCAGGTAAGGAGCGCAAGCCACATCTGTGCTGTCATTCGGTAGAGCCCAAATTGGTGAGCAGGTCCCGGTCAATGATTTATGGCTTGGACCTGCAGGTTGGCTTTGTGAATCACAGTACAGAACCCTGTGTCTACTAAAAAGCTCACTTTACACACATTAGACATTGTTAGGCACAGTTAACCCTTTTATTGCCCCTTGATGTTAACCCCTTCCCAGGCAGTGTTGTCAGTGATAGTGTATAATATCATCACTGATGTCATTGCCACTCAGTTCCCACCCTGCGCTGTCCCACTATATGTCACTGATCACTGCTGTTACCAGTATAAAAACGAGTGTGTGTGTGTGTGTGTGTATGTATATATATATATATTTTTTTTTTTTTACACTATCGTTTGTAGACGCTATAACTTATCACAAACACAATCCAATATAAATATATAAATATATATATATATATATATATATATATATATATATATACACACATACATACACACACACACTTTTTGGGATCCCCCCTTTACCAGAGACATGTAGCAGAATTCATTTTGGCCTAAATATATGAAGAAAGAAGACATAGTTTTTTCGTCAAAATGTTCTGTCTTTTTTAATTTATGTGATAAAAAATAAACAAGCAAAAGAAAGCTCTATTTTTATGAAAAATGATATAAATTAAATTTCCATACAGTGTTGCATGACTGCACAATTGCCAGTTAAAGTAGCGTAGTGGAGAATAGAAAAAAAATGCCCTGGTCGTGGGGGGAAACCCTCCAGGAGCTTAAAGTGATACTAAAGTCTTGTTTTATTTTTTCTTTAAAAATAATAAAACAGGTCATACTTACCTGCTCTGTGCAGTTTTGCATAGAGCAGCCCAGATCCTCCTGTTCTCGAGTCCCTCGTCGGCGCTCCTGGCCCCTCCCTCCGTCAAATGCCCCCACAACAAGCAGCTTGCTATGGGGGTACCCGAACGGAGCCCTAGCTTTGTGTGTCCATTAAGACACGGAGCCTCAGTTCGACCCGTCTCCCCTCTCTCTCCTGATTGGCTGATTTGATTTACAGAGAAAATATATAATCTAGATACATAAACTCACGCTGATGTTGTGAACAAAAATGGGTGATAAAAAAAAAAAAAAAAAAAAAATGAATGAAGCTGTGATACACAAAATGCTAGACACCTGGACATTAATAAAATATAAATGCAGCGCACAAAAACAAAAACCCATAATAAGTGATGACAAAAACAAAGTCCATATAAAACTGTGAATGTGTTTCACAAATAATCACATTTTCATTAACAGCAGAAGCTAATGGTGCCACTGCTGCGTCTCAGCCAATCAGGAGGGATGGCCGAAGCATTCGTGCACATTGCTGGATAGAGATGGGGCTCAGGTAAGTTATTAGGGGGGGCTGCTGAACACAGTTTTTTTTTTTTTTATCTTAATGCATATAATGCATTAAGCTAAAAAAAAAAACTGACTTTAAAACCACTTTAAGTGATAATAATCATCTGAAGAGATCCAGGATTTCAACCCCTGCCATAGCACCAACTGTCTTGTTTTCGCTCCCTTCTTACATGTACTAGGCTACTGTATACTCTACTGACTCTAGCATTATTGCCTTCCTGACTCGATTCATGTTCTATATTTGTATTTTCCAGCATATAGATTTAGGTTTGCCTTTGGTTATGATGTCTTTGATCATCCATATTATTAAATTTATTTAATTAAAACAAAAAAAAAAAAAGTCTGCAGAAAAAAAAAAAAAAGTCTGCATTTGCCTCCTGCTAAAACCAATGCTCTTCCCTGTGTTTTTTTTTTTAAGTTTCAAACTTTACAGTGGTTCTAAAGGCATAAAGTTTCTGCACGAAGGTAAATAACCCCCCTTCCATGATAAGCTCCTTGCCTTAAATATTTACATGGCTCCTCTTTTCGATCCAGTGCTGTGCCTGTCTGCAGCAATGCTGCGCTCTCTTCCTGTATTCACAGGACACAGAGGCAGTAGCAGGAGCCCTAGGCTTCTGCTGCTGTCAATCAAAGCCTGTGAAGAGGGAGCAGGGCTGGGCTGCTCTGTACTCAGGAGTACACCTGCATGAGTGCACCCACAGCACACAGCTTGCTATGGGGACACTCAAAGTAAGAGGAGCAGCAGAAAGCACCAGTGGGGGACCCCAGATGGGGAGGTAAGTAAGGTGCTGCTTTGCGCAAACCCAAGTATAACATGTTTACTATTTGAATAAAAAATAATAATAATTAGATTTATATATCTATCTATACATCTTTACAACCACTTTAAACACGCTACAATCTTTTATGCAGAGGTGCAAGAGAGTAAACGGACTTTTATAGATTGTACCACTGGGAAGATTTCTGTTCACTAATGGTGATACCACTGGGTCAGGAATTCAAGGAAAATCTCCCAAACGGGAACATAGAAGTTAATACTAAAAGTGGAGGAAAGTTAGGATGTTCCAAACAGGGACTTTGGTGGCAAAAAAGATGGGGCAGGTTCTGATCTGCCTATAAGGCCTCATTCACATGGGTGCACTACAACATACACCCATGTGAGCTGTGTTTGCAGGCACGGGAATGCACAGGTTCTGTGCATCCTCACGCAGGATGTCCTATTCATGTCAATTGGGATCAAGCAGCTGCATGACCCCCAATGCAAACTGCCTGTATTCAGGGTCGTGCATCCGCAGCCTAACAGATGTCACATTGGAAGCAGCGGTTGTATTCTTGCAGCCCTGGGTCCCAATTGAAATAAACAAGACTGCCAGCACAGATTCACTGATCACCTGACAAACATGGGTGTACTCTGTAGTATGCCTGTGTGAACAAGGCTGTAGGAGCAAAATATTAATGCAACAGCCACTGAATTGTAAACGGGAAGCTAGAGAAAAGGAGCCAGTGAAGAACCTCACCTGCTTTAGTTAGAACAGTTTCCTCGTCTGATGAGAATTCCTCCTCGCTCTCTTCATTGCTCTCCTCATTATTCTCCTCCTCGTTGTTCTCCTCCTCCTCCTCGCTCTTTACATCTTCCTCCTTTTCTGACTGTTGAGTGTTTTTCTCTGCTTTTTCCTGTAGGAAATGGAAAGAAGTCAGAATGCTGATCCTGGGAGGACAATACAAATCTAGGCACAGCTACTGACCTGGTTCTTCCTCTTCTTTCTCACCGACTCAATCTTCTCATCTAAGCTGGTTGCAGTTCTCTAGATTAGAAAGAAGATCAAAGCAGTGAGGAGATTTACAAAGGCCTCATCATCTACATATGCAATTGGTAGGGGAGGGATATCTTTTATTCGCACCTTTTTAAGCTGCTTCATAACATCATCCATCACCCAGCTGTCATCACCCTGTCCTCCATCCCGCTCTGCAAACACAAAATCTGCATTGAAGTCCTCACTGCGTTTATGGTTGGCTTGCTTCTTCTTTCCGAGGACAATTGGTTGCTCCTGTTATATAATGGAATCAATGACAAGTAAACATCACACCCTTCAGCTCCATTCAGTGCTTGCTATATTTAACAGTCAGGAGTTACTGGAATAATACAGCTCTCTTTCTCCAATTATACAATATATACAGCAGCCAGTGTTTACCAATGACCTCCTAGTCCCGTTATTATATTAAAAATGAAACCTGCCATTGCTGACCTGTCCTATGAAAAAAAAAAGCTATATGACTGGCTATCATACTTAATGGCTATGATGTCATACGCCTGGAGATATCTTCTGTGCGGGGTGCTACAGCATTCCCTGTCTGCAGATTCTACAGGCCACAATGAAGGTGCCCATGTCTGTACAAAGTTGGTGGTGGTGGGCAAATGCCACAGCTGATTATTGTGCCTGCCCACTGCACAATAGTCAGCATAGCCCTGGCTCACACGATTATGTTGTCTACAGCAGCCTGTGCATGCACTGGGCTGTCATAACGTAACAGAAGTTAAACTGGAGCTAGAGAGCCTTAAAGTTTGGGCCCCCCTAGGAACCTTTGCTATAATGTGGATTACCACCTGAACGCCTGCAAACCTAGTTTTACCATCCTTTGAAAAATGATCCACCATAGATCGCTTTTCTGGAAGATATGTATAGCAAGGCAGTGTTGTCTTGGTATACATATTTTCCCAATTTTACACAATTTTTTTGTTTTGTTTAACCACTTGCCGGCCGGCTCACACATTTATGTCGGCAAAGTGGTTTGTTACCGCAAAACAACGTACCAGTACGGTCGGCCCCTTTAAGAGTCATAGCAGGCGCACACGCCCACTGCACGGCACGGGACCTGATGTTCATGGCCGGCATGCGCAATCGCCGCCGGCCACCCGCAATCGCAGGCACAAGAGCCAGAATGGGGATTTGTGTGTGTAGACACATAAATCCCTATTCTGACACACCTGTTTGTAGTAATTACAAACAACGATATGTCTCCTCCCCCCACAGTAAGAAACACTCATGAGGGGACACATTTAACCCCTTGATCACCCCCTTGTGTTAACCACTTCCCTGTCAGTGACATTTACACAGTAATCGGTGCATTTTTATAGCTCTGATCACTGTATAATTGTCAATGGTCCCAAAAACGTATCAAGTGTCCGATCTGTCCGCCATAATGTTGCAGTACCACCAAAAATCCTATATCACCATCATTTCTAGTAAAAAATAAATAATACAATTGTCATAAATCTTTCTCATAGTTTGTAGACGCTATAACTTTTGCGCAAACCAATCAATATACGCTTATTGTGATTATTATTACCAAAAATATGTAGAAGATTACATATCAGCATAAACATTTTTGGGGATTATTATAGAAAAAAAAATTTTTTTTCCAAAATTGGCATTTTTGTTTACAGTGCAAAAAATAAAAACCGCAGAGGAATACCACCAAAAGAAAGCTCTATTTGTGGGGGGGAAGGACGTCAATTTTGTTTGGGTACCCCATTGCACGACCGTACAATCGTCAGTTAAAGCGACGCAGTGGCGTATCGCCAAAAAATGGCCGGTCATCAAGGGGGCAAATCTTCATATCTGTAAGTGGTTAAAGGTAGCACCTGAAAATGTGGTCACTTAAAGCGGGGTTCCACCCTAAAGTGGAACTTCCGCTGATCGGAACCCCCCCCCCTCCGGTGTCACAATTGGCACATTTCAGGGGGGAGGGGGGTGGAGATACCTGTCAAAGACAGGCATTTACACCCACTTCCGGGCATAGACTCCCGTGGGAGTCTATGCCTCTTCCTGTCCTGCCGCACTGTCTGCTGGGACACACACGAGTCTCAGAGACAGCGCGGACAATTCCTATTGCGCTGCGCGACTCGCACATGCGCAGTAGGGAACCAGGAAGTGAAGCCGATTCGCTTCACTTCCTGATTCCCTCACCTAGAATGGTGGCGGCAGCAGCCGAGAGATCGATCGGCCTCGGCATCGCTGGAACCCGGGACAGGTGAGTGTCCATTTATTAAAAGTCAGCAGCTGTAGTATTTATAGGCTGCTGGCT